>NW_026020259.1:0-333525 GCF_900185275.1 Solanum verrucosum
AATTATACTTGTCAACAAATTATTAGTTGTATCTATATATACCTCTATTGAGATGAATAAACGACGTGAAAGAAAAAATATTCTCTAAACCTAAAAGCCTACAAGAGGTAGAGAGGTTGTTTTTTCAATAGACCCTCGGCTCAAAGAAAAGCCTATCAAAGCAGATAAAAAGAGAAAATTTGTGTAATCCCACAAGTGAGGGTTGGGGAGGGTAGAGTCTACATAGACCTCACCCTTACCTTTGGAGGTAGAGGGGCTATTCCCGGTAGACCCTTGGTTCAAGGAAAAACATATCTAATCAGATCGAAACAGAAAATATTTACAGAACCAAAAAAAAAAAAACAAAGAACATACCTAGTGTAATCCCACAAGTGAGGTGTGGGGAGGATAGGTAAAGAACTATTTATGATAGACCCATAGCTCAAGGAAAACCATATCGAAGAAGATCTAAAAAGGAAAGATTTACTTAACCAAAAGGGGAAAGCCATAAAAGATCTTACTTTTTCTCTAAAAAATATTTTCGATAGACCCTCGACTTAAAGATAAGCATGTCAAAGCAAATCAAGAAAAGGGAAGATTTACAGAACAGTGACAACAAATCCAAAAAAGATCTTTCTCTTTTCATAAAATTCTTATCACTATAAATTAATTTTCATAAACAAAAAGCATGTTAAAGAAGATTACCGTAAAATGTCGGCACAACTGGGGGCAGAACCTGATGATCACAAAGCTAAGCACAGTCAAAGAACGTTTTTGGATGAATCTACCTACAGTGATAAGCTTTATCATATATGTATACAAGATTCAAAAACACACATAGATAATCAAGAAAAAAGTAGAAAATTTTGGGCAAAAAGATTAATTTCACACCTGCGATTTGTCCTTCCTGCAATTCTAAAGCTTATTGTACTTGTTACTTCACAAAAATATTTCTTTTAGGGCATTTCATCAATATTTAAGGAGATAAGCTTATCAAGATTACTGTAATCTGAACATTTTTAACAGTTAGTGTAATACAAACAAAAAGTTTAAAATGTGTTGAGTTGTGCTACCTAACCTTCCAAAATACAAAAAATTGTTTTGAGGCTTTAAGGGACATATTGTGGTAAGGGATAAAGTTGAAGAGGGAGTGATCGATCAAAGTGATGAAAAGGAAAAGCTTCCAAACCTTCCATTCTTTATTTTTTTTCCGTATATGTAGAGGCCAATTGTTTTCATATTTGATAGCCAAGTCGGGTAAGATACTCCCTAAAAAAGAAGACTTAATATACACGAGATATAAGTTTTCTCTACCATTTTTTTATGAATACAATGTATAGATAGAAAGTATATCATACATCATCAATTTGAAGGACAAACCTACAAACAAAAAAGTAGGATATGGGAACGAACACATTTTATTATGAAAAGATAGGATAAAAAAATTATTAGATAATTTATTTTTATGGTCGAACAACACTTTATTCAAAAACATCCAGAGTATCATTACAACATCCCATACAACTAGTCTCAAACTTGATCCAAAAACTATACAATTCATCTTGTTTAATTTGATATATTCCCTCTATCGAATTCCTATCTTTTGCAAACAAGTTTGTGAAAACAAATGTTCTATATTTTCAAGATGATCACCACAAAACAAGCATGATGTATCCTGGCACATATATTCATCAATCTTAGTCAATTCTACATTGTCAACAGTCTTTTATGCATTGCAAGTTATGAGACTATGCTTAGTGATATTTTAATAGTGTTGCGTTCATTTATTTCCTTTGTGGACAGGGAGGTGGGAAATGATCCCAAGCATTGCGAGGGAGATTTTCACTAGCGCAATTATAAAACTTGATTAATATTAGACCTTTTTAGGTCACATTGAAGAATATATGTTTTGTTAAGTTTGATATTAGCTCGATTGAAATTCATTCATTTTAATCAGATATTTCAAGTTTTTAGAATAGAAAACCTCCCGATAAACAGACTTTACACCACCCACTCACTCTTCTTAATAGCTTAAAAATATGATTGCTAGTTAATTCTTTCGGGGAAATTATCAAGTACTACACTACGATAAATAAAGGATTTTGCGAAGATTACTTTGCACCAATAAAATAACTGTCACTATATTATATTTAGCGGCAATAATAAATATGAGTATTTATAACTAGTACTCTATATAAATGTCGCTACTAGGAAAATCTATTGTCACTAAATGACTCTTTTGGTGTAGAGCTAGCGGACTTCAAATACATCTGCGCAACTTGAAGATCACTGGATTGGACCTTTAGATTTTAAAGCAACCATGTAAATGTAATATCCCCAATTTCAAACAAGTTATTTCCTGCAACGCGACTAAAAGTGACCTGATGGTGTAAAAATTACTTATACTAATGGAGCACAGAACTTGAGCTTGTAAGAACACAATGTAAAAGAAAAAGTTGATATCATCAAGATTTCAAATACCATCAATACTTCCTTGCGCGCACACCACCAAAAGAGAAGCAAAATTCATCTACATTAGATATTTTTCCGAATGTGCAAAAAAATTCTAAATTGTAACATCATAGTAAGATTGAGAAGCATCCATTAGAAGAACAATATGTAACGTCAGTTGCTATCTCACCAATCACTTGGTATGCTCTTTATGATATCTGAATCAATTGAGTTGGAGTAAGAGAACGGAAAAGGGTTAAAATGCTCTTTAACTATGCGAGATTGAACAAAATATCCTTTGTTGTTGTTTGCATAGTTTAAGTGCATTTTTTACCCGTTTTCCGTAAAAAAGAAAGTCCTTCAAACGTCAATCCACATTGAACCAACACTAATAGTCTGGGTTACGGGTTGGCTTACCTACTGGTACGGTATAGTAGGTGTCATCATGACTCGAGAAATTGGGTCATGACATAACATTACCTTTAAGAAAGCTACGGTCTCGTGGGATCAACTCTCTTTGCCAAAAACAGCAGTAGGGCTCAATATTCTACACATTCAAACGTGGAATAATGCGGCAATATGCAAGATGTTGTGGAATCTATGCAAAAAAAGAGGATAAGTTATGGGTTAAATGGATATCTATTATATCAAAGGACAACATATCTAGGACTGTTGGCCAAACCAGGCCTCATGGGTGCTTAAGAAGATATTTAAAGCCACACAGGTAATGGAGGAAGCAGGGCTAAACTATGTGCACATACAAGGATCAACAGGCTACTCCGCGAAGGCTTAGTGGCACTTATCAGAAAGTCCAGTGGCGGAGACTTGTATGTAATAATTATGGAGCACCCAAATGGATTTTCATACTCTATCTAGCAATTCTCAATAGACTATACACCAGGGATAGGCTGTTGAAAGTGGATGATGATTGATCGGAATGTCTGCCCTTTGTGTGAAGCAAATGAGGAATCCGCTGAGCATCTGTTCTTTAAATGTTCCTTTTCTGCTTCTGTTTGGAACAAATTGTTGAGCTGGCAAGGTTATAATCGAAACGCTATGGAATGGACAGAGGAACTCAATGGATGGGGAACCATATCAATGGGAAGAATGCTCATGAATTGTTTAGGACTACTACAGCTGGAGCAGTGTATATGATCTGGCAGGAGAGAAACAATCGCGTTTCCCAGACCAAGAAAGAGAAACCCTGATGCTCTCTTAAGGCTAATTGTACAAATGGTGGTGATGCGAGGCAGTTTGAAGGCCAAGCTAGCAAGCTGAATCGCGGAGCTTAACTCTATCCTTGAACTGTAGCTCTTTATTAGCTTTCTTCGTTATATGTTGTTGTTATTGATATGTTGGGACTACGTCTAACAACCATACCTCTGTATATAATTACTACTTTGGTATATAATGTTTTTATTACCAAAAAAAAAAGAGTAGCAAAATTCATTTACACTAGATATTTTTCTAAATAAGAAAAAAAGTGCAAATTGTAACATCACAGTAAGATTGAGCAGCATCCGTTAGAAGAACAATCTATAACATCAGATGCTATCACACTGCTGGTCCCTTGGTATGCTCTTAATGATATCCGAATCACCTGAGTTCGATAAAGAGAATGGAAAAGGGTTAGAAATGCCCTTATAAACTATGAGAGATTGAACAAAAATGTTCTCTACTGCTGTTCAGTTTTGCATAGTTTAACTGCATTTTTTACCCTTTTCCATAAAAAGAAACTACTTCAAACATCAAAACAAAAATCCACATTCATTCTACTATTATGATTTATTGATCAGACCATTACATTTGTTAGTCAATTGATCTCATCTAGCAATGCTTATTTTTTGTTGCATTTCATCTCACTGCTCATTCTTAGAAACAATAACAAACTAAGGACCTAGTCATTATGCTGGTGTTTATGCATTTTAATATTAAAATTAAAATATTATGTGCATATATTAGTGGGTATAAATTGACAAGAATGTGGTCATTTTAGTGGTGTAACTCTTGTAACCACTATTGTCATGATCTACCACTAACTCCACTCTTTATTCTACCTCATTATACCTTGTAACTTATGTAACCTTTGGGCTATTCATTTACCCAATTTACTACCCATTATTTTCCTATTCATTGTAAGGAAGAATTTCTCACCTATAAATAGTGATGGTCTTCCTTTGTTATGGGAGTAGATATGTACACGTGAAAAATTGGAAGAAAGATGAGAAGTGTAAAAGATATTGTAGTGTGTAGTAGTGAAAGAGAGAGTTGAGTCAAAAAAAACTATTCTAAGTCTTCAACTATATTCACTATATAAAAGAGAGTTATTTTATACATAGAAGGAAGGTGTTCTTATGTGGAACTTTGGACTCTTCAACTAATCCAGAGTTGCTTGAGTTGTACGACGTTGTTGGGTTGTTGTATCCTAGAGGGGACAAGTCAAGAGTGATACTGCTGGATCGGTGTAGATTATGTCGCAGTGGGCTTGAATCTCCTTAAAGAGAGCAAGATATCCGCGTCTCAGCCTAAAAATTTGTTTATTCATTTTTGTCATTTTATTTTCAACTGTAATTTATTGCATTTGTTGTATATTACACCAACACATTCCAAATGTTGTAACATTATAAGCCTTTGGCAGGCAACCATATCTAAAGGAAGCACGAGTTTAAAAAACAATTGATTCATTTTTTTTGGAATTCTGTATAATTCATAATCGTTTTTCTTTGTTAGGTTCCCGAAGATCAAGCACGCGCAACAAGGATGCATATCTCATGGTCAGACAAATGATACTGCTAATCTTGTATATATCCTGCCAATCATGCACATATACATACACATATAGATACAGATTTGGAGAGAGATTCTTGAGATTTTCTTTGCTGCAACCATGGTGATCTCTGGCCTGGTGGAATGGATTCAAAGAAACTTGGAAGTAACAAATGCATCGACGGTGGTAATGGAGGAAGTTTTCCCCTATATCTACTACTATAACATACACAGTATAGTCATAATATTGCTCTTGGAGTTTCTTGTTCCTTCGATTTTTGTTACTATTTGTTAATACCTTGTACCTCAATTATCATATGTTTTGTTGTAGTTTATGTCATGTGTTACTATCTGTTGCTATTGTTATTATCTGTTTTTCTTGTACTTCCATTACATTTTTTCTGGACTGCTTTGGACTATTTTTCCTTAAGCCAAGGGTCTATCAGAAACAACCTCTCCACGTCTGAGGTAGGGGTAAGGTCTATTTTTTTCTGGACTGCTTTGGACACCAGTAATTCATCTCTTCATCGTTACGAGATATACTTTTGAAACATAATATCTTACTATCTCAACAAATGCCCTAAAGCATTCAATAAATCTTCTGCATTAGTTCATGGCAGCTTTGGTTTTAGATATTGTATTGCTGTTTGATTCTCATTCGAGATATCTTTTTGAACTAAAACGAACTGAAACAGAGTTAACACAAAATCTCCATTAACAAGGAGCTAAGATAGAAGAAGAGAAACTCTCATTGTTTGAGTTCAAAGACTAACTTTTACAATGCTGAAAAGTACTATTTATAGAATCTAACTTCTAATCAAACTAACTAACTAACTTGAAGAATTAGTTGTAACAAACAATATAAAAGGTCTATACTACCCTTGAGCATCTTGGTGAAATAACTAACTCCTTAACTACCTTACACTCATATCTCATCACTCCCCTTCAAGTTAGGTGGGGCAAAAAATATTTAAGACACCTAACTTGGATAAGAGATATTCGTGTTGATACTTTGATAGCCCTTTTGTCAATACATCTGCAGGCTGCTCTTGTGTAGGAAGGTAGTTAACTTTGATCAAACCTTGTTGTAATCTTTCCCTTATAAAATGACAATCGATTTCAATATGTTTTGTCCTCTCATGATATACCGGATTTGCAGCAATCTGTATGGCAGCTTTACTATCACTATACACTTGAACTGGTAGCTGCACGTCAACTTCTATTTCTCTAAGTAATCCAAGTAACCAAATTAACTCTGACACAGTGGAGGCAAGACTCCTATATTCAGCTTCAGCTGAGCTCTTGGAAACTATAGTCTGCTTCTTTGCCTTCCATGACACCAAAGAGTTCCCTACCTTAACCACATATCCTGTTACTGATCTTCTGGTAAGTGGACAAGATGCCCAATCTGCATCACAAAATGCAGTGACTACTTCATCAGAAGAGCTAGGAAACAATAACCCCTGCCCAGGCTGTTTTTTCAAATATCTCACTACTCTTAAGGCTGCATCCATGTGAGATTTCTTTGGCTGTTGTAGGAACTGACTTAGGTTCTGTGTGCTGAAAGACAAGTCTGGTCTTGTCATGTTCAGATACAACAGTTTTCCAATTAATCTTTGATACATTGTCTGATCTACTAGAGGATCTTCAGGAGCTCCATGACTTTTCTCATGTTCATCATATAGTTTTGAGGTTAGTTTAACATTAACATCAATAGGAGTACCTGCAGGCTTAGCTGCTGACATCCCAACCTCAGCTATAAGTTCCAAAGCATACTTTCTTTGATGCATCAATATCCCTTCTGCTGACCTAGTGAACTCAATGCCCAGAAAATATTTCAATTCACCTAAGTCCTTCATTTTAAAAGCCTGCTGCAATTCCAGTTTTGTCTTCTCTATTAACTTCAAGCTGCTGCCAGTAATCATCATATCATCCACATATACTAACACCACAACAATGCCTGCTTCTGATTTATTGACAAATAAGGAATGATCATATTGACTTTGTTTGAAGTTAAGAGTAGTAAGAGCTTCAGTCAGCTTATGGTTCCACTGCATTGGAGCCTGTTTGAGCCCATATAATGACTTTGTTAGTCTGCATACTTTCTCCCCTTGACTAACAAAGCCTTGAGGGAGCTGCATATAAATCTCATCATCAAGATCACCCTGCAAGAAGGCATTGAACACATCCATTTGATGAATGTGCCAATGTCTTGAAGCAGCTAAAGACACCACTGTCCTCACAGTCACCATCTTCACAACA
This sequence comes from Solanum verrucosum, assembly GCF_900185275.1. NCBI lineage: Eukaryota > Viridiplantae > Streptophyta > Magnoliopsida > Solanales > Solanaceae > Solanum > Solanum verrucosum. Next base: position 7,459 of record NW_026020259.1, read on the forward strand.
GGGGAAAAAGTTTCTTGATAGTCGATACCTTCCAGTTGACTATATCCCTTAGCAACTAGCCTTGCTTTAAACCTTTCTATCTCTCCTGTGGACTTGTATTTAATCTTGTAAACCCACCGACAACCAATAGGTTTCTTTCCTGGTGGTAGCTCAGTTATCTCCCAAGTCTTATTATCTTCAAGGGCTTGAATCTCAGTTTGCATAGCATCTACCCACCTAGTGTCTGTCACAGCCTCTGAATAGGTGGTAGGTTCTCTAACTGAAGATGTAGCAGCAATGTATGATTGATAAGTAGGAGAAAGATGACCATAACTGATATAATTGCACACAGGATACTGCACTTTGGAATGCAATTTGGAGGAAACAAAATCTTTGAGCCATGTAGGAGTATTTTTAGTTCTGGTAGATCTTCTGGGATCAGCTGGTATAACAGCATCTGTGACTGCTGGAACTGGTTCCCCAACTGAATCAGAAACATCTGAAGAAACAATCTCAACATCTGGTAGCACAGATGAGCCTTCAAGACAAGATAGTTCATCATTGATAGAACTAGGTGTTTGGAAAAATTGAGTAGTGGAGGTATCAAATAGAGCAGCTGAATCTGACAGTGGATTTGGAAACAAGGAATGTATTTCAGACATCTTGATCTGTGAGAAAGGGAATATATCTTCTCTAAATATAACATCTCTGCTAACAAAGAATGATTTAGCAGTAAGATCAAATAAAACATAACCTTTTTGTGTCTCTGAATACCCCATATGAACTGCAGACTTAGATCTGGGCATCATTTTGTCATGTTCAACTAGATTTTTGGAAAGACACAGACATCCAATAGTTCTCAAGTGTGTCAATTAGGTTTACTTCCATATAATCTTTCATAGGGACTTTGATAATTCAGAACACTACTAGGAACTCTATTAATGAGATATGCTGCAGCTAGAACACAATGCCCCCAATACTTCAATGGAATTTTACCCTGAAACCTCAATGCCCTTGTCACTTCTAGTAAGTGTCTATGTTTCCTCTCAGCTACCCCATTTTGCTGAGGGGTATAAGAACAAGACCTTTGATGAATAATACCCAACTCTTGAAACATTGTAGTACAAACTGAGTTTACAAACTCAGTACCATTGTCAGATCTGATCACCTTGACTTGTGTAGCAAATTGATTCTTAACATACTGCAAAAAAAATCTTTAATGCTACACATACATCAAACTTGTGTTTAAGTAAGAAGAGCCAAGTCATTCTGGAAAAATCATCAACAATGGTAAGAAAGTACTTATTGCCATCAAATGTAGCTATATTGTATGGACCCCAAAGATCAACATGAATCAAATCAAAGCTAGTACAACTTTTGATACTACTAGATGGAAAAGGAAGTCGAGTCTGTTTTGCATAGGGACATACTAAACATTTGGAAACTTTACACATACTATTGATATTCAAATCAAACATCTTAGCTAGTACTACAGATGACACATGTCCAAGCCTTTGATGCCACAATTCCATATCAGATGGGACTTGTGCTACTGTCAATGCAGTATTCTTTTCATCACCTCCAGAACTTACTCACAGACATCAAGTTATACTTGAATTCAGGTAAGTAAAATACATTTGAGATAACACTCCTGTCTGTTAAGGCACAAGAACCAACATGAGTAACCTGAGTAGTACCCCCATTAGGCAGATGTACAATTTTAGGAATCTGTAATTTTGACACAGAACCTTTTATAAACATGTCCATCTGAGAAACCATATGGTTTGTTGCACCAGAGTCTACAATCCATACTGCATTAGTCTCAGAAACAAACAAGGATTTACCTGCAGTGTGAGCAGCAAAAGTAGTATTTCTCTCAGATGTTGCAGGGCCTTGGTTTTGTGTGAGACCTCTAAGAATATGGTCATATTGTTCCTTTGTGAATGTACAACCCTTCAGTAATCGTTTCACATCTATTTCTGCTTGACTTGCTGCTTTAGAAATGCTATTACCATCCACTCTTCCATGCTCACTTTGTGCAGTAGCAGACTTCAGATCCCATCCTGCTTCATGCACATTAGTATTCAAGCCATAAGAAAAATGAGCCTGACCTGAGCCAGGATTGTTGTAGCCTGAAGGAACACCACCTTGAACCTTCCTTTTGGACTTGAAATCAGGAGGATACCCCACAATTTTGTAGCAAAATTCTTTACTATGACCCTTACATTTACAGAAATCACAAATGAGAAGAGAGTTCCTTTTAAATCTCTGATTCACTCCTGAAGTAGAACCAGCAGCAGATGATTTAGAGTACATGGCCATAGGATCCATACTCTCAGAACTCAGCCCCATATTGCTAATGTGTGAAATCACAGCCTTTTGACTCTCATCCCCTACTACCATAGCATAAGCATGATTGACAGTTGGTAAGGGATTCATCATTAAAATTTGACTTCTAGCCTGATGATATGACTCATTAAGCCCCATTAAAAACTGATACAATTTCTGTCTGCTCAAGTGGTTTACAAACTCCTTCGACTTAGCACAATTACATCCAGGAGAAGGAACTACAGCCTCAAACTCATCCCACAAGGTCTTGAGTCTGGTGTAATACACAGAAACAGAAGCAGTCCCCTGTTGTAGTGATACAATGTCTTTATGAAGACTATAGGTTCTCGAACCATCTACCCTGTCAAATCTTTCTTTTAAATCACTCCAAACATGAGAAGCATTTGTAGCAAAAGCAATTCCACTCAGTAAACTCTTCGACACTGAGTTCATTAACCAGGACAGTACTACAGCATTCACTCTCTCCCATTGTCCCCACAATTCTTCACTAAACATCTCTTTACTACAGGTTCCATCAATTAACCCCAGTTTATTGCGTCCTAACAATGCTAGTGTAATCGATCTATTCCATAGAGAGTAGTTCTCAATTCCAAGTAATTGAAACGAAATAAGATTTACTCCACTTAAATCTGTAGGACTAAGAAAAAGAGGATGATTGTAGTCAATACCTTGGCCAATTACAGAATTAGGTATCGACATTGATACACCTGTGTTTTCTCCATTGTTGCCTGGAATTGAGTCTGCAGATGTTCTTCCATTCGTCATCCTGATTCACTGCTGATCAACAATTGTTTGCGGAAGCTAAGCACTCACCAATTATCTACAAATTTCACCCAAAACTTTGTGTAAAACCTATAGATCGACTGATGAACTGATGGATCTGTGAATCTGTAACTTGATTCTATAATCCTCGATCGAAATTGCCTATCACAGTAATCACTGTGTGTAGCTCTGATACCATGAACTAAAACGAACTGAAACAGAGTTAACACAAAATCTCCATTAACAAGGAGCTAAGATAGAAGAAGAGAAACTCTCATTGTTTGAGTTCAAAGACTAACTTTTACAATGCTGAAAAGTACTATTTATAGAATCTAACTTCTAATCAAACTAACTAACTAACTTGAAGAATTAGTTGTAACAAACAATATAAAAGGTCTATACTACCCTTGAGCATCTTGGTGAAATAACTAACTCCTTAACTACCTTACACTCATATCTCATCACTTTTCACTTCGGTGTTGATAACAAAGTGATCTTCTGTCCTTTATCCTTCCAGTCTTTGACCATTGATTTGATTATCCAACTTCAACAGGTCATGGATATTGTTGTTTTAAATTGAGTGAAAACCAAAAAAAAGAACAAAAGAACACTTATGAATATACAGGAATAAAGATAGTAAAAAGGGACTGAAGAACTAGAAAGAAGAGAGCTTGTGAATTTGAAGTGGAAAGTTCAATTTTATTTCACTACATTAGACTTACATATATAATTAGGAACAAATCTGCTGAAGATAAAACAAACTCCTAAAGACTAGGTAAAGAAGTTATTTGACGAAAACTAAAGCTAATTTACTGCAGTAAATAAATAAAAGGTTGCAGTCCTAAAATATAGCAACTAACAATATATAATATATCTTGACCAATTTTCAGGCAGCAAGCTTTTAGAGCCTCAAAAGTTGCTGATGTAAGTTAAAATCATTGCTTAATTACTCCATTATGTGTCTGCTCTCAGTATGCCAATCTTGCTTTGATGAGGGAGATGATGATCATCATGAGAAATGAATTCAAGTGATGGAGACTGAATGCATTACTTGCTGAACTCTTTGGTTCCTCCAAGTATTTTCACATACCGTAATTACTTACAGATTCTCAACGCCTCGGGAAACTGGTCGAGATAGATGACAGCACCTTTTTTGCCTCTTCCTTAACTATAGGACAATCTTCTATTCTGGCGTTCACCTTCTGCACCAGAGAACTAGACTGCAAAGAATGTGGACAGAGATAGAAGGGAAAAGAAGTGAACATTTAAGAACTATCTTTGCCAAATGATTATTTAGCTAGTCAGATGATGAAATGCTTTTATTAGCAACTTCAACGCGATCTTTTTTTGTGATGCTATTGATTTTTTGTTAGGTGATGGAGGTCAAAGCTTGCAGTCAGAAAGAGAAAAGAATTTTTAGTGATCGTCACTCGAAAGCAAAGCCTTTTAAGAAAGTAGTTAGAGATGGAAGTCAATCACTAACACACACTTCAGCATTGTACTTGGATGTTGAAAAAGTGGAAGACATACACCAGAAAGAATTTCAAATGCTTGCTATTCCCCAAGTTGACATTTTAGATTTAGATATATAGATATAGAGTCGCCTGAGGAGTTTCCAATGCTTGTGGTTGCTTTGCTTTTGAGTTGTCATCCAAGCAGACTTAACCTGCAATCAACAAGTGAAATGGTTACAGTTTCATGGATTGTTTGATGTATACGAAGAATTCGAGTAGTGTACTTCTCATGGAAGCAAACCTATCCATAGCCAATTAAAAGAAGTAGAAGCCTACAAATTTGATCGAAAAATCCTGTGGAACTCAAAAGTTGGAAGCTAGCACAAAGGAGCCTTTCAGAGAGGGTGAAATTATATAATTTTTTTAGATTGGTGATTAGTGATGTAGTTAATTACTCTCTTAAGTTTTGTAATATTTTGGTCAGGATACATTGTTTCTAACTATCATTTCACTGGTGTTGTTTATTTACGAGCAGTATCAAGATTCCAATATATTTTTGTAGAAATGTGGATTTGAAGGTTTGTGATCAGATATATCAATTGTTTTCAATCCTTGAAGCAGTTGACTTTATTTTGAGGTTGGCATTATGATATACACACGATGTTCAATATACTCTTCTTCTCCCTTTCTTCCTCTTCCTAGCGTAACAGATTCAACATCTCGGAGCTCACTTGCTCCTTCATGTGATGAATATTGAGATCTTCTACTTATCGGAGTCACATTGAAGGCATCATCTCAGCACCCCTTTCATTTCTAGTGTAATGAGGCCCTAAATAGATGTCTATGGACCTGGTTCCGCTGATTTTAGATATAAAGAGAAGACGTAATACTTCACTCTGAGCCATTTAGTACAAGTACTCAAAAATAAGGGTTGATTTGTTTCTGCCGCAGCTTGACAAAGGAAAAACTGAATATCAGTTGTCACTCCTACTGGATCATAAAAGGGAATGATGGTCTATGGTTCAACATTTTTCACCTTGGCATGCTTTCCATTACCTTTTGAAGAAAGATAGATGTCCTGATGATTTTCTGTAAAGGGGATATAATACTTATGCTAGGAAGTTCTCTTATGCTGGAAGATTACAAATAGTCAATGTTGTCTTATTTTCAATATTTTACTTTTGGGGTGCAGTCGTTATCTTACCTCAAAGTGTACTCAAGGCAGTCGATAGAAAATGCAAAGATTTTGTATGAGGAAGTAATACAGATCAGAAAAAGGCATGTTGCTTGGGATAAGTGTGCCTCCCAAAGAAATTTGGGGGACTAAATGTTAAGGGATGTAGGAAATGGAATGAAGCTTCAGTTGGCAACTTACTATTGTTGGGTTTTAAACTTCTTTAATGGTTAATCCGTTTTATCTTGGGAGGAATTAATCTACAACCTCGGGTACTTGAGGGGATTAAATTTCTTAAGGATATACCGTGACTTCTGTGGACTCGGATAGCTCTATTCTTTTCTTTTTCTTTTCATCTTTTATTATTTCTGGTTTGCTAATCTAAATACAAGAGATAACAACTATGACAGGTTTCAGAGAAGCAAGACATTCTCTGGGTAAAATGGGTGCATGGAGTGTACATAAAGCAACACGGCAATAACTGGGATCAGGGGTGGAGCCACCTTATAATAGGGGGTCATCCAAACCCCCTTCGTGGGAAAATTATCTTATTTATACATGGTAAAAATAATTTTTTATGTATATATAGTCGATGTTGAACCCCTTCGGCAATTTTGTCTGTCTATTTCTACAGATTTTGAACCCCTTATTAAAAATCTTGGCTCCGCCACTATCTGGGATCACTGATATTGGTCTCTTAGTCTCAAGTTTCCATTCATTTTGATAAAGATAATAAGTTCAGAGGGAAAGATTTGCAACTACAACACACAGTTGCTATCCCCTCAAGTTGACGGTTTAGATTTAGATATAGATATAGAGTCACCTGAGGAGTTTCCAATGCTTGTGGATGCTTTGCTATGGAGTTGTCCTCCGATGAGACTTAACCTGCAATCAAAAAGTGAAATGGTTACATGCTTTATGTAACACTTGATGTATATGATGAATTTGAGTCAGTCTACTTCTCATGGAAGTAAGCCTAAGCATAGCCAATTAAAAGAAGTAAAAGCCTACAAATTTGATCGTAAAGTCCTGTGGAACTCAAAAGTTGGAAGCAAGCATGAAGGAGCCTTACAAAGAGGTACGTAGTTGATACTGGAGAAAGTTGACCTCTCTGAAAACTGGGATGTCTGAATCGTACCAAAACAGAAAGTACTTATTCAGTCACAAGGAGCTATAATGCACTGATAGGGGCTCAAACCAGGCCTTGGGAAGCAGATCTTATTTGGACAAACGCTATACAACCAAAACATAGATTTATCGATGAGATTTGAACATTCCTGTGGAGGATGAAAATTGTTGTCTATGTTTGGCAGGGGTGGTAGAAACTCCTCAACACCTATTTCCAGAGTGTGAATGGAGTACTGCTGTTAGATTGTCCTGGTGTTCACTATAAAGGGCACATCTTTGTGTTGAGGCTAATTCAAAATCTAAACATTATGATTTGCATTACAAATTTGATTTATTGAGTTTATTTAGTAATTTTTAACACATAGTGAAAACTATTGAGTTATTACACTACATCTGTCCATGTTGCAGGGTCTTTTTTTTTTCAAAAAATTTGGTACTCCCTTTGTCCCAATTTAAAGAAAGACAGTTTGAATCTCGAAATCTGAAAGGTACCAAATAAATTGAGAGTACTAGTTAAGTCCATGTGGACTGATATAAACTGCCACATCAACTTTTGGCAGCGGAACTTGGACAAATCTGAGACGGAGTTTGAAGCATTTGAGAGAGTGAAACCAAATTAAATAACTTCCAAAATGCTGCTACAAACAAAATAAACTCACAAGCAAATGAAAAAAACAGCCATAGATGAAATGGCCTAATAAACTAGATTAATTTTACAGATTGCCTAGCAGACTTCCAACAAGAGAGAGCGTAAATTACGCGTCCTTTCCATCCTTGCAACATCCAGTGGCCATCTTCATCAACTGAGAAATCCTTGTACTATCTTCACAATCTCCGGGTCAAGTGGCAGCAGTTTGAATCCAGCTCTATCGCATCTAATTTGCGACTGCTTGTACATTTCGGGTCTCTCAACTCTCTCAGTCCCTTCACAAGAGATCACGTTCATAGCATCTCTTGCATGAACCTCCTCCTTGAAAAGCTTTCTGTCCTCATCCTCACAGGGCAGGGACTGAACCAAGTATCGACTTCAGTAATGTGAAGCTCTGGAGGTCCCCTAGGCCTCGTGGATAGACCTTATATGAGACAGGGTCATTGGAAACCATATAAAATCCCAAAATAAGTTATGTGTATCTTTAATACTCCAGCAATGAGCTTTTGGATATACTTGTTTGTGAAAACTAAAAATGTTTAACAGTAATTTGAATGGGCATGCTGTGATAAATGCCTTGTAAAACTTTCAAAAGGTTAGCAGCTGGGATCCTGCTGGATGTGAATGCTGTATACAAGGCTGTTCCTGTGCCGGACAGGGACATTGGCAAGATTATGAGACAACCTCTCCGTCCCATCACCATGGGACGAAGAGTGTTCTCTTATCCGCATCAGCAACTCATTAGCTGTTCTGCTATCATAGCTTGCCATGATGGCCTGAGCAAATTGAGTCAACAGAGCCCTCAAATCCACCATTTCCTTCTTGATAATGCTGCCATGCTTCTTACAAAGTTTGAAATGGTGGAAAAGAAGGAAATGGAAGCCAACACAAACGGAAGTCATGGTAGCAATATGGGGGGCAATGATCTACCACACATGGAAAGCCAAGAATTGGAAGATATTTAGAGACAATACAAGTTTTTGCGATTGTACAGATATAGAAAGAGGTAGAGCTAGAGTTGCTATTCTGCAAAATGCCAGTGGTATCGCGAACTGCAGTTCTTCAAGATAGCATGAATTTAGACGAAAATCAAATCTTATATGATAAAGAAGAAAGAGCATTTTCCTTTTCTACCTTTAATGAAAACTCTTGGACCAATAATTAATAAGTAGTAGTTTATGGTTTTGCCTTCGAAACCATAACCCAATTGTGAGTCTTGTTGCAAGAACAAAACTACGTTATAAGGAAAGCAATAAAAATGTATACTCCATTGTTGCAGGTACACACAGTGATGGTGCCGGAAGGAAAAGGATCATTTTTTTCTCTACATCAAGGATTTTAATTACTAGGTAAAATATACAATTAGGACTAAAAAGATCACTTTTTTCTATACATTAAGGTCTATTTCGTGTAAGTGGTATATATGAAAGACTAAAATAGTCCAACCACATACATTAAGGATCATTTGATCGATAAAAAGTCGTACCAATTTGGTATACAACCCCTCATAGCCATTAGAATACAGAAATAAACTTAGGTTAGTAGCATTTGATTCTAGTTTGAACCTTTACCCTGTAAGAGGTTTTGGCAAAAAAAAAAACCAATAAACTGCAAAAACGAAGAGCTTGCAAGAACTCGAATTGCTATATGTTTTTTATTGAAAAAATTCAACCAAAATGGGGACTGTGGACAATCAATTGCAACTCATCAACAAATTCCTACCATACACAACCACTTTGAACGTCCTCACGGGCCAGTTCATTTGTGAGATCAATGATATGAGGAACAGCCACAACCTAGTCCCTCAAAAGAGTTTGAAGATAGACAAAATCCTGCTCACTAAGGCAGACTAAGAGAAAATAAAGAAGAGCAATACTGTCTAGCATAATGGAATAAGTCTTCAAAAAAAACAGGTGCAGTATCAAGATTAATAGCCATCTGGATGCCACCAAATCAGAACATCTGATCTGTGAACAGGTCATCAGTATCAAAAATGCCTTCATCATCAACGGGGGTGTTAGATGAGGGGGCAAAGGGATGTAAATAAGGAGGAGCCGCCTCTACAGCTGCATAACTGGAAGTTGGTGCTTTCCCAACATCAAAAATGGAACTAATATCATTGTCTACATCCATGGGCTCAGCGAGTAATGCTTCTAGATCACTCCCAATTCTAGTGATGGGATGACTGTAAGTTCCACTTCTAGCAGCAGTAACATCCTCCTGCTCCGTCATTAGGTCATCAATGCCTGAAAAGAACTCAACATTTACATCAGGAATCAGACTATTTATTCCATTGATAAATGCAGCAATATGGCCGGAGGACTCACCTTCAGCAACTGTTATCATCTGCTGCTCAGCATTGGTACTTTCTTGAGGCAACATGCTCTCATTACTAGTGTTTGGCACTACTTGTGATCCTCCACAAGCTGGCCCAATCATATCCTCGGTGTTTGGAAATTGGGAAGTTCCAGCAGCTTCAGCATCCACACTGGTAATATCAAGAATGCTTGCTCTTCTATTCCCTTTGTTGGCAGCTTCGAGGCGCTTGTAAAATTTCTGGGCATGGCTCGCCACCTGCATTCCAGTTCTTGTAATCACACAGTGCCTAGATATACTTCTCCAGTCACCTCTTCCATATATAGCTAAGCCCCGGAGAAATGACCTATAGCAGGAAAGATAGAGAAATAAGTTAATATCAGCTTTGAAGTTATAATCCAGGAAACAAGATCGCAGGACAGCAAAAATTTTACTTTCTCTTACTCAGCTAACCACACACTACATCTTATAAAGCCCAGAGGCAAATAGGTATGATTCTATAGATATATTTATTGCCTTCAGCATGCACTGTGTAAAATCACAGACAACACCCCCACCCCACCCCAAAAATAAAATCACCATTCGTATTTTCTTTTCCCAAAAAGAGGAAGGGACTTAAATTCATGGGATAACAAATGTCCTCCTTTGAATATGTGACTCCCAACATTTGCTGAATTTTCCATTGCCCACTTTTTTTCGCCTCATTGGTATATGCACTCACTTCAAGTATATGTGCTATTGTTTTTATTGCTAATCACTTCAACTATATGTGTTTTTTAGCTTCTCAAACTGAAATAGGATATCAAACAGAAAGTGAGAAATATCAAGAAAACAAGAAGAAGAATTCTACAGGAAACCCACCTATGTTCCTGTTCTGTCCAAGTAGTCCCTCTTCGCCTTTCGACGTCTGCTTTCGAATTTTGGTTGGCATTGCTTTGCATTTCTGGATAATTATGTAATGGAACGCATCCAGAATCGATGTCATTGATATCTTCTAAGAGTATATTATAGTGATCCTTGATGTCCTGAAGTGATTTTTGAGGAAGTGCTTCTTCCATCATCCTCAATAGATTGTTTTTGTTAAAGTAGATCGCTAGGGTGTTCTCAAAGATTTTATCCTCCTCCCTAGTCCAGAAGGAGCTATTGCATGTCCTATTGGTGCTCATTTTCTTTTAGATCTACAAGGGAAGGCTCAAGCATGAAAAAGGGAAGTTCGGATTCAGAAAACGGATGAGTGTCAATATATGACAAACAACCATAACTACCAGGCATCTATAATAAGATTTTTTGTAACCCCTGACAATTAGTAAACAGAAACAATCGCAGCAATACATGTATTCTATTAAATCAGTTATAAATACCATGAGAAGTAATAAGTGACCGGAAAAACGAACAAACATGAAGATACAAGTGGTATACTACCCACAGAAGTCCCCAGAGATACGAAGCATTTTATAAAAGCATCTACGTTCTTTACCTTTTCTATCGGATGGAAGGTTTTATAATAAGAAAGAAAGTACAAAGAAGAAAAACTATGTCTCAAGATAAGAAAAAATTATACCACTGAAGTATATATTTTTGTTCTTGTTGGTGACGCAAAAAAAAAAATTGTGGCCTTGTACCACATAACGGGAAAGAAATTATGTCAATCCAACATTATATTATCAAAAGAAAAGGAAAAACCTAGATTGTCTTGTAACACAAACTAACCATTTAAAACTAGGGAACGTGCAAAGACAAATTGTGATATCTAGGACAAGAAATCAAAAGGAAAGCTAAAAAATTCTTATTTTTCCTTTTTGAGAAACACGCAAATCTCTACACATTAACTTTCAACAACAAAAAGCATGTTAAAGAAGAGTCCTTAGAAAATGCTGACACAATTTTTCTCTCATGAGATAGAAACAAGATGAATCTCATGACATTCAAATAGGTGAGTATCACTTCACATCTCTTAAGAATCTACCCCAAAACCAATATACAATCAACCATTTGTCATTGTATGCACATTCTTTTGTGCCATTATTACCTTCATACATCATGAAATAGCAAATTATTGTTCATTTTGAATGGAAGATTTACGGAACCAACAACAACAAAATACCGATGTAATCCCACAAGTCAAGTTTGGAAGACTTAACTTTGTACGTAGAGCACAGAGACTATTTCCAATACACACTCGGCTCAAGGAAAAACATACCAAAGCAGATCGAATAAGGGAAGATTTACAAAACCAACAACATACCAGAGTGAAATCCCACAAGTAAGATTTGGGAAGGATAGAGTGTATGTAGAGACCTTACCTCTACCTTGAGAGGTAGAGATGCCATTTTTTATTGACACTCGACTCAAGGAAAAGCATATTAAAGAAGATCGAAAAAGGAAAGATTTACAAAAGCATGACAAAAAATCGAAAATGGAAAGCTATAAAAGATCTTACTTCAAAGAAATAATCATATCTCTAAAAGTTAACTTTCATAAACACAAAGCATGTTAAAGAAGAGTACCAAAAAACGCCGACGCAACTGGCAGAACCTAATGATCACAAACCACAATCAAAGCAAACTTCTGAGTGATCGATCTATAGTGATTAAGTTGTATTACCTATGAAAACATGCATTCAACCATAAGGGAATCTCACATATACACACACACACACACACACACATATATATATATATATAATTTTTACAAAAAATGTATGTAGACATCATTCTCAATAATGTACATAGGCATAATTAGCTAGTAGATTTGTAGGAATTTCTCTTTATTATCTTTCCTAGTTAGTACCTTACCTATTGGAAGGGATGGAAAACGGGCGGGTCGAGTCGAATATGAGTTGGTCGAATATGAGTTGGTCGAAAATGGATAAAATATTCGACCCGACCCATATTGTCTGTTGCTTCTTATTATGTAAAGAAAAAAGTACTACAGATAACAAGATTTTTTTCTTATTCTTTTTCTCCTTTTAGAGTGTGTTAGGCATGAAGGAAAATATTTTCATGTTTATCTAGAAATATATTTTTGCAAAATGAGTAATCCTGAGTCGAGGTCAAAATTCAGGTCTTAGGTTAGGGTCAGGAGTTGGGTCAAGCTCGTATTGGGGTCGAATCCAAGGTTTGGACGTTTCGGGTGGTAAGGTTAAAAAAAGTTTTGAAAACTATTTCCCTCATTTAAGGAATGTTTTGAATTTTTTTCCTTACTTAAATGTATGAAAGTCATTTTTTCTTAAATTATAGGAAAATAAGACTATTTGCAAATACGCATAATTAGCTAGTAATGTGCATAAGCATAATTAGCAAGAAATGTACATAGGCATAATTAGCTAGTAATGTACATAGGCATAATTAGCTTGCATATATGTAGGAATCCCTCTTTATTTTCTTTCCTAAGTTAGCACCTAATGATCTTGCTTACCTGTTGAACTAAGAGCTTGTTTGGATTGGCTTTTAGCTTTTGACTTATAATCCAAAAGCCATAAGTTAGAAAGCAAGTGCTTTTAACCACTTTGTTAATTTACCAAACACTCCAGAAGTGCTTGAAATTTATTTTGGCTTTAAAGCACACAAAATAAGTCAATCCAAATGGCTCTAAGATCATCAACTTCCATTCAATTACAATACTGAAGAAAATTTCAAGAAAAAACTATAGATTTTTGGGCAAAAAGATCAATTTCACACTTGGATTTGTCCTTGCAACAATTCTAAAGCTTCTTGTAATTGTTACTTCACCGAATTTATTCTTTTAGGGCATTTCATCAATATTTTGGAGAGAGAAACATATCATGATTACTGTACTCTGAAAAAATATTAACAGATAGTGTAATACAAACAAAAAGTCTAAAATGTGTTGAGTTGTAGCACCTAATCTGCTAAAACTCAGCAACTCAAATCCTTTTGTCGGTTTTCCTTAGATTGGATGTGAAAAAACCGGCAAACTTTGAAATTTAGGGCATTTACATCCTCCAACTCCAGAGATGGGCAATTGAAAATCATCATCACCGTGCGGGAATTCAAACCCTTTAGGGTTTTGCCCATTGGTTTTGAGATTTCAAGGGACATTGTGGTAAGGGAGAGAGACGGAGAGGGAGTGATCTAAGTCATGAAAAGGAAGAGCTTTGAAACTTACCTTCTTTATTTATTTTTTCTTATTTGTAGAGGCGAGTTCTTTTCCTATTTGATGGACAAGTCCCACATTGAAGATAAAACACTCCCTAATAACAATGACTCGGTATCCACAAAGAGATGTGTTTGCTCTACTACTATTTGTTTGGATGGTTGGTACATATGGAGGCAAGTTGTTTTCCTATATGATGGTGAAGTCCACATTGAGGGTAAAATACTCTCCATAATAAATAAATGTGTCCTTTAACTTGGCCTCAACTAGCATCTATACCCTCCAACTTTGTGTGTGCACCAATAACAAGTAGCCACACGTGTACTACGTGGCATATACAAATAAGTTCGAGTATATCTCACGCGAATTGTCACGTGAGACTCACACAGAGAGATAAGGTTGCTCTATCGTTTTACAATTTGTTTGGACAGTTGATACAAATTGTTTCATAATTTATTGTATTATTTTTATGAATAAAATGTACGGATATACTGTATACCATACATCAACAATTTGAAGGGCAAACCTAACAGAAAAAGTAGAGCTAGTATGAAGGTAGGTTAAAAAATAAAATAAAATTATTAGATATTTTTTTTATTTTTTGGTCGAACAACCACATTTTATGCAAAAACATCTTGAGCATCATTGCAACATCTCATACAACTAGTCTCAACTTGAACCAAAACTCTCCCTGTAAATGATATATTACCCCTCTTAGATTTCATTAGCTCCCTCAATAAGGCTTAGCGACCATTCTTTTGCTTGTGGTTAACTCCCTGATTAAATACGTGTTTTTGTTCTCAGGAGTTAACCATATTTTTTGTGTATGTAATTTGCATATCCTTGATGCCTTTCTAATACATCTTACTTGATCAAAACAAAACAAAAAACTTGAACCAAAACCTATACTCAAACCTCCCCCTATCTATACAATTCCCCTTGTTGATATATTCCCTCTATCGAATTCCTAACTTTACAATTTGCCTCTCTATTCAATACATCAAAAATTCTATATTTACACTCCATTTGCACTTGCTTACTAATCATTTGGAGTCTGGGCACATCTGTGGTGTCACAGTGCTTAATTCCTTGCTTTCCATATCCCATAGATTAGTGCTGCCACCACAGCCCATAAGAGTGATCTATTTATTTTCCCTTTTGCACTTCTAGGCATTCCGCATCATAATCGATTCACGTCAGCATTGTTGGTAATGGATCCCCAACCCCGCAAACAAGTTTGTGAAAACATACACTCAAAGAACAAATGTTCTATATTTTCAGGATGGTCACCACATAACAAGCAAGATGTATCCTGGCATTTATTCATCGATCTGAGCCAATCTCTCCCTTGTCAACAGTCTTCTATGCATTGCAATTAAGCTAATGAAACTATGTTTAGGGATAGTTAATTTGCCCCATACTCCTTTCCACCATGACATTCAGTCCAACACCGATTCTATACTTATAGCCACTTGCAATAGAGTATTCCCCTATGGGTTGCAACCATCCATTCCCATTATAACCAGCAACAAATTTCTCCTTAAAAAATTGTGTATTTTCTTCCAAGACAGCCACACGACCCTTCCCTACCCTATACCCCCACATACACGTGGGACTAATGTTCCCTTATTCCAAGCCACCCCCACCAAAAAAAAAGGCCTTTGTTGTATTCTGCAAGGATCATCTATGACATTAAGGGTGCATTTCGTACGAAGGAAAGAAAAATGTTTTCCTAGAAAATATTTTCCCAGAAAACAAGTGTTCCTTACTTATTTAAGTAAGCAAGAAAATATCATCATAAGAGCATCTCTACATTATCTGGCAAAACACTATGGAGGCAGTATGCAATGGGAAGTGGGGGTTCGGCGGTGGTGGCGGGTGGGATGGTCAAGGGGAAGGGATTGGAGGGATTGGGTGGTGGAGAGGAGACAAGAAACTTGGAATGTCACTTATCTAATTTGTTTTCTCTACTTCCGTTAGGGAAGTCATTTTCCTCATTTTTAAAGAACTGGTTTTCCTAGAGAAAATGGTTTCCAAATATATTGACCAACCAAACATAGGAAAATGTTTTCCTCCATACAAACACCCAAAGGCAACTTCCAGAAAATATATAATTGCAAAAGGAGAAAATTCCACTAAAAGGTTTACAAGAAAACACAACTACCAGATAAACAAGCAAAGCAATATTTACCTCAAGTGGCGCGAATGTTCCCTTAAATAGACTCAAAACAGAAAAACTGCAAAAGAAGTTGATCAGTATCTGGAAGCAACAAGTAATGTTTGATAAACTGAGAAGCAATTCAAACTCTCTTCCCTGAGGTAGTATCTAGCCAATTGTTTTTTTTCTCATTATAAGCTAGTGTCATTCGAAAAGGAGAGGAGCATCATCAGTATCTAATTAGTCTGAACTAAGAGATCAAAAACAATCACCTGAAAAAGATTGTTATGCGTGTCTATGTCAATTTATCAATTTATCAATTTACATTTCAATGAAACAAAGGGGTAGAAACAACAATGTAGACATCAAAATAGAAGCGATATTCGTCTCAGCTTCATAACTTGTTAGCGTAAATCAAATGGAGAAATTTCAAATGCTAAACTTCTAAAGACAAATGAAGAATAGTATAAGGCAGCTACACAAAATTAACCAGAATTAGTTAGATAATATATTTTAACATATAACAATTCTCTAAGGATTTTTACCAGACAACATCATACATTCAAAAAATGAGCACCACCATTAAATTCTTCATCGATCTAAAGGATATAACACATACTTGATTTCATCAACTTTATGTGGTCTAACTCATCAAGAGCAAGGTTTTTATTGACCCAAACCAACAAAAGTACCCAATGAAAGTACTCTTTTTCTTTAGTTTCTCCCAGAATCTTCTGGCTGTGTTCACAATAACACAAGTGGCAGGAATGATTTCAAATCGATAGAAATAACAACAGCTTCTTTAGTAAAAGTTCCAAAAGCATTAGAAAGCAAGAAGGAGTAAGCTGATTCGAACAACTTTTCCTGTTGCCTCATTTTATACATTTATACTCATCTATTTTTCCCTTTTGAGTTTCTTTTTTCCTTTTTTAGGGGGCGGCAAACAACCAAAGAGTAGGATTAGATATCTATCTTGGAGTACCAGTATGGAGATCTAGCAAAATCAGAATGCAGCATTTTAAGAACAGGTTAAAACCAAATCAAATGACATAGAACCTGAAACCACTAAAAAGCACATTCATACACACTTTGAAAAAAAAAATGTATATAATTTGAGCAGAATAAAATGAAGCCAAGGAAAAAAAGATGAAGCAACATGGTAAAATACTACTCCCTCCGTTCAACAATACTTGTCCACTATACTAAAAATTGATGTCCAACAATACTTGTCCACTTTATGAAATCCATGGATAATTTTAAACTTAGTTCCTAATTTACCCTTGTCATTAATTATAGTCATTTCCTATTACATTTTGCAAGATAGTAAAATTACCCTTCTATTTATAGTTTCTTAAGGGGTGTGCCAAGTCAATAGTGGACAACTATTGTTGGACAGAGAGAGTATAAATAACTATGATTTTCTAATATGTGAATATAAATAAAGCTTAGAGGGAGAAGGGAGCAAGGTGGGGGATCAGGGAGTAGAAATAAGTATGGGACTCCACAGCCTCACACACATCAAGCGTTAAGCTTTAGGACAAAGCCGGCAAATACTCCTTAGACATACAATAACAGATGAAAGCAGAGATGTTAACTCACCCAAATGTGAATACGGCGGAGCTAACAAGAGAAACTCTTTGCCTGAAATCAAAGTAAATGGCAGACGAAAAAAGGGAGTGGTAGGAAATATTTAATAACATACAAATTACAATAATCAAGATTCATGAATAGTAAAAACTTAAAACTAGAGATGAAAACAATTCTTATTTTTATTTTTATTTTTATTTTTAGAGGAGGAAAATGTAAATAACATATCTTCAAGATATCACCAACCAGATGGTAAATGTGCAATTACAAATTTTTCTATTCAAATTGTACGCCAAAAACAACTGATAAACCACAGAACAGTAAAAAATACAACAAGTCAACTCATTATCCCTGGAGATTGGATCCACCTCATCTCCTAGACCTTTGCTTCGCCTTCGAGTCAAAATGGTGAGCTTTAAGCTTTTTCTTTTTCGTAAAAATTGTCTGTCCACCAGCACCTTCTCTAAATGGCATACCCATGAGAGCCAACAATCTGTGTGCCTCTTTATCTGTCTCAGCTGTTGTTGTTATGCAAACATCCATCCCTCTTGGCTTACCAAGAGCATCATAACTTAGCTCTGGGAAGACACTCTGTTCACGAAAGCCAATGCTATAATTTCCATGACCATCAAAGCTATTGGGGTTTACGCCTTGAAAGTCCCTCGTTCGAGGAAGCCCCAAATTAATTAACCGGTCAAGGAACGAATACATCACATTCCCTCGAAGTGTAACAGCAATTCCAAGCGGTTGACCTTCTCTAATTTTGAAAGTAGCAATAGCATTCTTAGACCTAGTCTTCACAGGCCTTTGCCCTGTGATTAATGCCAAATCATTCATTGCTGCATCCAAACCCTTGGAATTTTGTGCAGCATCTCCTATACCACAATTTACCACAATCTTTTCGACCTTCGGAACCTAAAACACGGTTTTTCCACATCCCATATCAAATCAAATTAATACTAAAAAATAATACTAGATTTTGAAGCAATAGGTCAATGCAACTAATTTTCACTGTGATTTCTCACTTCCCAAATGATAATAGTGTCAAACAAACTAATTTCTCAGCATTTCAACTCTTAAATTCAACATTTTATGAACAAACAAGAAATATAAACAGTGCAAATTTGTAGATATAAGTTGTAAAATTTGAAGCTAAAGAAGTACATATGCTTTGAAATTGAAATTAACTTGAAAAAGAATATTTGAAAATTGAATTTGTGTTTGGACCTGCATTGAAAATTTGTTCAATTCCCCCACCTTTATTTTCTCTTGCCCAAACCCTAATTTTTATCTGTTTTGAAAAAAAAATCCATAGACAAACGACTCCTAAGTTTACCTGAAGAATATTGGTGTAACTGAATTCTTCCTTCAACAATGGCACAATCTTTTCGAGGTAATTTGTTTTCAGACGATTAACTTTTTCAGCTTCACTTTTATCCACCAGTACTATTGCTGAAGCTTTCACCGTCAATTTATTGGACGACCGGAGCTTAGGGTTTCCGACCGGCAATCGAACGGAGTACGCCGGAAACTCAGCATTGTAGAAAGAGGAGGCCGTGGAGTGTAGAAGAAGAGGAGAAGATGCCGCCATTTCACTGAGCTTTTTCTTTGTGTGTGTGTGTGTGTGTGTGTGTGAATAAAAGGGTATAGGATAAGATGTTCTTTGTGGATATAACAGAGTTCTCACTAAAAAAAAAATAGTTTACGAGTGTATAAGTCAAAAATTCGGACCGTTTTGCCATAGATATTCCAAGTAAAATTTGGGGAAAATTTGATAAATAGTGTTTGTTCATACAATTTGTCATCTTTTGGCAAATAACCCAAATTCCCAAATACTAGAAAAAAACTAGTATTTCGGTCAAATCTCATTATTTGGGAGCTTTTAAAAATTCAAATTCTATACTAAACTTTTATCTTTTATAAAAACACATTCTATAGTAGTTTTTTGCGTTGTATTACATTTTTTTTTTACGTGAACACCAAAATAGTGAATAAGAAAGTGATGATATGGTTATTGATAAAAATGATAAACAATCGGTTTAGGATGACAAAGTTATATGTTTCGTCTACTTCACAATCTATGGAATGATGCTTGTTACACTAATTTTAAACTATCACATTGCTCCAGTGTCATGGACACTACTTGTTATTTGTTGCAACGAAGATCCAACTTGTTGCGGAAGTCATGAATCTTGTTATTTAATACAAACTTATAATTAGTTTCGATAGTTTTTAAAACTTATGGATATAAATCACATTTCTTAAAAAATTGAAATATGTTTCCCAAATATTATGGTCAAATACATGATGAAATTTTACCTAATTTTTCATCCAAAAAATATTTGGAAATCTATGGTCAAACGCTAGCTTAAAGTTTTGGGCTATAAATTATTGAATGAAGATAGTATCAAATTTTATCGGTCCGACAAAATTTATGACCAAGAAAATAGTTGGGAAATTTTCAAAACAACAATATTTTAACTTTAAGTGGGACTCCTTAGCAACATTTTCATTATTTATTAAAAATGTCATTATTTTAGTTTGTTAAGCGATTAGTTATGTATTTATTTTATTTTGATTAATTTGAAAGAATACAAATAATTAATAACAGAATAAAGAAAATCATGGAACAAAAAAATTCAAAAAAGGTTAAAAAGATTTTAAATACAAATTAGTTACATTTTGAAAAGAGCATAAATAGTCATCTTTTTGTCGAGCGTTTTTTTGCTTTCTTCTTACGAAGATAAAAAAAATATATTAAAATAATTTAGTTTATCTTCCGAATCATTCATCTGATAACTTCCAAAGCTTCTTCAAGTCGAATATGGCATATTTTTGAAACATAATTTTTCAAAATTGACGACTATAAATTTGTGCATCCAGTGAACAATCGGAAAATAATCAGGTATATTCGTATATGTCGAGTACAAGAGCATTTTTTTTATTGAATCAGTGAAATCTTTGTATGTATTTGGATTTATAGTTTTTTCGGACATTTTGTATCCAAATTATGATGTATAACGAATGAAATTATTATTTTTTAGTTTAGTAGCTATTTTTTTCTGTTTGAATGCATGCAATAATTTGTATCCCATTAAGTTAATGTAACTAATCGATCATGAACTATATGTTGAATACAACAATATATGAATACCAAAGTGAGATGAAAATACAAAGTTACAAATACAAAGTGAGATTGAATATAAAGTTATGAATACAAAAGAACTACTTTCTTCATTTGAAATACAAAGTGACTTTGAAAGGGAAAATACAAACTAATCGATCATGAACTATATGTTGAATACAACAATATATGAATACAAAAGTGAGATAAAAATACAAAGTGAGATTGAATATAAAGTTGTGAATACAAAAGAAATACTCTCTTCATTTGAAATACAAAGTGACTTTGAATGGTAAAGTAGGCACATAAAATACAAAACTTGTTGGTATACAATTAGGTTGAATACAAAACAAAAGAGAAATACAAACTTGTTCACATGTAAATTGAGATTGAAATGCAGAATGAATACCCAAATAAAATACAAAATTGTTATTATACAGTTAGAATGAATACAAATTAAGAAGGAAATACAAACATGTTGGTATACTAATTGAGATTGAAATACAATGTAAAAACAAAAAAATGTGAAACTTTTTTATATATAGATAGAATGAATACAGTCAGCCCAATAAGCTACTTAATTTAAACTATTTTTTTCAGCTATATTCTCCATAACAAAAGTTGTAATTCAAACTCTTTTTTCCCGAATAAAGTAAAACTTTTTGTGAGTCATGTTGTATTCTCTTGCCGTAATTCCCACTCTTATATCTCAACATGTTTGATGAAATGTACAATTTATCCAAAAAATTGTTACAACCCAACTAATATATTAGGTCCATATAGACTATTATGGAAGTCCAAAGCTACGTTTGAAATATATATTATAAGAACTTATGCCTCAAGTTCTCTCTCAACTCATGTAAATATCCATGGGTCACTAGCAGCAAGTAGCCACAAATACATAGAGCAATAACTCTGTAATATGTAGAATATCATAACTATTTGATGAATATCTAAACAAAATCACATAAAAATTGGAAAATTTGACTGTAAATTCGTAATATATAGAATCGGTGATTTAAACATCAAATCAAAATAAATCAAAATAGATAATGAAAATTACCTTGTCAATCGAGAAATCTGCTTGAATTAATAAAGAGATATCGTTTAACAATAGAGAAAATTTCTTGATGAACAATAATTGAGCACCTTGAAGAAAGATAATCTTGAAACGTGGAAGGAGGGGAAGAAACGTGAAAGGTGGGGAAGAAACGTGAAGGGTGAAGAAGAAGGTTAATGGGTATTGGTTTATTTTCTTTTTCTTTTTAAACGGTTATTGGTATATAATTTGGCCCAATATAGATATAGAACTCTTTCCATAAATAAAATTAATTTTAAATACTAAAATATGAATACATATTATTTATAAAAATATTGTCATTCTGCCATTTTAAATAAATATTTTAAAGTGTTGTTATTTTAACTAATTATGTTAGGTATTATGACTTAATTGCTAATTTTCCCAAAATAGTTTGGGTCTATAAGATTGGAATGGATGGGAGGTAGGCCCAAGTCTAAATTGGTTTTAGTGGGCTGGATAATTTTTTGAAAATTTAACGTCATAGTGGCCCATTTCATTAAATAAACCTAATCTTTATTATTTAGCCAGTTTCTTCACTGGCATGTCTTTGTTTACATTTATAGCCTAATTTTGCTCAATTCTTCTATACTTGTATTTACTTAGATTATTTGAACTTTGTTTATAATTTATTTATTTTGGATGAGTTTACTTTGAATGGAAAAGATGAAAATAGAAGAATCTCATATCTTGAATAGGATTGAAACTTCAAAAGTTGTGGTAGAGTATAAAGTACGATTGTATTCTTATTAGAAGTTTCAAATACAGACTTTTAGAATATAATTTCTTTTGATATATATAGAAAGTATTTTATCTTACCTGAATTTTTTATATGAATCTTAATTAATCTGAGTTTACTAAGTAGAAACTCCAAAAGCATGTTCCCGATCACAGCCTTGGAAACTTGGGCTTACTATTTATTTGGGGGCTCAATTATATTCCTAAAGATTTATTTACGTACATATTTGACTGTTCAATCAAAAATAATTATAATAATAGTGCAATTGTCTTTGGATTCCTACTTCAATCTATGAGAAATGTCATATTTTCTCGTACATTTTCAAGAAAATTAAAGGTACCCTTTTTTGTACTTTGGCTCTAGGAAGAATATATATATATATATATATAAAAGTAATATTTGCCGTTGACCTTTAAACTCCTATAAAAGAACATTATAAAAAATGTTTTCTAGATTAACTATAAAGTTTCAATTGAATTAAGTTATAAAATAAGTAGACTTCTCAAGCTTAGTAGAAAAAGTTATCCCTTGGAAAAAACAAAAACTGTTCCATGAAAAGGGGCCTAAAATTATACTTCTAATAACAATGGTACCACTCAGGGGTATCTTTTTAGTGTTTACTTTTTAGTGTGTTATAATTTGAATTTGTGTCGAAAAGTCCTAAGTTGAGGTATAATATGTTTTGATAAAAGCAATTTAATATTCATGACTCAAATTTTGAAAAAAAAAAGTTTCGTCTTCTAAAATTTGTTTATTGTAAATTTGATATATAAAATATTTGAGATTCTCCCATCGTTATTTAAAGGTCATGATTTTGAGCATATGGAAATAGGAAAAAATAATGTATGAAGTATTGCTCTCAGAAATAAATTTTACAATTATAAATTTAAATTTAATCGAGTCTTGATATAAATATAAAATATCGAGTCGTTAAAAAAAAGAAAGATTGGACCACCTTTTGATAGACTTTCTTTTTATCTATCTTGTTCTTTGGTTAGACTCACTCGTGACTCAATTGATAATTAATAATCATAGTAGTACGTACTACAAGGAGTCAAGGACCATGGAAAAGTAAATATAGTATATGTCAAAAAAAATTGCCAACAAGTGATTTTTCTCATATTTTTTTTATATCCTTTCTAAATCAAAAGATTTTACGCTTGAGTTATACGGATTACATAATTATTCGATTAGTGATTTTTAGGTATGAATCTTAAATTCTTATGATCAAATATTTTGAAGCTTCATTTCTTTAACTTATAAAAACTACAAAGAATTTAATATATATCAAAATAAGAATAAATCAAAAGACAATAGCGCGCTATTAAAATATTACACCAGTGAAGACACATAGAAAGGTTATACATATAACCTATGACACTGAAATATTATATATTTCTCGCTTCAACTTCACGAATGGAAGTAAGGCGAGAACTTAATATGCACGCTCTATGCTTTTTGCCAGATTTCTATATATCATAGAATATAATCACTCCAATAATTGAAGTTATTCTTCTTTATTTATGAAAAACACAATTTTACTTTATTATTTATGAAATGATGCTTGAGATTTCAATTTTCTAAAAGAAAATAATAATATAATAATTAAATTTTTTAATTTTCAAAAAAGTGCCTCTGACAAATTGTGATCTGCAGCTAAAAAGACTAATCAAATCAAAACAATCAAAAAAAATAAAGTTTCTGCAAAAACCACCATCGTTGACTACTGCATTATATTGGTCATTTTGACAACTAGTCAACAACACTTGCTTCATTGCTTTTTGTGCCCTACTTTTTTTTTCTAAATTAAAAGGCTACAATTATTTCCTAGCTAGTACTAATAAAATAAAAGTACTATATATATAGTTTATAGGAAAAATAAATAAAACAAAATAATATTTAGGGTCTTCGTAGACTTGAAAGTTAAAATTAAGTAACCAACACGTAGTTAAAAAAAAATAAAAAAATGCATGGCTAATTTTTTTTTTGTCACCAACTCTAGACATAAAGGTCCCACGTTAATTAAGAATTATATTAAGTTGAAAAATTAAAAGGGAGAGTCCAATATGAAAAATATTGTAAATTAGCAAAGTTCAGAAAAGAGCTATATTTTAAGCGTGTGATGTAGAAATATCTATTCTAATACATATCAATGACTATTTATATAGTTTAAACCTATGATTTGTAAATTATACGAAGATTATTTTATCGTTTCGTTAATAATATTCTACCGGCGAATGATGAGTAGTTGAGATTTTCTCTAAAATATCCAATAATTTAATTAATTAGTAACTAGAGGACATTAATTAGGTAGTTTCAATCTCTATTGAATTTTTTATACATTCTTAAAACAGTCATCATTATTGTTCTTTAACCTTAAAAAATAGTAGAAATTAACTATGAAATTTCGTTAAATAACTCTTTTTTTCTTATAATTCTTATTAATTTATCATTCAATAACTTAGTGATCATTTTTTATAGTTTAGCAATAGATGACATTTATCACTAATTTATAAAAAATTTAGTGTTCTATTATCTTTTCTTTTCTACACATATAACCTATAAAAATGGATTTATTTTCTCCTATAATACATACAAAAAAAAAATTTAAAGAATAATCAACATTTTTGGATATTAGTTTCATGTAATACACTGCAAATTTATTTCTATTTTTTTAAATAAGAAATATGAAAATAATACATTCAAAAAAAATCTTTACACAATCATTTCCTTCTATTTAAATATATATAATTATAAAAGGCCAATCAATCCATTTCAAAAAATTTATCTTAAAAAGGAAATATATCCAAAATAATGCAAAGTAAAAAAAAATGCCAGCTTGCTAATAAGATAAGGTTCAAATTTTACATTATTGTATTTTTGTAATACAAAAAAAAAAAAAAAAAAAAAAACAAACTTGCTAGGACTAGTGACCAGTACTGTAATGGCTTAACCCCATAGCTGCATTCATTGAAGCAAACTTTGCCAATTCTTGTGGCAAAAATGGCTGACCCCTTTCATTCCCCATGCCTAAAAAATCTCTAGTAAGACTATTATGCAAGTTGAAATGAACAGTTTGATTATGCATACCACCTGTTTGTAATAATGCCTGATCCAAATTGATTGCTTTAGAATGAACAGATGAATTCATATTTGGACACCCATTGATGAGTATATTCTCTGTTTGATTGTAATCCTCTGTTTGTTTTGCAAAAGCTTGATGGATTTCATTGTTGTTGAAGATTTGTGTTGTGTTGTTTGATGAAGGAGAAGATGATGAGTTCATTACTCCAAATGTGTTGGAAAAGTAATTTGGTGTGCTTTTTGTTGACCCCATTTGTGCTGCTTTTTGTAGAAGGGCTGTTGCTGACATTGGTATTGGGGGATTTGGGGTTGCAGGGGTGTTGGTGGTGGTGGTGGGGGGGGTAAGTATTTGGTTGCCAATTGATGATCCAGTACCAAACATATTTGGAGATGGGATTTGGACCATATGATGATCTGGTAAGCCAAAAAGATTTGAACTTGGTGATGACATGTTGTTATTAGCTTGATTTAGCCAAAGTGATGATCTTGGTTTTTGCTGATGCTGATGTAGAGGATTCACAGTTGTCATACTTGTAAAATCTTGGACAAAACTTGTCCCAATTTGGGAAATGCCAACAGGTTGTTGTTGTTGCTGGTTGAAGTTCAAATTGTTGGGAGTAGTTCCAACTGAAGTGATTCTTGCACTCTCTTCAGCTAAAGCATCACAGAAAGCTCTATGGGTAATGAAACTATCTTTCCTGTGAACAAGAAAAAGAAAACATTAACTAAAGCATAATAACACACAATTTGAATCAAACAATTTAACTAGCGTTTGGTCATAGATTTTGAGAGTAAGTGTTTGAGAGGCTGGAACCGAAAAAGACACATATAAGACAGGCAGAAGGTATCTTGAAGAGCGAATTTGATCCTATAGTCAGTGGAAAGGGATGCTAGTCAGCTTGAAATTTGGTCAAATTTCTCAAAAATTGACTAGTGCATGTCTAAACACAACTTCAAAGACTGAAGCTACACAGCTTCAAAATTTATGACCAAACGAGAGCTTAATGGTTGGTAGTTTCTAGTCAGGAGGAAGCAATAAATTGAACTTTCCATGAATGAATGAGCATTAAATTCAGTTTTGAAACAAATATTCCCAAAACAAGAACATAATATTATTACTACAACCAAAATTAATTACCTGGAAAAGAGTGTTCCACAGTCACATTTATACTCTCTAGTACCACAAGTCTTAGTATGAGCTTTCCAATCAGATTGAACTGCATATTTCTTTGAACACTTTTCACATTTCCATTTTTTCTCACCATGTTTTCTGCTAAAATGCTTCTTTATACCAGTAAGGTCACCAAGTGCTCTTGAAGGATCATGATGTACACAAGTCTTTTCTGGACATATGTAAACTTTCTTCTTAACTATTTCTTGTTTGTTCCTTTGCTTTAACTTCCATGGAAGATTATGTCCTCTTCTATGAAGTTGCAAGTTTTGGTCCCTCTGAAAACCTTTGTTGCAGATTTCACATATGAATCTGTTTGTAGCCATGAGTGTTTTGGGTGATATTGCAATAACTTCAGCATCTGGATCTGTTAAACATAACAACAAAGTTAAAAAGATTCAATCTTTACAACACTAGTATACACAAACAACAAAGATTGTTTCCGATACACCCTCGACTCAAAAAGAAAAAACAATACAAAGTAGTTTGAAGAAAGAAACAATAAAGATTCAATCTTTGACATGCAAAAGTGAATATTTTTGTACTATTGTACTAAGCTCTCATTCGGAAATAGATTTTGAAGTTGAAACTTGAAAAATTGAGTTTATGAAGTGGTGTTTAGACATGAATTCTAAATGAATTCATAGTTCTGAACTGAACAAGGTGGTAAATTTTTAAAAACTACTCGCAAAATCTATGACCAAACGCTAGCTAAATGAACATATAGTAGTTCTAAATTTACCTGGTGTACCTGGAAGATTTCTTCTTTTCTTAGAAGAAGAATTAGCTTTAGGGTTAGGGTTTTGTTCAACTAGTACTTGTTGTTGTTGTTGATGAATTGAAAACAAATCTCCAGACATCATTTTTAACAAAATGGGGCTTTTGTTTTAGCTTTGTTGGAGCTAGAAAACAAAGCTAACTCACAAAAAAAGCTTTAAATTTTTTCAAATACAAACAGATAAAAGAACTTAATCTCACAAGTTTTTTTTTTTTTCTTTTTCAGATTGTTCCAAAAGAACAAAAACACAATAAAAGACACAAGTTTGAATCTTGAAAAACACTAAGTAAAAAACAAGAACTTATAAAGACTTTTTTTTTTTTTCTTGGCTTTGCTCAAAGTTTTAAGATCTTTAAAGAGGGAGATAAGAGAAGAAAAGGGTCTGTATAATTTCAAAAGAAAACACCAAAAAGAGACTATAAAAGTAAAAAGAGAATATTTCCTTTCTTTTTCTAACAAAAAAATAATAATAATTAAAAACACACACACACAGTGATACAGTACACTATTTCTCTCTCTTTTAAGTTTTTTTTTTTTTTTCTTGTTTAATGTCATTTCACTTTTATGTTGTTTATTAATATATTTCAAAGTCGGTCAGCCATAGATTTAGCTGCTGGGCTCACCTTTTTTGTTGTGATCTCTCTATCATAAAGTATTTAGTCGGGATCTTGACATAAATAATCGGACAGATTTATTTTTTTATTTGATATATACAAATTATACATTGAGTATATATTCACGTGTTAGGTGATTGTATGTTGCGTATATGTTTCGTATCGCTTTACTTTGTATTAGTTATATTATTGTAGTTATTACTTTTAATATCTTGCATCATCCGTTGTTTACTATATATCAATTATCTATTTTGTTATTCATCGTGTAGTTGTATATTTTCTACATTGTCTTCTTCTTCTTTGTACTTGAATTTATTGCACTTGCATCGAGAATTTCTCGAAAATAATCTATCTATCTCTACGGGGTGTGGTAAAATATATGTACATTTTATCTTCCTCGTATTTCATTTATAAGATTTTACTGAATATGTTTATTATTGTATATACTGATTCTATATAAATATATTACACTTGTTGGCTATTTTAATGTGAGTTTTTAGGTTAATTTTCTTCTTCTTCTTTTTTATTTGAAAAAAAATAAAGAGATTAAGCTTTTTTTTTAATTAATTAGATGTATTTTTGGTACGTAGTAGTATTGGCTGTATGCTGCTTGTAACCAGAATGTGCAGAGCTCTGTGTCATTTTGTATTTTTTCGAGCAAAATTCCACTTATCAAGACTGCATATGATAATTTAAAGAGAAGCTAATCGATAATTGATTAAGTAATTGTTATGTGATCAAGAAATTACGAGTTAAAATTGTGAAAATAGTTTATTATAAAAACATAATGTAATGTTTCATAAATAATTCTCTATACTTTTTTGAATTACGTAACAAAAATTTAGTACGTCAATCTGCTTGTTTGTGACTATGAGATATTACTACGAAATATTACAGCCACCAAAATTGTCCCAGTGCCACTCAGTTTGTTTTTTCTTGTTTAGAGAAAAATATATATAGTGTAGCACAAATTCCATAACTTTAGTGCAAGTTTTTTGATACGTGTTGAGATGTTTATTAAATATATACGTATAATAAGTTATGAATTTAATAAGATAATGGAGTTAGGTTGATCACAGAAAGAAAGATTTAATTGAATTCTCTTCGTCAAAAAATTGTGCCGCGCGCTTAAAAAAGAACATTTCATTTTTTTAAAAATATAAGTTTCGGTCCACGCTAACAATGATCTTAGCTCTTAGGTATTGTTATTAAAAGGGCATAATGGATTATAATATAAAGATATTTCAATTTATCTCCAATAATTGATTTTCCATGCATGGTCATACTTTGGTCAACTTTTAATCATTATTGCTTTATTTATTTTTTGTGGGGTGGGGGGAAATGGATATTTATATATATATATAAACAAAAGATCTTAATAAATAAACTAAATAGTCATCCTTTTGTCAAATTAAATTGTAGGAATAATGATGAAATTGGTAAAGTACCATGATTATATTGGAATAGCTAGATAACCTTTTGGCATAAACTTTGAAAACATTACATAAGCCAAAAAAATACAATTGTTTTCATCATGGATTCTATTTGTAGATGATATATGACGTCAACTCTTTGAGAATATACTTTTTCCATTTCGTAATAGTTGTTATATTTTTACTTTTTCGATAGTCAACTTGACTAATTTTCAGAGTAAAATTATATTAGATTAATTTAAGATATTTAAACATTATATAAAAAGTATTGCAACTCTATAAGTTGCAATTTATTTCATAATCTTAAAATATTTATCAAAATTTGTACACTTTCAACTCTCGAAAAATAAAAATTAACAAGTATTTTAGGAAGGAGGAAGTATTATCATCCCCTCTACATTTTTATTGATGTTATTAGGTGTGAAATGAGCAGCATACTCAAAGTTCTCAAGTGCTCACTACATAGTTAAGTTAATTCATTTAATTATACGTGTTGGTCTTAGTAAACCACAAAATGACCTCAGACTTGTTCTAACTAAGGTTAATACATATAATTAAAGAAAAATGACATATTTTGTATGGTTATTTTAAATATTCATGAATGCTTGAGATCACTTTGAAAAGTTTTTTCAAATTTTAAACTAAAAATATCTAATAAAATGATGTTGTCATACGATCTGATATTGAAACAAGTCGTAACTCAAATATTTAAATAAAATTTATTTACAATTTGGATATTCAATTCGTCGTGTAGATAATAATGGAATGGCTCTTTTACTTTAGACATCTATTATTGGTTGGTACAATTTCATTTCGAAAATGCAAAAATCATGTTTGCCTAAAATGTAAATGTGATAATGTACGTCCTCTCTCGAATAAAAATCATTTGTCGTGATTTTTATAAATAATTATTTCAAATAATTTATTAATTTATCTTTATTAATAATTTTTTTTTTGAAATTACAAATATATTAATTATGATACATTAATACAGTAAATATTTAATGAAATAGTATTATATCTTACAATATAAATAAAAATAAAATAGTCAAAAAATACTTCATAATTAATGTTTTTTAATGATATATGAAAGGAAAACACGATAGATAAATTGAGACAAAATATATTTGCTTCCTCCATCCTATGAAACAAATAGATTATTTTTCATTTTCAGTAAAGATCAAACATTATAGAAATTAATTACCATTCAAATCAATTAATCCAAAATGTACCTATAAACTCCAAATATTAAAGTTTAATAAATTGAATTTGCATGGGGAAAGAGAATGGAGGAAAATACAAGTTGATTTATTAAATCGCTACTAAACTTTTAATTTATCGTACCAAAGTTTCACTTTTTAAAATAAAAATACCACAAAAAATACTAAATTATTTTATATAACAAAAAAATCATAAAATTTTGTCTAAGTATCACAAAAGTTAATAGAAGAAATCAAAGAAACGTATTATATGATACAGATGTAAAGTTTAAATTTAATTTTTTTGTTACTACAAAAAAGTTATTAGTGACTTGTTAGGATTCTTAGACAAAGTTAAATATTTTAATAGCTTTCTATAATACTTTCCAAATTAAATGAGCTTTATATTATAAAAAATTAATTAATTACTTTTAATGCAATAAAATAAAATAATCTATGGTTTCAAATAAAAAATACTTGTTGAGATAAGAGTTTTAAAGTACTTGTGTAATTAATTTACAATATTTGACAAAGTGGACTAAAAGTGAGCAAAAAGGGTAAATTATTTTGAGATTATGATTAACTATGATCAAACGTGTGAACAAAATTACTTTTAAAATATTTTCATCTTAGATTTACAAACTAACAGTATTATTATAAAATGAATATTATAAAAATAAAGAGTTGAAAAGTTTCAAACATATTGGAGAGTTGAAACTTTTTAAATGGAAGAAAAAAAAAGTTTGGGACCTTTTTAAACTTTTTCCTTTCTTCTGATCAACATCAGGAACAAAATGATTACTCCATAATTAAAACAATGGGTCCCACTTTGACAATTTGGGATCCGCATTTAAGAAATAAAAATATATCCGCTCCGTTTTCTTTTACTTGTCCATTACTCCTTCAACGTTAACTACTTAATCCTGAAATTATTTTTCAAGACTTGATATTGTATGCCAATTAATAAAAATATTAGGAAAAAAGGACAAATCCCCAAACTATCGTAAATGATATGCATATACCTTTCGTCATACATTTGTGATATTGGTGCCCTTGCCATCAAAAAATTAGAGAATATATGTCCTTCACTCTAACGGAAGACTAAATAGGGACATGTGACATAATCTTATCCGTTGATCCAATATTTACTAAATGTCGGATCGGTGGATAAGATTATGACACATGTATGTTCGTTAGTATAAAGGGTATATATGCTATAGTTTTTGGACGACGGGACATAATCTTATCCGTTGATCCAATATTTAATAAATGTCGGATCGGTG
This sequence comes from Solanum verrucosum, assembly GCF_900185275.1. Taxonomy (NCBI): domain Eukaryota; kingdom Viridiplantae; phylum Streptophyta; class Magnoliopsida; order Solanales; family Solanaceae; genus Solanum; species Solanum verrucosum. The sequence goes on from NW_026020259.1 coordinate 39,634, forward strand.
GATAAGATTATGACACATGTATGATAAAATATTCATATTAATTCTTATTTTTAAAGGAATGTGTAAAATATAAAGTGGACAATAATCGTAAACTGAAAAGAAAAAAGAGTAAATTTTTTTTTTGCAATTCCCAATGGCCAGTCCGTGAATTCTTTTGTGTGATGCTGTCTCCTTCTGTGGGGTCGTTTTCTGTAATTTTGGGGTTGTACCTTTACACATATTTTTTTTATATTTATTATTATTATTATTGTAATTATAAAATAAAAATACTTGTATATTAATATAATTTGAATTATAATCTATGTATATGTATAAAATAAAAATACTTGATCTATGTCATTCTTGACTCATCATATAAGTTTTTGATATAGATAGGATGTTAACGTTATTCAATATGTGTTTTAAATAGTCATAAATTAATAGTTGGCCATCAAATTATTTTGTACATATATTTGATGTGAATCTTGTGGGATAACTTGCTTAATTCTAACTCCGATTTGTGTCATTATCGACTCATATCGCATAAATCTCGCTATACATAAGATATTAATGTCATCCAACAATATATTTCATGATCTCAAATCGATAATTATATATAAAGAATTTCTAGTAAAATTTACACACTTGCAGAAGTTATCAATTATTATTTTTTATCCTTAGAGGTAAGAAGAAGAGTTCTTATATTTCTTCCTTTTATGCAAAATTAGAAAATAAAAAAGTATCCAATTAGTTAGCTATCATTTTCAAAAAACTATTTTGTTTCCATTCTTGCCCTTCTATTTTTTATTTTGAATTTATCATCATTACATCCTTTTTTTAAGGTTCTTGATTGCTAAAGTTTCTATATTTTCCCAATTGCAGAATTATTCCAAATTCAAAATAAATGTTTGTGGCATCAATAGTTGCCCTTTTTAGCTTGAATGATTGAATTTGATTTAGCAACAACCACACCCACAACCAACCAACCCCCCCCCAAAAAAAAAAAAAAACTCAAAGTTTATGCTTTTTTTTTTTGTTTTCCACTGGATATTTAGTACTGATATTTGAGTTTGATTAAATATAAATTCATGTAAAGAAATTTTATTTTAGGATAAAATACTTTCTAACAAAGGTGAATCTATATATACACATGGCTCACACGATTAAAGATAAAAGAACTTATCGCTCTATCACAATCTTAGTTAAACTTTAGGTTATATTTGTATAAATATGCATATATATAGCTCTTCATGAGAATTTTTATATCACAAATGAAAGATTTTTTTCTTCTTCTTTCTCTAGCTAGACATGATAATTATCTAATTATTTTCATATAAAAAAGCCTCACATAATTTATGTAGATTGTTTCAATAATGTGGTAAACCTATTTGTGAGCCTTGTGGTCTTTTTTAGGTGGTAAAGAAAGAGGTGTGTGTGTGTGGGGGGGGGGGGTATACATTTTGCTTTTTTGAAATATCTTTGTATTTTGTGCATGCATAGTTCATAATTAATTAAATAATAATTATACTATAAAAGGTTGCGATGAAATACTATGAATACAATTCTTTCGCTTTTAATTTAAAAAAATCTAATTATTTAAACCTTGAAAAAAAGAAAAAAAATAGAGAACTTTTTTTGTTTTTCTTTTCTGGTGAATTTACGCAATGTGAATCCATCATGAATAATTCAGGGAAGATGTGTCTCATGTCACAAATCATACATTAAATGAAAACAAAAGTACCATTAATTACAAAGAAAGGTGGTACTTTGTTAATGCTACATATAGGTTTTTGCTATTTGTGAACTAATTATTATTGTTTATCAATTTAATATTTGATAAAATAGAATATTATAATAATTTATTTAATTATGCTATGTAAATTTTTTCTATAATATTACCGTATATAAGTTAAATACATAATAATACATATAATGTATACTCATCCAATATGCAACCTTCTATATCTTTTGACATATCGTCAATCTTTTTATAACAATATTGTTTGTTCAAACACTTTATAATTGTTATATTCAGATTTATAACATGACATAATATGAAAATCTGTTAAAAAATAAATTGTTATAGTAAATTATTATTACAGAGAGATTTGACTATATATATATATATATATCGTAAAAAGATAAAATAATTTGTAGAACCAATATTCAATCAACCCATGCAAAATATAATTCCATTTGCAATAAACAATTTACAAGAAAAAGTGACAAGATTTGTTTGATAAGTTGAAGAGGTGGTCCATACCATAGAATAATTCACCAATAAAATAGAAGACTATACATGTGACATATATAATTTACATAATATATAGTATATTATAAGAGCATATTATAAATATTTATATAATTCAACAGCTTTTGGCTTCATGCACTTGGATCCTACTACAAACTGAATTATTCTTTCTTTCTCCCAATTATTATATATTATAGACTACCCCACCACCTTCTTCCTATCCTACCCCCTACCCCCACTCCCCCTTCCCCAAAAAAAGAAGAAGAAAAAAACTATATAGTTACGTGTGTATCTGATTTCTTGAGCATATTGTACGTTCTTTCTCATTTATTAGTATGTAATAAAGATATATATATATATATATATACATCATTTCACATGCACACGTAGGGACGTATAGGTACCAAAGTTTTCCCATATTATATATGCCACTATACACATGTTTGAGTTTTAACTTTTTTACGTGTAGTGATGATGTCAGAATTTTTACTAAAGTAATTTGAAATATGAAGGAGTATATATATAAGGGAAAAGGGTTTAATATATTTTTTAACTTTATCATTTAGGGATCGTTTGGTGTGAGGGATAGAAATAAATAGTGATGGGATAAAGTTTTTGTATCTTGTTTGGTTGTCATGTTTGGGATAACTTATACCACCATTTATATCATAGTGATGTAATAAGTTATCTCATGATAGCTAACCCCATGATAATCTGGGAATATGATAATCTCTATCATATCCTCGTTATACAAGTGAATCATATATACATTTACCGTTATACAAATGACTCACATATATTCTTATCGGTACAAAAGGAACTCACATATACCCTTCACCCAGCGGAAGTGAAGAAATTAGTTTTAAATTTATTTTTTTGACTTTATTTTTAAAAAAAAATTCATGTAGGGGTATATATATGATCCTTCTAGCAAAGTTTAAGGTATATTTTAATTTTTTTCATACAAAAATTATATTTTGATTTCTTTGATTATCATTATTCGGGTTTCTTATTCTTTTTTTCTTTCATTCTTTAGTGTAAAGAAAAAATTTAAAACTATTTTTTTGCGGCTATATTGTAATTTAGTTTTTGTATTTGAAAAATAAAATTAAAAAATGGGAAATCTATAATAAATTTTACAAGAAAATTAGTGAACCATAAATAAATTTGACCATCAAAATAATAAATTTAAATTAGTCTTTGAAACAAAAAAGTACGCAAAAATACGCGTGAGGAGGATCAAATACCCTATATTAGGGGTTTGCAAAAACCGAACCGACCGATAAATCGAACCGAAAAAAGTGTTATTGGTTTATTGTTATTGGGTTAACAGTTATTTAATGGTTTTATAAAAAAAAATTATTGGGTTATCGGTTCGGTATTGATTTTTTATATTGGGTTATTGGGATGTTAACTGATAACCCATTAAGAATATAATAATTTACTATTTTAATTTTTAGTCATACATAAATATTAAACAAAAAATATTAATATAATCACTATATTAGACTATAACTATAAGGACCCTACACAATTAATATTACTTAATTAACTCTGCTCTCTGCATTTACCCTTTAGGTTTTAGTATAACTTTAGTCTTTACGTTCACAACGTCAAAAACCTAAAGAACTAAGAACGACGACGGCAAAGGTTAGGCAACGACTAGGGTTGTGAATTGTGAGTATTTGCTATACTTTTACTACACTAAGTAGAATTTTGCACTCAATGAGTAATTAGATTTCCCTCTTTTTTATTTCGCGTTAAATTGTTGGACAAGTCATGTATTTGTTTTGAAATCATTTTCTTATTGGTTAAATCGAAAACCGAACCGTTAAAAACCAAAACTGATAAACCGATAACAAATATCTTATTGGTTTGGTAATCGGTTTAGCATATTTAAAAACTGAAAATCGATAAACCGAACCGATAATACTTAAAACCGAACCGAACCGACCGATACACACCCCTACACTATATGGATTATATTTTTTCCAAAAAAAAAATTTAAATCAAAATTATTTTTTTCACTTCCGTTAGAGGAAAAAGATTATATGTGAGCCATTTGTATCACAATAGGGGTATATATGAGCCACTTTCATAATGAGAGATATATCAACTCTAAATGACAAAGTTAAGAGGTATATCAGATCATTTTCTATATTATATATATATATATATATATATATATATATGAGTCATTTGTATAACAATAGGGGTATATATGAGCCACTATCATAATGAGAGGTATATCAACAATAAATGACAAAGTTAAAAGGTATATCAGACCATTTATATATATATATATATGAAGGGTATGGGATAAGATTTGGTTGTGTCCGACCACATACGACATCACTTGCACCAATCCGTTGCATAGATTCCTTTCTTCACTCCCCAATGCACGTTAACAAATATCAATCATACAAACATCGATCGTGATAAGATGATTCAGGATTTCTTTATTTTTAATTAGATATATATTCTATTCAAGTTCTTAGGAAGGAAAAAAAATCCAAGAAAGTGCTGCTTCGAGAAATGGGATTTACAATGAGTGACTTCATATTTAGTCGGACTGTAATGTGAGTATCAAACAAATAACTATATAGTGCTATATTCTACAACTACTATTATATATAGTTCTCCCATTTATTTATTTATACACTAGAGATGTGTTTTTGTTGTCTAATTAAGAATTTAGATTTATTTATTTATATATCTTTAAAATATTGATCCTAAGAATTATTTGTTGAAAAACGTAGTCCTTAAAACGCGTTATAGTGTTACATTTTCAAGATACCTATATATAGTGGGAATATGATAATCTCTATTAGGAGAAAATTATTTGGTCATTAAATATATATATATATATTAGTCTTCGGAGATCAACAACAATAATATACTCAATAAAATTTCATAAATAGAGTTTGAAGAGGGTAAAATATAAACATATAGAAAAATTGTACACGAAAAACTCTCGACACAAGTATTGCATTTCAGAACAGTATGAAAAAAGACGTAAAAGTAAAGAAAATATAAGGAATAACATATAATTAAAACTTACGAAGAAAATATGTTATATTTAAAATACATATTACTTTTCAAATATAAAATAATATTGTAATATAAATTTAATATAGCTTGAGTATTAATAAAATAATGCAATCAATGATTCGTGAAGATTACAGTAGCAAAGAAAGTCCACATTCAATTGATTTAAAAGTTGACGGAATTAGACTTAATTATATTATGATGAGTGAGGAACTATGGATGGTTTTAATTTGAGGAAAAAAATATATGATTAAAGTTATATACATAAATAATATAAATATCTTTTAGTAGAATGAAAAAGACATATATGATAGAATCATAACCAATAAGTGAGATTCAGACAATAAAAAAACATGTATATAAGTTATTTTTACTAGGTTACTAATTATATTTATCAAGAAATTTATTTATAATTATAAAATAAAAATAATTTAATCAGTAAATATGTTTTTCACCATCAATACATATAATATGAACTCAAGAATAAAATAAGCAATCAAAGGAATATCTTCTAATTTTCTTATTAGCATTTTTTTAATTTTCCATCTTTCATTTTATTGTCTCGACTAATTTGAATTCGTGCAACGTAATATTCATGAAATAAGAAGTATTTCTTATTCAAATTTCTTTTACTCATAATTTAATTTTAATATGAAATTTTTAATTAAAAATAAAGAAATTTTATTCACCCTGCGATTTCAATAAATAATGCCCTTTAAAGGTGCTTAATTTTTTTCTTTGACTAAATTATGTTTTTGTAATTAAATAATTTTTGTCATAAGAAAAAGGTTGATGGCTTTTCAAAAATGTAGAAGAATTGGGAAACACAATACAAGAATCACGTTATCCCATGGCAAAACATTTCCATTTCTTTGGGACTAAGCACACATGGTCTTGTCTATCTATAACCTATGGCATCCAATGCTAATACTCTTTCTCGTTTTAATTTATTTATCTAATTTTAATTTAATAAGAAATTTTATTTGATTTTAATCTGACATGAAGATTAAATAAATAATTAAAAAAGATTTTTGCATTTTGTGATATTAAATTAATAATATATAAAATGTATCATAATGTCTTTTAATCTTGTGGCATAAATATATCATGTAGATTGTAGAAAGTTATAATTAACGTATTGTCAACAAAAAAATAGGACAAACAAATTGAAACAAAGAAATTGAGTACAACTTATTATTTTCTTTTAAGATAATAATTAAAAAAAGAAAGGATAATTAAGTTATAGGAGCCTTATAAAGAAAAACAATTAAAAAGAATAAATAAAGACCTTAGTTTATAAGAGTCAAATATATCCCTTAACTATTGATTGATAAATTTTATCCTAAAATAAAGTTGTCCATAGCTTTATGTTTTGGCTCAAATATACTCTTCAACTAGTAAAATAGTTCAAAAATGTCTCTCTAAGTAATAATTTCTCCTGAACAAAAATAATGATCCAATTTTATCGAATTATTCGAAATATGATATTTTTACTCATTGAGTTCACAATAATATTCGTTACAATCTAAATACAACTCGTGTAGTTCATGATTTGATTTTCTAGTTTAGCTGATAGCTCTTGGTGATTAATAAAAAAAAATTAATTCTCAAACAACACTAACAACATAGAGTAGGGTCTGAAGAGGATAGAGTGTACCAGGGACGCACCTACGTGGGTTTTAGGGGTTCATCCAAACCCCTCGATAAAAAAATACACTATATATATAAGGAAAATTTTATGTATTTATGTAGATATATTAATGTTGAACCTCCTCATGAACATGAAGTAAGTTGTAGCATAGTGGTAGATTTGCTTTTATGTTAACACTAGCGTCCAAGGTTCAAGCCCTTGAAAGGTCTTCTGTAACAGAACTAACTTTTTGTATTTACCTATATACTACTTCTTTGGAATTGTGTTTTATTGGCTTATTTATACGTTTATACTTTTATTTTTCGAACCCCTGAATGAAAATCCTGGATCCATTGTGTTTTATTGGTTTATTTACATGTTTATACTTTTATTTTTCGAATCTCCTAAATGAAAATTCTGAATCCGTCACTGGAGTGTACATAGATCTTACCATTATCTTGTGGAGGTAGAAAGAAACAAAAAGAACTAAATTATTACTTCAAATAATAAAATTATATTTCTTCTTATTAATTACTCCAAAAAAATTATAAAATGAGATCTGATTTATAAGATAAGAAGATATTCTTGCATGGCTAACTTGGCCTGGAGCTGTCGGTATGTTTATAATTAAGTGCTAAAGTTTGGTCCACATATCATCAGATTTTTTTATGCATATTGTATAGAGGATAATTAGATCCTCTTTCTTTCTAATTAATTTAAAGATTAGGTGTTAAAAGATTCTTGGTTATGACATGAATATTTTTAAAAAATAGTATAAATTGTTTAGGTGATTTTTTTTTATATACTTACTTCTGTATGGGGTAAAAACTAGTTTGGATACTTGAGCAAATTAAAGAAGCGATATGTGACAAGAAGAATAGGTCAGACATGACTCAACATGGTTAATGTCGGATGATACCCCTAAAATAATATTAAGAATATTTTATACTAATAGTGTCTATAATATAAATTTGCATAAAGCAATTTTTTTCAAGATATTTATTAAGGATAAATTCATAAAAATACATCTTATTTTCTAAAAATGAATAGTTTTCTCAAAAAATGTACTCAAGCTAAAAATATCATTATTGTAAATATTCTTGTATCGATGGTGTATATAAATTCATAATACTAATAATAATGGATAAAGTTGGCCATATTTTTTCTACTAGAAACTAGACATATGTAAGACACTTTGTCACATCAAATCAAAAACTCTATTCCCATCCCCACCCAGCAAGAAAATATAGTCCATCATTACGAGCGATAGCGAAACCAAGCCATCGTAATAGCAAATGGCCTACTTACAACATATCAATGCATCAGAAATCAGTTATCCAAGAAGGCTCTACTACGAAAGGGCAAATATCACATATCTACTGTACCTACTTGACAAAAGGGAACGAACTTCGTTTCATTCCCGAATTTATTAATAGAATTCAGTCAGCCTCACGACATAATCAAGTGTATACAGTTAAACAAAAAACATTATACTGGCAATTTTTATGTGGTCAAGGGCAAAATATTAGCGAATTGAGGAGGCTAGTATTAAGCCTATTCATATCACAAATTACAGAAATCACCTTGTCATCTCAAAAATTTCAAGAATGGTAAACTAATATTAAAAATGCAACATGGTACACTAATAACAGCAAAATTTAACTTAAAACAGAATATTTTTTTTAAAAAAAAAAAACAAATTTCCCTGTAAAAGCTATAGGGGCAAAATGTGTTGAACAATCGAGGCACAACAACATGAAATTACTCCAATTATAGTGCCTCCATTTGACGTATGAGACGCTCGATATTTTCTTCGAATGATTCCAGTTCTTGCTTGAGGGCACCAAGTTTCAGTGTATTTTCTTCATGGACATTAGCACGAACTTTCTCTTTGTAGCCAGAGGTACTCATGGTTTTGGTTAAGGTTTCATATTGCCTGCAAAAGAAGAAAAAGTTGGTACAATGACAAATTGCACAGCTAGTAAACTTCACAATTTAAATTGACTCAAATTTCACGATATCTAACTTCAGCCCACTTTTGAACGAAAACAACTGAATGACAAGAAGTCAAATTGCATTTATGCACTATTCTTCAAATGGATGCACTAGCTGAACAAAGTTGAGTACAATTCATGATTTTGGACTATCACTACGTTAAATTGATGAATATCCGGAAAAAAAGATAGTAATATCTAGTGAAAAATGTAAAGATAGATCTAGGACCTAACTCAACCCTAAAAACTAGCTTATGAGTGGAGGAGGATTGTCCTAGTCCATATAACGAGACCAATTGTCCATCGTCCCTTTTTCCGAAATGGGACTTCTTAACACCCCGCACACTCAGACCTCGTTAACTGGAGCTTGGACAATACAATAGAAGGTACCAACATCGGTAAACAAAGAATTGGGATGGGCCTAGCTCTGAAACCATGTAAAGATGGATCGTGGGCTTAACTCAACCCCAAAAGCTAGCTTATGAGGGGGTGATTGTCCAAGTCCATATAACAAGACCAATTGCCTATCCCTTTTCCGATGTGGGACTTCTTAACAAAAAAAAAACAAGACTGATCTTTTACACATTTTCCTAATTCACCCAGCATCTTTCTCAACATAACTCAATGACTCCACGGCATACCTGATTGGAACTTTCCTCGAGTTTCAGTAACTCATAAAACTAAAGACAATCACCAATTTCCTGTTTTTGTAAGTTGAAATGTCTTATATACTGATTCAATCCACGTTGCTCAGTCTCTCCAAAAATGTTGTCGCACCCTATCAAATCCTCCAAAAATGTATTACTCTTGGAGGATCCGACATGCATCCATCAACATATTTGAAGTGTTCGAACAACATAGGATTCAACATAGCTTTTACTTCTCTTCTATACAAAAAGCTAATTTTATTTCATTCCCTGACAAGAAAAAGAGATAGTCTAGCTCCAAGGAAAGCAATTGAAAGGCACTTATTCATCTAGCCAGAAAATCATTTTGTAGTAATAGTCCAGTCTTCGAAATTTCACTTACTTCCTCGTCTCCTCTCTCTTCTTTTTGAGCCTTTCAACTTCAGCCTCAGGGTTAACGATAGTCCCCTTATCCTCGAGAAAAATTGTGATAGATTCATCCACCACTTCTGTCAGCCATTGAGTTGGAGCTGCATCAGTGTCACTTGAGACCTGATGAAGATTAATGCAAGAAATATAGATTCAGCTAAATGAGGAAAAGTAATAAAACATAACATGCATATTCCAAACTTCCCACCTAATAGCCACTGAAAAGTCGAGTTCATACATACTACATCGGTTAATTGCCGGTCCTCTCTTAGTGCTATCAACATTTCATCCATCCGCAGAATTAATGTTCAAACCCCAATTTGCCTCACCAACCATTGTATTCCCCGATAAAAGATTGTACTAAAACCGATGAACATAGGCATGAACTATGATATTTGTCAACAAACATGACTTGTCTAATTCCACTTTTCCCTCAAAAGACAAAGGTTTCAATTGATCGTGTCCTCGACTAAGAACATGTTGGGGCAAGGTTGTTGTTGTTCATGACTTAATGACTGGCCATTAAGGATGCTTTTAAGGATGTTTGAAGACCAGCTTCATATCATGTGGAAGAGGAAAGGTAACAACTAAATAGGGATGTTGAAGATTCTCTACTTTTTGGGAAGATGAGGATGAATAACATGTTTTTAATGCAATTGGAAACTAAGTTGCACCGACTCTTCACTTTCGATGCCACACCCGTGTCGGATTTCCAAAAATACACTACTTTTGGAGAATCCAACATGCACCAATTGACATTTTTGAAGAGTCTGAGCAACATAGATAGAAAAACAATAAAACTATTTCTTTAAAGTGTTGTTGTGCAACACACATCAAAACAGCATACATTGGTTGGACAATGTTTCCAGCTAATACTCACATTCAATTGAAATACAAGTATAAGCCATTTTTCTCAAAACAGTTTATAAATAAGCAACATTAGCAAACTAATTTGTTTTCTTATTTCACGACTGAGAAGACAACACAAAGAAGGCATGAAAAAGCCTTGAATCAAAGAGAACCAAACCAGACATAGAAAGAGATACCTTCAAAGATGACAGTGTAGTTAAAGTAGAAATCTCAAGTTCGCGGCTTTTTATGATCTCCACAATATCATTTGTCCGGCAAAGCACAAACGCTTCTCGCCTGCAGACAGCAAGATCACCACCATTAGTTTGGAAAGTTAAATGTCCTAATTGGATTTATGAAAAAGTTTTTTTCCTTCTCAAACCAAACTAGACTATCAAGTCTTATAAAGAAAGCCTAACATGTAAGTCTCTCTTGCAATCATTTATATATCAAGGCTGCATCACTGAATGAATGACTCACAAACACATAGTCAAACAGATAACAGCACACTGGTATCCTTCATCCAGGTGTAATACATCATATATATCTAGTGGAATTTAGCATAGGTCCTCCAAAGTCGAAACGAAATTACAACTGAACAGAAAAATACCAATAGCAGCAGTATGAAAGCTGACGAAGTGAATTACAATCTTCTAAATATGGATAAGAAAGAGTGATACTTCAAACAACTTAGATGAGAGGTTGCATTAGGAATGAAGACATTAACTAATTCATAGATTGTCGATTATATCATGAAAAGGTGAATGGTTGAACCTTCTTTATTTGCATTGTACTCCCACCTCATTTGTGACTGCTTAAAGTGCTTCCATTTTTGAGAGCGGATTTGCATTTCCACCACTTCCAAGATAAATTCAACCTTTTCACATCTCTAATAGTCAAAAAGCCATATTGAACGACGACTTATTCAATACCATTAAACACGAAATGGAATTAACATGCTCTTTATCCACCCTATTACTCTTTTTTTTCATTCAAAAATAATTCCTATGGTACTTCAACCATTCTTATGAGGACAGGTTGCACATGTTCACAAAATTTTGGCTTAATGCTCAACAGACAATAAATATTGAATGGCATTTATAACATAGACTTCACATACAAAGAGATTCCTGAAGAAAACCAGAAATACCATTTGAAATGCTTTTTATATATGGAAATTATAAGTGATCCAGGAGACACAGGATACACCCAAATGTTTACCTTGCAAATCTCTCCTTTGGAGGCAACAATGCCCTCTTCGACCTCAGTCCTTTAACAATGGATGACACCTTTTCCATCTCAGCTTCCACATTATCATTATTCCAGCTCTGAAAAATTGAACAGACGTAAAGCAACATGGTCATTAGACAATATAAGAATCAACTAGCAGCTGGCATGGAGCATTATATTAAGTCTTGTTTTCTACAACTAGACTCGTCTTGATAAGCTCACACTATATTAAGTCCTGTTTTCTACTACTAGACTCGTGTTGATAAGCTGCTTGTTTCAGATCCTCAAGCAAGTTAACATATTTCAAATACGTATTCTTGCAAAATGAATTGTCTACATGGTTTCCTTTTCACAGATACTTGATGAGAAGTTTAACAACGTACATGCATGACTCTAAATTGGTTTTCCAGAAATAGATCATATACCTAAGTTTAGAGTAACCAAGACTCTATCATCATGCAAAACCAACAGCAAGAAGAAGAGGAAAAGAAGGAAAAGAAACTACACTTCAGTCCGAGTCAACTGAAAAGAAAAAGTTCACATCAAACCTTACTTAACAGTTAACAGCCACCAACAAAGGTAATATGTCTATTAGCAGTTCTAGACCTTTAAAATTTGTGATTAGATCATACCTCTACATATGAAGGATAATCACTTATCACTATAGATTCTTTCTTTATAGAATCCCCGCTAGCAGGAAGGCGCTGCCATAATTCTTCGGTGACAAAAGGCATAAATGGATGAAGTAATCTCAACCCGTTATCTAAGCAAAGCCACAAGGTGTCCTGAGCAGATCTTCTTGCAGATACAAATTCTGGATTATCACCGGTAAAGTATGGCTTGATTACTTCTATAAATACATCACACAACTGAAACTGCCACCAAGAATATACTGCTGTTGCTGCATCGGAGAAATCATAAGATTCCAGGGATGAGACAGTTCTTGCTATGGCCTTGTTAAGTGCTGAGAGTATCCACTGACAGCTAAAAGGCATGTCACAAGGAACTATCTTTGTTGGAGGGGTGTAATCTTCACCCAATTTACTCATGGCAAACCTAATGGCATTCCACAGTTTGTTACACCATTGACGATACCCAACCACTCTCTGAATATCAAGATTGATCTTATCGGACTGGAAGTACAAATTAAGAAAGTTAACAATACCCAAAGAACGTCAAAAGAAACAGCATATTAAATCTTAAGACACAAATGTGACAAACCTGCGCAGTGTATGAGACAAGGGCAAATCGAAGAGCATCTGCACCACATTCAGGAATACCATCAGGAAAGTCCTTTGCCTGTCCCTCTTTTGCCCTCTCAAATTCTTTTGCATCTAGGTTACCCTCCTTTAATCTTTTATGAAGACCATCAAGTGTGATTCCATTAATCACTTCAAGAGGATCAACAACATTTCCCAACGACTTCGACATCTTACGCCCATGAGCATCACGGATCATTGGATGCAAATAAACCTGCAAATCATTATAAAATGAATAGATTTGTTGTGATGACAGAAGAAACGTCAAGTTATATAACTACTTCGTGTAGATAAAAAATGAACTACTAAATATAACTTTCATAACCAATATCTCTACTTAATATTCAATGTCAAGGACTGAGACCAACAACAACAATATAACTTTCATAACCAATAACTCTACTTAATATTCAATGTCAAGGACTGAGACCAACAACAACAAACCTAGTGTAATCCCACAAGTGGAGTCTGAGAAGGGTAAGATGTACGCCGCCTTACCCCTACCTTTATGGGGTAGAGAGGCTATTTTGATTTGACCCTCGGTAACCCTCCTCCTTTATCCGGGCTTGGGGCCAGCAATGTGAGCGAGCTCACAGAGTCAATTTTAAGGAGTGAAAAAACCATAAATCATGGAGCTAGAACTATCTCGGTGAACATGATCCTTAAAATAGATTCAAAGAATCAAACTCCAGTTATAGCATAAAGCTCAATAAGAAAAAATGGTTTTTCATATGAGGGAGGATTAGGTTTGCTAACCTTTGAAAATGGTAGATCACCTCCCAGCTTTATTCCCAACATTACCATACGTGCAACCCAGAAGAAGAGAATATCATGTCCGGTTTCAAGAACTGAAGTTGGATAAAATGTTTTGAAATCTGCAGTATTATCTGGCCACCCCAATACAGATAATGGGAAAAGACCAGACGAAAACCAGGTATCCAGCACATCTGGATCTTGAGAGATCTCAACAATCTTCTTCCCCAAAAATTTCCTAGATGCCAAATCTCGAGCTTCTTCTTCATTTCTAGCAACAATCCAGTGATCGTCAGACACACCAAATTCCTTCTGCTTATCATCATCACTCAGTGTGACATACCAAGCAGGAATACGATGACCCCACCAAAGTTGCCTTGAGATGCACCAATCACGAATATTCTCAAGCCATCTGCATGTTCACCACATAAGTCTTCATGACATAGAGGACAAAAGATTTTGAAGCAGATGATGCATCAAGAAATGAGAAAATGGCACAAAATATCCTGTTTAAAGTTCATTTTATAAAAGTATCTGTATTTAGTGTATCATTGAATCCATAACAAAAATCACAACCAAGTTTTTTGCATGTATGCATCGATGTCTGATCACTGATGAGATACTGACACAAAAGTAAATGATAGAACATCCATTGCCGCAATGAAAAAAAGACTATATCAAATAGAAGAACCTAAAACAGAGTCATTAGACCCATAAAAATACACCAGTGTACATATGTATAGGGTCGTGGAGACTAAATAGCACAAATTGACATCTCATTTGAGCCCTAGCATTTATTCAACATAATAAACATAATCAAAGTTTTTTTTTGGGGGGGAGGGAGATCCAAAATTACCTTTTCCATTCAGCAGCATATTGCTTTGGGATAATCTCCAGTTTCTGATTATCCTCATCCACAACAGCATCCAAAGCCTGCTTGGCCATAATTTTGCAGTTGACAAACCATTGAGGCTTTATGAGAGGCTCCACTACATCATTGCTTCTTGAACAAATCCCAAGGCGCATCTCATTATTCTTAGCACCCCTGTAGAGACCCTGTAATACATAAATCAAAGACAATGCATCTTAGCCACAGACAACTCAAATCATCCCAGGTCACTATTTTCGACTGATTCAAGTACGTCATAAAATCCTGAAGCCCAATTTTATGTAGCACAGTTTCTTCTAGGGGGTATCCTCAAATCTAACCCATGGTTTCATAGGTCATAACTTAAGCACGATTCAAAAGTCTCAAGAACTCAGAGAACTAAAAGTGAGACACAATTTTATATATCGAAAAGAAAAAGTTGGAACAGTATGTGCTTTCACCCAATTCCAAGTAATTAAAATACTCAAAATACATTGTAATTTATGCTATGGAGTTCTACTAGGTTAGAAAAAAAACACAAACAGAAAAAGCCTGGGCTCTCGTTGAAACTGAAGTTCAAAAATGGAAGATCACTACCAAGGTTTCTGGAAATCAATTAATAGATCCTCTGCTACTGTGGCCCTGGCACAAAACTTGTTTCCATTAATAAGCTACACATGCAGCTGATGCCATTCGAAAGTGGCTCAGCCCAACATTCATTCACAAACCCTGTAGTAAAATAAGACTGCTCACTAGTTGGCTTGTAAGGCATTTATCTATTGTACCATTGGCTCTATCTATTCACTGAATTTATTTTATTGCAATTTATATTTTAAATAGGTCCCGTGATCATTAAAAATGTAGTTTATTAGCATTATTTGCAACAAAATTTGTATTTAGTTGTTCATGGATTTGACAACTTGAAATTTGTAAAAGTTGTGTAGGATAATTTTACTGTGTCTAAGCGTGTAAAACCTCTTGGATGTACCAAAATAGAAAATAACATGTACATCAGGACAGAGATTGTGATTCCCTATTACAACCACCACACTCAAAACTAGGGAGAAGTACAACAAGAACCTAAGGATAACATAGCTGGATCAACAAGTTTACATTTGTTATACGCATTAAGGTCCTTCCAATCAATAATATTGAAAATATATGAAAAGCCTATAATTCGATGTACTTTTATTGTAATCATATGGAACATATCTAACATACCAAACAGAATAGTTAATAAGAAATAAACTAAAGCATGTTAGCTCAGGTTGTACTTTTATATAGCTTATATATATATATATATATATTTTGTATGTTTGCATGTACGTACTTTAGTTCATACATACATAATATTGGCTTGCGTCGTACTTTCATATAGCATATATGTTTTTCATTAGGTACATACTGATAAAGGTTTTTGGTTAGGTACATAACTAATCTCTCTGTTATAGCAAATTGGAAATTCCATATGAAGTATACTTATATATTAGGCGTCCATTACCTCTGGAGCATAATGCTACAGAATGGTCATAAACACAATGCCCAATAGCATGTTTTAAGCATGGGCAACACATGTACAAGACAAATCTTACATTGCCAAAATGCTTTTTTCATTTGTGTTGATACATGCTGTAGAGCAGGAGATAGAAGAGTGGAGAGGGATAGCTAGGGGGGTGAAAGAAGGTAGGGCTGATATTGTGGTGAATCAGAGGAAAGGTCAGGTGGATGAAAGGGACAGAGGCAAAGGGGTAAAGGGATGGGGAAAGCAGAAGATTGTGGTTCATAGAAGTTGAAGATATTGTCATGGAATATGAGGGAAACGAATGACTTGAACAAAAGAGCTTTCATCAACCCATCAATAAGATGACGGGTGTATTTTTAGAGAATCATCTATTAATGTAGTCTCTACTTTATTTTTTCTTTTTTGATGATGGTGAGGGCATGCTTGCACGCACCTCAACTATTCCATTACCTCCCACCAGCACAGGTGCAGGGTAACTCTATAAACAACACTTAAGCAGATGAGAAGAAAACAACTAGTATTTTAACCTAAAACCTTATGATTCTCCCCACTTCATCTACATGTAGTTCTACTTTTTATATACCTCTTATAGCTTTTTTCAAAGAATAATAAAAGTATTTACCTCATCAAAAAAATACCTTACATTTTGCAAGATATGGAATGTTGGTTTCAAATGGAGAGAGACTATGTAAAGGAGGACCAAACATTTATGAATATTATGTGTATGAAGTCCTTCCTACATATACTCATATTGGACAGAAATGGGTATATACATGGATATCTCAGAAGCAAGTGGGTCCATCACATCCATGGATCCTCTTTTTTCCTTTGATGAAGACACATTCATGGATCTTTTATATGTGAGACAACATAAATCATCACAAATTAGAACAAATTTGTATATCAATACATGCATGCAGTCCATTAACATTTTATTTCCAGCTAAAACAGTACAGAAAAGTTATGAAGATACCTTTTCTTTTAAAGCTTCTGTCACAGCGACACGAGCTTTGAAACGAGGCATTCCTTCAAAGTCTGGACCAGCATTGCTATTTATATTCCCATCATCAGTAAAAATACTTATGAATTCTAGTTTGTGACGCTGTCCAACCTCAAAATCATTTGGATCATGGGCTGGAGTTATCTGCCAGGATATTCAAAGAATGGTCCATAAGCAATGATGAGTACTGGAGGCGCGGCAATTATTTGACCACATTCAGAACATAATGATATAGAATACCTTAACAGCACCAGTCCCAAAGTTCATATCTACAAGTATATCATCACAAACTATTGGAAGCTTTCTTCCATTGAATGGATGAATAGCAAATTTCCCATGAAGGTGACTGTATCTTTTGTCTTCAGGATGTATAGCAATTGCAGTATCACCAAGCATAGTTTCAATTCTGGTGGTCGCCACAACAATTTCACCAAGATCGCCTTCTAAGGGGTAAGCAAATGAGGTCAGCAACCCGAACTCCACAGGCTCTTCATATCCAGGAACATTCAGAAGTGTCCTCTCTTTGATGTCTGTATATTCAACCTACGAACAGCAAGTAACTTTCAACGGTGAATAAGGATATATTTGCTACAACATCTAAGACTTGATTCAGCATGACTCACCTCAATATCAGAGATTGCAGTACGCAAGACACAATCCCAATGCACCATACGTGGAGCCCTTGATAGATGATAACAAAAGTTAAATATAGAGCCAAAACTATTTCAAGAAACCTGCGCACTCAAGAATATGCTACACATGCACATAATGAGGAGATAAGGCAGACGAAAGAAAATGAAGGAGCTGCATACCTGTATATAAGACCTTCATTGGAAAGCCTAACAAATGCTTCAGTTACAGCCTTAGACCTTTTCTCATCCATGGTAAAGCACTGACTTCACAGAACATGTGTTAGAGCACAACAAATAAGAATTGTACAACTACTTCAGGATTTTCCCAACACAGGGAAGAAAAGGTTAAACTCACGATTCATACCTCACGAGACCAATCAAGTGACGCACCCAGGCGACGTAATTGCTGTAGTATAGTACCCCCATACTCATTCTTCCAATTCCAGACCTACAAAAACCTTAGCGAGTACAATTAATATTACAATTAACAAAATAAAGCTACATGTGCAAAGAATTGTTAAAATTAGCACTTGCTTTTCTTTATTTAACTCTTCCTAAGACACCTTGTTCCAGACTGAGAAAGAGGCAAAAAATTGGAAAGATCTTATTTGCTTGAAAACAACAATTGGAAGGATATTATGGCCATTGAAGTGATTTTTATGGGAATGAAAAACAAAATAATCATAGACTTCAAAATAAGCACTAGACGTGAAATAAGGTGATAGCAGTATATACTCACCTCAGCAACAAAGTTCTCCCGACCAATATCATGTCTAGTCAAATTCCTTTCTCGCATGATCTTCTTCTCCACAACAACCTAGATTCACCATCCACGATGCACACTTAGAAAATAGTAGATAAACAGCATAAAAGACCATGTTATTATAGGTAAAGATAAACCGGATTAACTTAACACCCTAGAACAATGTTTGAAGTCATGATTTGATATGTTTGAAACACAACCTGAGTTGCGATCCCAGCATGATCCATCCCGGGGACCCACAAGGTATTGTATCCAGACATTCTCCGCCAACGAATAATAGTATCCTGGACACAAAGGTAAAATATAAAATCTGTATAAGTGGAAGAACACTCAGAACTAGGCTCAGTGATTCTGAATTTTGATACCTCGATGGCAGCAGTGAGTGCATGTCCTATATGGAGAGCACCAGTCACATTTGGTGGGGGCAAGACCTGCATTTAGATGTAGAGGTTAGCAGCTCGGGAGAAAGAAATCCAAGCTTAGACCAGGAACACAGTAACAAACAAGATTTTCATTTCAGCTTATTTTCCTTCCAAATTGTTAATGCAATTTACCAAGTGATTGTCCAAATGAAAAATACCAGTTAAGTTCTTCACTGTAGTACTCTGTATAGGGTTATTTTACTTTTGGCTCCACATGAGCATTCACTTTAAGTAAGTAAATCAGAGTGTCATTGATGACATGGAATTCCATCCAGGCAGACATTTGGTGGGCAATCCAGGGAGAAAGCAACTCCAGAAATTTTTGAGACAAAAAGTATTTTACACTTAATCTTATGTTCAAATGTATTCTTTGCTTTCTTTTTGGAACAAATTGGCTGTTATAAATGATTTTGACTACCATGTAAGATTTTATTAGCTCACTGCAGAATCGTCTAACTATAGCTTGTTTCCCCAACTGAAATCACCAGCCACTATTGTTTCTGGTCTTAAAAAAATTTCACCTTGTCCAAAGAGGGTAAACGAATTTCCCTCTTAACTGGCATAATAGCACCATCCACTGTAAAATCCTAGAGAAATGAGCTATTGAAATTGACAAAGTGTCCGAGTACTCCAGGATAATGAACAACTGAGGAAGGGAGAAGAGAATAGGTTTCCAAACCCACATCATGACACCAAAACAGAAAATGAGAAGTTAAGATTAACAAAACTGTCCGAGAGTACTTGAGGAAAATGAGCGACTGAAACTTCTCTTCCTCATTAGCAACTACTAAATTGTTTAGGGTACTTTTGTGATCCATGAGAAAGAGGGTAGAAAATAGGTTTCCAAACCCACCTCATGGAACCAAATCAAGTTAAGATAACAAATAAAAAGGTCTAGCTGTACGAACATAAATTCAAACATTAACATCCCAGTAAGTAAAAATTGTCAAATGCATGAGTACCAACATGTGCTTCTCCTTAAAATATTATCCTAAGAACTCAAACTACAAATAGTTGCATTTGTAGATGAACCAAGCTCCTTATAGATCCTATATGTCCTAGATATCATTCACACCAAAATCATCAATTAGAACAACAGCACAAGAAGTCAGAAGATAAACTCACAATCACAAAAGGTGGTTTAGAGCTGTTTGGGTCTGCAACAAAAAAATTGGACTTTTCCCACCATGCATACCACCTAGTCAGGTTAGCATAAAGAATCATAACAGTGTGCTAACAATAGAATCTTTTTTTTGAATTAGTAAATTGAAAAGTTAAGGTAAGCCAATTTCAAACTCACGATTTCTCTACAGCACTGGGATTAAAAGTCTTTGCCATTTCTCGGGAGAGTTTCTTCTTCTCCCCCAGACGTGTTTCTGGATCAACAAAATCCTCAGGGTTCTCCTCTCCACCATCCCTTTTTGAGCTCTTCTTCTTAGCAGTCTTTGACACAGCGGAGCTGGCTTGTGCCTTAATTAATACAGATGAACCAAGTCAGAGAAGCTTGGAAAAGCAGAAATCATATTAGAGTAACAAGAAATTTCATAATTTCGTCATTGTCCAGACTTGCTGAACGTATTGGCAGTGGTACCAAGAGTTTGGCAATTCCTTTTCCTCAATCAGTCAGCATAACAGAGATAGCTAAGAGCCATTCTACCAAGCCATGCATTTATGACGTACACAAGTATCAAACATAATTAGATAAATAAACAAAGTAGTTTTACCTGTTTTGCTGCTTCCGCTTTTTGTGCAGCCTTGAGTTTTTTCAACTCTTTCTCTCTAGCCTGCCAAACAATATACACAAAGGGACCACTTAGATATTTTGAATCAATCAATTAACTGAGTCAATCATAAGTTAGAATTGAATATCACTAAGAATAATGATTGTAACAAGGAATTGATCGTTTAAACGCCAAAACATGGTATCGAATTGCAATGGTTCACTGTGGGGAATCATCCATCACAGCAGAATCCAAAAAAAAAGTAGTCTTCAGACCTTTTCTTCTTTCTTCTTCTTCTTCTCCAGCTCTTCAGGTGTCAATTGCTTTCCTTCTGATGCTGCTGCCTATCAGATACTCAAAGTCAATCAAAAAAAGCTCAATAAAGGAAAATCACAATGTGTATCACAATAACTACCTCCGGTTTGCAATTTTTCACTGTCTCGTGTGATTTACTCTCCGACTCAGCCTACAATCATTTCAATTCATTCATATAAACCACAGAAAGTTTGAATTATCAGAAATGAAATCAATAAGTATACGAAAAAATCTCACCATATTATCGGGTTTAGAAGAGAAAATACGACGTCGTAGATAAGAAAAGTTCGACGGGAATGGCGGCCGCCGGCCGATGTAGGTGGTGGACTGAGCTAGTGAATACTGGGAGGCTTTGACGAGTACCCTAAGGCAAGCCGTTATGAAATTTAGATGAAGTTCCAAAAAAGTTGTCTGCGTGAAAAAAATGCGATTATATATATTCGGCCCAATATTTTGGGCTTAATAATGAGCCCAAATTGAGATTATTATGCAATTTTAAACAAATGAAACAAAATAAAATAGATATAAGATTGGGGAAATTACCTAAGTACACAATTTATTTTGCTATATTTTTAGAAAATTTCTATCATTCGAAAAAAATACGACAATCTCTACTTTCTCCTATTTTCGAATACACCACGTTACGCGATTATCGATCGGATACATTATTTTAGGCGATGTATCGAGACGTATACGATGTATTAATCGTTGAGTGATGTATCCGAAATCGAGATGTGATGTATAGGGACATTGAGTGATGTATTCGAAACTGAGATGCGGTGTATTAGAACGTTTTGAGATGTATCTGTATTCCACCAAATTTAAAGGATTTTTTGTAATTTGAAAAGGAGTGGGGATAAGATATAATTAGCTCTTAACACTATAAAATTTGTGTAAAATTTCCTATAAGATTATGTAAGTATTAGGGGTAAGATGGATTCAGAATTTAAATTTAATGGATTTAATTTTTAAGATTTTTAGCATGAAGTAGTTGTAGTGTTGAAAGGATCATTCGTCAAATCCTCTATTTCGGGGCTGTCTTTAATGTTTGTCCCAAAAATTATGGTCTTTAATTTTTACCAATATTGCTCATTTAGTAAAAATTACTGACTAAATTATTTTTTAACTATGACCTAATTTCGTTGGGCAAATTTTTTAGAGTGTGCTTTCCCTATGGCGTAAGTTTTGTGGTATGTTATTGGTGGGACATGACGTTTTGAGAACTTTGTTTTTTGTACATAATTTGTGCCACTAAACTTATGCTTTGAGGCATAACTTGTGTCACTGAAAATATGCTAGGTAGAATAACATTGTGAACTTATGTTATATGGCATAACTTGTGCCTTGGGACATAATCTCTCCTCTTAAGGCATAACTTGTGTCACTAAACTTATGTCATTGGACATAACTTGTGTCGACTTGTATCATTGAACTTATACCTTGTGGTTTAACTTATGTCTAGTGAAATTATTGTCTTAACAGATTTATTTTTTGTGGGTTATGAAGGTAATTAGGACGTCATGCGGAAGCTTACAATTGCAAATCATAGAGAGGGTAAATCAGATGACAAACCAAACTATTCTAAAAGATATAATATTATTATAGTTTGGTCAAATGACTTACATATTAAAAACTTATATTGGAAAAACATAAACATATTGAGAGAAAAAATCTCCCCATAAACTAAACTCTTAAAGGACTACATTGTGGATGTTCTTATGTTATGCTATGAGAATAGTGATCTTCAATTTATAGATTTTTAAACTCTCCCTCTAAAGAAAGAATAAATCAAATATGAAAGAAAAAATATATTTTCCTTTCATTAAAAGTAAAAACATTTATATTAATGTTTTGTCTTTTCTTTTAGGAAAAAGAAATAAACTTCAAATAAGGTAAGAAAATCAGGGTAAAACCCTAACAAATCTCCCTTTTTGGCTGGATTTTCTTGACAAAACTTGATCCATCTTCTTCAATTGCATGATAATCTTTGTTCTTCACATAGTCTTCATCACTGCTGCTTGTCATGTTTAAAAATAAAGTTTAAAATATATGGGTTAAAAATTGGTTAACAATATTTTGTTTTATTTTTAAAACTGCAGCAATAAAAATATTGAAAATATGGTTTAAAACTTCTTCTCCACATGTAGCTAGACAAAAATCTTCATTATCATCAAATTAATTACAAATTAATTTGAAGCTATCTTGAGCCTGTCTTCAACCTCTTGTTCAACCATTGGATCATTGGACCATGGGATCGTTGGACCATGTGCTCTGATACCACTTGTTGGGTTATGAAGGTAATTAAGGCGTCATGTGGAAGCTTACAATTGCAAATCATAGAGACGGTAAATCAGATGACTAACAAAACTATTCTAAAAGATATAACATTATTATAGTTTGGTCAAACGACCTACATATTAAAAACTTATATTGGAAAAACATAAACATATTGGGAGAAAATCTCCCCATAAACTGAACTCTTAAAAGACTACACTGTGGATGTTCTTATGTTATGTTATGAGAATAGGGATCTTCAATTTATATATCTCCAAACTCTCCCTCTA
This sequence comes from Solanum verrucosum, assembly GCF_900185275.1. Classification (NCBI taxonomy): domain Eukaryota; kingdom Viridiplantae; phylum Streptophyta; class Magnoliopsida; order Solanales; family Solanaceae; genus Solanum; species Solanum verrucosum. The sequence goes on from NW_026020259.1 coordinate 63,489, forward strand.
AAAAAAGAATAAACCAAATATGGAAGAAAAATATATTTTTCTTTCATGAAAAGTAAAAACATTTATGTGTTATTTCTTTTAGGAAAAAAAATAAACTTCAAATAAGGTAAAAATTTCAAGGCAAAACCCAACATTTTTGCCATGCAATTTTCTTCTCTACCTAAGACATTTTTTGTGCATAAATGGCCAAATGACCCCTCAATCTATTAGTCAATTCTCAATTATACACCTAAATTTTACGGGGGTCCTATTATCCCCCCTCCCCCCTGAACCTTTTATTTTTGATATTTTGTAACCTTTAAAAGCTCAACTTTTGTCATTACCATATATACACATATGCTTGTATACACGCGCTAGGTGGGCCCACTTTCTTCAATTTTATTTTCCAATTTATTTCAGATGCAGTAGACCCCACTTTTTTTAACTTATTCTTTTAATTAGGTTAAAATTCTCAATTCCAAACATAACCAACAACATGTCTACTCTTCAATTGAATATCAACCTTTCTTCTTCTTCTACATTATTCTTAGCAAGTAATGCAAGTCATAGTGACCCAAGAATTGTTCTTTTCAAGATTACTTGCTCAGCCACCCAGATAATTTTAACAATGTCATTTATCATGTGATGTAACTTCTAAAAAATAAATAAAATCGATCTTTAAATGAAAAAATGGATCTTGCAAATTGGTATTTTCTAAATCAGTAAATCTTCAAGTTCAGATGTAATGGTGAAGGAGTTTGAGGAAGGTGAAAAGAATGGGTGTACATACGTTGTGGTTCTATATTTATGAATTGAAGAGGGAAATAACTTATTTTTGGGCATTGACATGGAGAAGAAATTTCAAGCTTCATAGCTAGATCTAGTTGACTTTGCAATTCTATATTTATGAGTGAGAAAAATAACTTTGAACCTTGAATCTAATAGCGAATTTTTTTAGAGAATATTAGAAATTCAAAATGTTCAAGATTTGAAATGGAAGTTACTAAGGGTGTTCACGGTTTGGATAAAAACCGATCCAAACCGAAAAACCAAACCAAACCGATAAAATAAAACTGATTTTTTTGGGTTTGGTTTTAGATTTTTGAAAACCGATAGTATTTGGTTTGGTTATGGTTTTATTCGGAAAAAATCGAAGAAATAACCGAACCGAACTGATGAATTATATACATATATTTTATTAATATACATACTTAATATATTGTTTTTATAAACAATTTTAAAGATCTTATACATATTTTCATTAAAATTTCTTTATAATTTACTTATTGAAAGCAAAAATGCCCAAGATAAAACATTTATCTTTATTGATTTCATGTATATGAGTGTCTATGACAAATTTTTGTGGGACTGAAAATGTTATTGTCTCTTCCTTCTAGGCCAATATAGTGAATTTTAAAGTTTTATTGATAGTAAATTTAGTGATCGAAAGTTCAGTAATATAAGTCATTCTAGCTATTTTTCCTTTTGAATGAATTGTTGTCACTTTTTTCACATTTTAAATTAATTGTTTCTTTTATTTTTGTGTATGGTTAATAACCGAACCAAACCAAACCGAAACCGATAATCACCAAACTGATAAATGTATATTATATTTGGTTTGGTTTGATTTTGATAATTTTAAAACCGATTAAGTTGGTTTGGTTTTGGTTTTGACCAATAATCGATCCAAACCAACCCGTGAACACCCCTAGAAGTAACCATTGAAGTTTTGAAATGGAAGATAACGGTTCCCAAGCTTCAAACTTTTTAAATGGCAGAAGAAAGAAAGAAGATGGAAGATTTGTGGGAGAAAAAAAGCTTAGAAATGCAAGTTGTAATTGAAAGCCTTAATTTTAGGCTGATTTGGACTTACACGTGGATTCCGAAATGCAGATAATGTGTTTTAGATACATTCTTACGCGCCTAAGGAAGGTGTATTCACCTTCTTTGACAGGTCAGCGTTTAAGGGTTATAAAATATCAAAAATAAAAAGTTTAGGGGGGTAATAGGACTCTCGTGAAGTATTGGTGTGTAGTTGAGAATTGACTAATAGGTTAGGGGGGCATTTGACCATTTTCTCCATTTTCTTTTGTTACTTAAAGTGTTCAATGACAAAAGATAAAAATTACCCTAATATAAAAATAATACGTGCAAATCCTTGATGTTAAAATTGTAATTTAGATCTAATATATTTTTTTAGATGTACGTATATATATTTTTACTATATATCAAAAGTTACGAATTCAAATAACGAACTGATAATCTTTCAAAATACTTTTTTTAAAAAACTTTGATAAAAATATATTTAAGCTAACTAGCTAAGCATGCTCTAATTGGTTTGACTCAAAACTATCTGCAATCTAGATTATTTTTTCATACATCAAACACTCATATTGTTTCAATTTATATAATAAAACATTTTCTTAGTCAATCAAAAAAATGACAACTTGCTAAATTAGAAAACTATTTAGTAACTTAAATATATTGTTTTATTCATGGTGAATATGTTATAGCATGTTGAAGATGAAAGAAGTTGATGATTGGAACATGTCTAACAAAGCTGACTAACGTGTTTACAACACTGCTGTAGAGTTAGAATCAAACTAGAATTAGACTACTTATATCGATTAGGATTATATTACAACTAGGATTAGATTATTTATAATTGCATTATATTATTATTATTATTATTATTATTATAGGTATTGTAGTATGACTCTAAGTATAGTTAACTTAGGACTCTACAATTCTCTACTTGTATAAGGAGGATGTACTCAACAATTTTAATTATCAACACAATCATTGACAACTAAATATTATGACAAGTTTAAAAGCTTTATAACTAAATAAATTGTATAACAAGTTTAAAATATTTTGAAAATAATTTTTTTTTATGACAAGAGAAACTCACATCCGCTGCCCTTTAGGTGCGCACAGGGTAATACCCCTGCTCTTATGCAATAGCTCACAAACCACATAGGAGAGGTAACTCACACTAGGCAAACTCAATGCGACGAGCTCGACCCAGAAGGCAAACCTCTTGCTTTCGCTGACAAGGGGTTTCGAACTTGAGACCTCCAACATGGAAGTCCCAAGTCCAAACCACTGAGCCATCCCGAATCGAATCTATTCATAAAATATGCTATTTATGCCCTTAGTTTGTCCTTCTCTTAATTCCTACCTATAATATATAAATGCATCGTCATATGCATTGAAATGTAGTTTTTCCACATTAATATGACGGATATGCTTTATATATTTTGATGATTTTTAGCTATATTATTATAATAATAATGGAGAATCATTTGCTTCGAAAATATTTCGACGATCAGTACAGACATTATAATTATTGTAGGAAAAACTTGTAAGTTAATTACTATCTACGCTCAAAATCTATATTAAAATTTTATTTTTTTTTAATTCAAATTTTGTACCTATGAACGGAGTATTTTTTTATTTATTTATTTACTATAGTTTATTGTATTTTAAAAAATCAAATATTGTTTTGGTTCAATTTTGTCACACTAAATTAAATACTTGGTAATTTTCTTAACTTGACACCCAATCAAGTTAATTCAAACCATAAGTCGGGATTTTTTTTCATAATTTAACTTAATTTTTTAGTAATTCTTTTTCATTTTTTTCTTATTTGGGAGTTTGGTGAAAAATTCTTCACTTTTTATTCTTAATGGCTTTTTTTACAAGAAAATCTAAGTTGTTAATGTTTTTTGCGTACACATAGAATAAACTCCATTTTAATATAATTGTTTGCAAATGAAGATATAAATCACATTAAGCAAGATTTGTGAATGATTTTGTGATAAAAAAAAGTATGTAATAAATCTTAAATTGAGTCTCTCCTCAATTCGGACACCCAAATAAATAACTCATAACATCTTTGAAAGTTTGATTTTCTAAGCATTTTAAATAACAAAAGTTAAGCATTGTTACTGATTATGCCAAATTTATTAAAACAACAAAATATCACGAGTCTTACATATATATTTTTTTACTTGAGTATAGTAATTTTATTTTATCTTTTTAATATATTAGTTAACCATAATACATAGAGTTACGTGTAAACTAGAATTTACAAACGTGAATATTACTAGTGTTTGGGAGAAAAAAATTATGAAAATAACAATGAAAAAAGCAATCGCCCATAAATTAATAATTTTTTCTTCGATTAGTACATTATTTCTTATGAGACAAAAAGAAGAAGAAAGTCATAAAATTTGACTTCTGTGCACATACTGTGCACATAATAATGATAATATTTGTATGTAAATTGTAATCCTATCTCACTTATGTAACAAATAACTCACAGCCTTAAGAGTCTGTATGCATTATCAAATATCTTTATATTGTACAAGTGCATAGAGACGTAATATAACATAACTCAAACTATAAGACTCCTACAAGTACTAGACTAGGAATATTGGACTAGGAGTCCTAATATGCCCCCTCAATCTGGACGAGATGACATTACGGACAGATTGTCACGTAAAAAGCAAAATTGAGATGAGGGTAAGCCCTTTGTAAAGACATCAACTAATTGCAAACGAGAAGGCACATATTGGACAACCAAATCACCTTGAGCTACTTTGTCAAGAACATAATGAAAATCAACATCAATATGTTTGGAGCGATCATGGAACACTGGATTACGAGACATGTATGTTGAGCTAACATTGTCACAAAGCACTCGAACTGGTTCACGAAGATAAAGACCAAGCTCTCGAAGAATATGACGAATCCAAGAGGTTTCAGCTACAGTATAAGCAATAGCCCTGTACTCGGCCTCTGTAGATGATCTTGAGACTATTGGTTGTTTCTTTGCACGCCAAGAAATCAGATTGGAACCCAAGAAGACAACAAACCCAGTAGTAGAACGTCGACTATCGGGACAGCCGGCCCAATCAGCATCAGAGTAAGCAACCACCATTGAAATTGAAGAAGAGGCACGCAAGAACAGTCCATACTGAAGAGTACTCTGTAAATACCTGAAAATGCGCTTCACGCAGTGCAAATGAGTAGTACGAGGAGCATGCATGAACTGAGATACAACATTAACAGCATAGGCAATATCTGGACGAGTCATGGTCAAATATTGAAGAGCACCCACCATGCTCCTATATTCACTAGGATCTGAAAGTAATTCACCATCCATGAGAGAAACAGAAGTACGAGAAGCAATAGGGGTACGTACAGGCTTACATGTATGCATGTGAAACTTAAGAAGCAAATCAGAAATGTACTTCTGCTGAGATAAATGGAGACCATGAGATGAACGAATAGCTTGAACACCAAGAAAATAATGGAGATCACCTAAGTCTTTCATAGCAAACTGACGGGAAATGAGACTAATGAACTGATTAAGGAGGGAAGAATGATTGCCGGTGAGAATAATATCATCAACATAAAGTAATAAAATAAGAATACCTGATGAGGAACGGTGAATAAACATTGAAGCATCAAATTTGCTGCAAATAAAACCATGAGAAAGAAGGAATGTACTAAAGCGATGAAACCATGCCCGCGGGGCCTGTTTTAGACCATAAATAGCTTTAGCTAATTTGCAGACATGGTGAGGAAAGTCTGGAATTCTGGATGTATGAAGCCAGAAGGTTGTTTCATAAAGACTTCTTCTGTAAGAACCCCATGCAAAAAGGCATTTTTAACATCTAACTGACGAATAGGCCAAGAAAAAGAAATTGCCAAAGAAAGTACAATACGAACATTAGTAGCACGAACAACAGGACTAAATGTCTCGTGGTAATCAATGCCAGGCTGCTGATGAAATCCCTGTGCTACAAGCCGAGCTTTATACCGCTCAATAGACCCATCAGAATTATTTTAATGCGATAAACCCACTTACAACCGACCACGTTCATGTTAGGTTGAAGAGGAATAAGAACCCAAGTTTTATTTGTCAAAAGAGCATTAAACTTGTCTGCCATAGCTTGTTGCCACTTGGGATTTTTCACTGCCTGTGAGAAACAAGAGGGCTCGGTATCATGAAAAGTAGCACTCAATGACAACATAGTCTTAGGCTTAGAAATTCTAGATTTTGAGCGAGTTTGCATTGCATGAGATGTATTAGCGGAAGTGGAAGTAGAATAATTAGTAGTGGGCAAAGAGAGAGATATAGTTGGTGAAAGATCTTCAGAGTGGGACTCACTAAGTGGATCAACAGATGGTTGTATAGTGGTAGAGGTTGAACAAGGAGCAGAAGGAGGAGGTTGAGTTACTGGAAAGTCGGAAGAAGTCACAAAAGGTCTAGATTGAGTAGATGATTGTATCAGAAATAAAGGCGACGTAACCACAAGATGATCAAATGAGGTGGAGGATTGTGATATTTGCGAGGGACAACACAGTGTGGCATACAGAAAAACTAACTCATGAAAGACAACGTGACGACTTACATATACACGACCTGTTTTAGGATCTAGACAACGATACCCTTTAGAGTTGGAAGCATACCCAAGGAAAATACAATGGATTGAACGGGAAAGGAGCTTGTTAGATACTCGAGATGACATATTTGGAAAACATTCACAACCAAAGATTCTAAGAAAATTATAGTCAGGAGGGCGATGAAAGAGTTTTTCAAAAGGAGAAAATCCTTGTAAATTAGGGGTTGGCAATCTGTTGATGGTATAAACAGCGTAATAAGCGACATCAACCCAAAAGTGAGATGGTAAAGTAGCCTCTGCAAGAACGGTACGCATTATTTCAATAATGTGTCTATGTTTCCGTTCAGCAACCCCATTTTGTTGAGGAGTGTCCGGACAAGACTTATGAAAGAAATACCCGAGTTAGAAAAGTGTGCAAGCATAGCCATGTTATCAAATTCACCACCTCCATCACTTTTAAAAGTCTTTATTTTGGTGTTAAATTTGTTCTCCACTAGCCTCTGAAAGGCACAAAAATGTACAAAAACCTCATATTTAATTTTCATAAGATAAAGCCATGTAAAACGAGAGAAATCATCAACAAAAATAACATAATATTTATACCCCAAGTTGGACAAAACTGGTGATTGTCAAACATCTGAATGAATAATATCTAAAATAAAAGAACTGCAATGATCCACTGAATTAAATGGTAACCGTTTAGATTTTGCTAATCGACAAGGTGTACAATGATTACTGAAGGAGTTAAGCAAAGTAATTGAATTATTTTTCCTAAGGCAATCTAAAGTATGAGCTCCACTATGACCTAATCGACAATGTCAAATATCATCAGGTTGACGTAGAGCAACAAATGCTTGAGGAGAAGAAGACAATGATGAAGATGATAGTGGATAAACGTCACCCTTACTGAAGGCTTGCAGGAGAGTTTGACCCGAGGCTTTGTCCTTAACAGAAACAAAAGAGGAATCAAAATTAATAAAACAATTATTATCTTTACACAACCTCTTGACAAAAAGTAAATTATGACGAAGCTGGGGAACATGAAATATGGAGCGCAAGTGGAGGGGACGAGTTTTAGATGGCAATTGAGCATATCCAATGTTATCAATATTGAACAAAGTACCATTTCCAACCAAAACACGATCAAGGCCAGTGTAAGGTGATTTATGCAAGAAATTACCTTTCGAAGGGGTCATATGAGCGGATGCAACAGAGTCAAAATACCTAGTCTGGTTATTTGCTTCGCCAACAGACATAGTAACAAAAGACTTAGGAAGATCATTAGCAACAAAAGCATGATTAAAACGATTAGTGCACTGTAATGCCGAATGACCAGGAAACCCGCAAATTTGACAAATAAGAGAGGAAGGTTGAGCTCCTAAGAGTCTAGCGGATGGTAAAGATGAACTAACAGAGTGAATGATAAGGAGAAGTAGAGGCACCAACAGTACCTGATGAGGATTGCCCATGAAAACCATTATGGGAAATATTACTGGATGTGGTGACTTGTTGTGGCTGATTTCGATGGAATGAGCCTCGACCTCGACCTCGTCCACCACGACCCTGACCTCTAGATGATGAATAACGACCTCTGCCACGACCCCCATGTGATATGCCATGACTACTAGATGCAAGGGATGAATTAGAAGATACATTTTGAACAGCAAATGCTTGATGAGAGACAACCGAGTCGAATTCCTTAAAACGTTGCAGACGTTGCTCATATAGTAACAACTTAGTGCGAAGTTCCTCAACAGATAGTTGACTTGGAAAGTGAGTTATGATGCTAACCAATGTGTCATACTCCCTGCCTAACCCAAGAAGAACGTGATCTACAAAATCTTGATTAGGAACTGGAGAGTTGATAGCAGCAAGGGAATCAACTATCTTTTTAACCTCTCGAAGATACTCATCAATTGTCATGGAATCGGCTTTTCACATAATAGTAAGTTGACGTTTGAGTTCAACTGATTTAGCCTGACTATCATCCATAAAACGTCGGTTCAAAGAGAGCCAAATATCACGCGATGTAGGCAGAAAGTGAACATCAACAAGAACTTCTCTGGATAGTGTAGCAAACAACCATGAACGTACACTTTGATCAACTCTTAGCCATGTACGATAGTGGTGGTTAACTTGTTGGTTATCAGATGCATCACATACAAATTGAGGCGACGTAGATATAAAGCCATCTACGAAGCCAACAAGTTCATGAGAAAGTAACAAGGAGGTGAATTGAGTACGCCAAGTGAGATAATCTTCAACAGAATTTAATTTGATAGTCACCAAATTAGTGACGTTAGGTGCAGTCAATGCCGCCGCAGAGTGAAAAATTGATGGAATTGGTGGTTCCATTGATCCAGCATAAGGTAAGAGAGTGGGCTGTCCAATTTGACCCATAGAGGAACTAGGAAGAATGTTGGGAGGAGCAGAATGGACATAGACCGATGAAGATAAGGAAGGCAATGGAGGAATTATTAAATGTTGACGAGAAGAGCTTGATGAAGTAGTACTGGTAGCACCTGAAGAAGTGACTGCAGGTGCAATAATAGTAGTAGAAAAAGGCAAGGAGATATCCGAAGAAGAGGGAATTGAAAGAGGTTGGGAAGCCATATCACCTGAAAAGATTCAAAAGAACAATAAGATAGAAGGGAATTTGGATTAGCAATGCGTATTACTGGACGTCTGATACCATGTAACAAATAACTCACAGCCTTAAGAGCATGTATGCATTATCAAATATCTTTATATTGTACAAGTGCATAGAGACGTAATAGAACATAACTCAAACTATAAGACTCCTACAAGTACTAGACTAGGAATATTGGACTAGGAGTCCTAATAACTTAGTATATGTATAGATATAAATTTATCTCATTATTTTTATTTTTGCTATTTTCATTTTTCGAATGTATGAATTATTGATCGGTCAACATTTTACTCCATATAATATAGTTAATTTAACAATCATTTTATAAAACTTACCTTTAAAACTTTGTGACATATTTTTATCATACGTGAACTTTCATTTCATCCATCCATCTCATTCCAATACAATGTGTGACATTCTCATCAATCTCACAAATTCTTGAATTACTCAACAATATGCATAAAACTATCTCTCCCGATAATAACCTAAATATCAATCCTAACTTCCATGTCTGCCTCATGAATAGTCACCGAATATAAGCAAATAAACAACGTATATCTTAATTAACAAATAATAAAGCTTGAATTAATAGTGCATTCAAATATCTCTATAACATTCAACCTCCATAACAATATTTATTAAAAATAATTTTTTTATGTTATATTATATTTCTTGGTTTTCCACTTACATCAACATTCAGCTATTCCGAATTCTCTCCATTAAGGGAGAAGCGTTTCAGATCAAGACTCGTTCTCTCCATTTGGGGGAAACATTTCTTAATTAGAACTCGAACTCGAGATCGAATAATGCAAGATACTACTCTCGAATAAAAAAAAAAAAAAAAGAGAGGCCACTACTCCTATTTTTATGTAGAAAAAGATTTTGGTCCTGATTTTTATGTGTTTAATGTTAGAGATGACCCTCTCACTTTAAAAGAAGCTTTATCTTCACATGACTCCATTTTTTGGAAAGAGGTTGTAAATGATGAAATGGAATCACTGATTTCTAATAAAACTTGGAAGTTAGTTGATTTACCATCGGGTTGTAAAAGAATTGGTTGCAAATGGGTCTTAAGAAAAAAGTTGAAACCGGATGGATCTATTGATAAATATAAGGCTAGACTAGTTGCAAAAGGTTTTAAACAACTAGAAGGCCTAGATTCTTTTGATACTTTTTCTCCGATAACAAGAATTACATCCATAAGACTTTTAATTGCTATGACTGCAATTTTTTATTTACAAATTCATTAATTGGATGTAAAACATGTTTTTCTAAATGGAGACCTAAATGAAGAAATTTATATGGATCAACCCGAGTCTTTTGTTGAAGCAGGCCAAGAAAGCAAAGTATGTAAACTTACTAAATCCCTATATGGCTTGAAACAGGCACCAAAGCAATGACATGAAAAATTTGATTCTTGCATGATTGAAAATGATTTTAAAACAAATGAGTCTGATAAGTGCATATATCATAAGTCTTGGAATAATTCACATGTGATTATTTGCCTATATGTTGATGATTTGTTGTTCTTTGGCTATATCATGAATGTTATTGATGAAGCTAAAAATATTCCTAGAAGCCATTTTGATATGAAAGATCTTGGTGAGGCAAATTTTATTCTTGGAATAAAAATAATAAGAACATGTGAGGGAATTTTCCTTTACCAGTCACATTATGTTGAGACAATTTTGAAAAAATATAACTTTCTTGATTGTAAGCATGTTACTACTCCTTTTGATTCAAGTGTTCACTCTGTTGAAAGTGAAAATGATGTAATAAATCAAAAGGAATATGCTAGCATAATCGAAAGTTTGAGATATGTGACTAATTGCACTAGGCCTGATATTGCATATACAGTAGGAGTACTTGGTAGGTTTACAAGCAAGTCAGGTAATGAACATTGATATGCTATAACAAGAGTTATGAGATATTTAATTGGAACAAAAAATTATGGTTTATTCTATAAAATATATCATGTTGTACTTGAAGGCTTTTGTGATGCAGATTGGAACACATTATCAGGTGATTCCTGTTCTACCACTGGTTATGTCCTTACTTTAGGTGTTGTTGTTGTTTGTTGGAGATCAAAAAAGCAAACTATAATTGCTAACTCTACCATGGAGGCCGAACTAATTACTTTAGCTTCAGCTAGTGAGGAAGCGAATTGGTTAAGAGATTTATTATTTCATCAAATACCTTATTTTGAAAAACCAATTCCTCCTATTTTAGTTCATTGTGATAGCACCGCTGCAATTGGTAGAGTTCAAAATCGTTATTACAACAGTAAATTCAGACCTATAAGGAGGAAACACAGTAATGTAAGATCGTATTTGACAAATTGTACCATTAATGTTGATTATGTCAAATCTTGTGATATTCTTGCAGATCCTCTTACTAAGGTCTTAACGAGAGAAAAGGTCTGGAGCACAACGAAGGGATGTGATTGAAGCCTATAAATCCTCGAGTCATATATGAGGAAACCCAACCCGGGGACTAGAGATCATATAACCAGTTCAAAGGGAAAACTAATCATATGATGACTTGTTTTGAAAAATACACTATTTTTTTATTCCCTCCCTATAATGTGAGTGCATTGTTTCCTGTAGTGATTTGTGAAGGTTGAGTTGATAAAACTCTTAATGAATATGTGTAGCCCGTATAGGTGGAGTGTTAAGCTTACAGGAGCACTCTCGACAGATTTCACCTATGTGAGTGTGGAAGTAGGTCGCTTCCTATGAGAATTGGACTTATTCTCAAAAGCACTCATGAAATCGGGATAGCACATGGCCATAACGTGCTGGCTTTTAAAGCTCATGTCAACACCTTGATTATTATGTGTGGATAGTGATATTTTATTTCCCTTAAGCAGTCATAGTTCAAGTCTGAGGTCACTACGACTCTGGATTAAAAATTACTGTTTCACTAAGTGGAGATTCAATGCGGAGCACACCTTCATTATGCATAGTAATCTTCCTTCAGCTAATGGACTCTCTTATCTAATATTATTAAAATGAGTGGAGGATTATTTGGTTTGTTAGCATTTTAATATTAATATTTTATTATATTTTTATTATATTAATTTGCACCTTTGCATTATAATTTCGTCCTTTTGGCAGCATCTTCATTTTGCCGTAGAAGGCATTTGTCACCCCCTCTCTTTATTTCATTCTTTATTCCTTCATTATATCTTGTAACATATGTAACTTCTAAGACCATTATCTTTACTATTTAGTATCTCATTATCTTTCTATTTATTCCTAGGAAGACTTCTTCTACTATAAATAGTGGTGGTCTTCATTTATTTTAGACATAAGAAAAATATAAAGTGCATAAAGTTTGTCAAAAATAGAGTTCTTATTAGTTGATGGAGGTGTTCTTTTTTGTGGAGTTTTAGACTCAACTCTTGTCCAGAGTTGTTGAGTTATACTTTGTGAAGGATGTTGTATTTTGGAGGGGACAAGTCAAGAGGACTACTGCTGGATCGGTGAAAAACATTTGCTACAGTGGGCTTGAATCTCCTTAAAGAGAGCGAGATATCTGCGTCTCAGCGAAGAGATTTATTTCTTCATTTTTATTTTCAATTATAATCTTGTAATTCTGTTATTTTGTAATTTTTCACTAACAACACCAAATCAAGTTATGTCAACCCATAAGTCGGGATTTCTTTCATTATTTTACTTTATTTTCTCTGAAAATTCTTCACTTTTTTATTTTTAATAACCTTTTTTACAAAAAAAATCTAAACTGTTATTTTTTTAGTACACATAGGATAAACTCCATTTTAATATAATTGTTTGCAAATGAAGATATAAATCACACTAAGCAAGATTGGTGAATGATTTTGATCGAGAAAGTATGTAATAAATTTTAAATTGATTCTCTCAATTTGGACACCCAAGCAAATAACTCATAGCATCTTAGATAATTTGATTTTCTAAGTACTTTAAATAACAAAAGTTAAGCATTGTTACTAATTGTGCCAAAATTATTAAAACAACAAAATATCACGAGTCTTACGTATATTTTTTTTTTACTTGAGCATAGTAATTTTATATTATCTTTTTAACATATTAATTAACCATAATAAATAGAGTTACGTGTAAACTAGGATTGACAAGCATGAATATTACTACTGTTTGGGAGAAAAATTTTATGAAAATAGCAATCGCCCATAAATTAAATAAATTTTTCTTCGATTAGTACATTATTTCTTATGAGACAAAAAAAAGAAGATAAGTCATAAAATTTGACTTCTGTGCACATAGCGTGCACATAATAATGATAATATTTGTATGTAATTCTATCTCACTTGGTATATATATTTATTTTTGCTATTTTCATTTTTCGAATGTATGAATTGTTGATCGGTCAACATTTTGCTCCATATAATATAGTTAGTTTAACAATTATTTATAAAACTCACCTTTAAAAGTTTGTGACATATTTTTATCATACGTGAACTTTCATTTCATCCATCCTATTTCAATACAATGTGTGACGTTCTCATCAATCTCACAAATTCTTGAATTACTCATCAATATGCATAAAGTTATCTCTCCCGATAATAACCTAAATAACAATTCTAACTTCCATGTTTGCCTCATGAATAGTAACCAAATATAAACAAATAAACAACGTATATCTTAATTAACAAATAATAAAGCTTGAATTAATAGTGCATTCAAATATCTCTATAACATTCAACCTCCATAACAATATTTATTAAAAATAATTTTTTTATGTTATATTATATTTTTTGGTTTTTCACTTACATCAACATTCGACTATTTCGAATGCTCTCCATTAAGGGAGAAGCGTTTCAGATCAAGACCCGTTCTCTCCATTTGGGGGAAACATTTCTTAATCAGAATTCAAACTCGAGATCGAATAATACAAGATGCTACTATCGAATAAAAAAAAAAAAGAAAAAAAGAAAAAGAGAGGCCACTACTCCTATAAAATAATCCAAACCGCTATGTAAATTCATTTGCCTTGAGTGCACAAAATTACTCTCTTTTTTTCTCTCTCTCTTTACGTGTTTGTCTTTTCTTTATCTAATATCTAATAATAAAAATAATAATTATCTCCCTATATTAATTCTAAATTTTTTTTTATTCATAAATTAAATTTATTCGTCTCAATCAACCGATCATCCACAAGCAAAAGCTACCGGTTTCTTCACCGGCAAAACTTTTCCGGTAATTCACCGATCATCGGTTTAGTCTATGTTATTGTTTCTATCAAGTTCATGTCCTTTGTTTGTTTGTTTATTTAATGTTTTTTTTTCGGTTTTGTTCGGTTGATCGATTGTAAAAATTATTGGGTTTGAGTTGATTTTCGTACCCGATCGTTGTTATTTTATCAAATTTATGTTCTTCTGCGGTTGTTTTGTTCCTTTTTTGTGATTTTTTGTTGGGTTTTAGGCTTTAATTTGTTGCGATATTCTAACCAAAAGAAACTATTTATTCCGAGCTGATCTTCTCACCCGATCGTTTAGTTTTTGTTGTATGCTGCTTTTACAGATTTTGCATGAATAATTGTTTTATGTTTTTTTTTTCTACTTATTATCTAAGATTTTTTTTTTGTTTGAACCTTTAGTTTTTTAATTTTGATGGTAAGTTATCAAGTGTATGTTTTTTTTGTTTTAAATTATAAATAAATACCGGGGACTTGATAGAATTTCGAAGAAAGTAGAATCTATAGACTATTTACTCATGGATTAAGAAAAGACATCATTTTTGAGGATTGGAATGGAAGGGGACAATGAATATTGATGATTCATGTGACCGACGCTGTCTCCCAGTTTGGAAGTGAACCATACTTGTAGTTATTCATCGCACACTACCCTCCCCAGATCCCACAAGTGGGATCATACTGGGTATGTTGTTGTTGTTAAGAAAATTGAATATTTGATGCACCAATTTGGTAAGCGGCTACATTAACTAGAGATCGTAAATGTGGAAATCTTGCTGTCCAGGAAGCTATATGCTGCATATAGGAGTTTCTGAAAGCATTAATTATTTATCAAAAAGGGAAGGAGGGAGAGAGGGAGGATAAAAGAGAGAAATTGGTTGGTTAATTACACTCCTGTGAAGTATTCATGGCTTAGTTTTGTTTGGTATGATTGGAAGAGCAGTAAAAGTGATATAGTTTTCTCTTTTGATGGAAAGTTTGAAGTAGTAGTTCCCTTCTTCACTTTCTAACTTGCTAAATCACTGAAAAATCCTTATTCCTCTGTTTTTACCTCCATTCCACAAACCTCTCTGTTTCACCCAAGTAAATACAACGAGTAATTTGACTTGAACCTTTTTTTTTTTTTGATGATTTAAGCTAATGGTAAAATCCATCTACATATATATATATATATATATATATGTGTGTGTGTGTGTGTGTTTGCGCACGCGCACGCTTCCTTTTCTTATTATTGTTAATTATTTTAGTTCTATTTCCCTCGCTAGGGTGGAGTCTCTAATTTGGTCTAAGAGGAACATTGACATTTAGCCACTCATAGTGGCAGTCAGTTTTATCTAGTAATACCTCTGAGTTCTTTATACCGTGTGGGACTATGTGGTTTATGTTGTTGTTCTTGTTTGAGTTCTTTATATCGAGTAAGGTTAGGATAATTTTTTCACCATGTTTGAGTGTGTGTGGCTTTTAAATGACCAGCGTGAAGTTCCTTTTCTCAAAAATAGGTGGCCAGTGTATTATAACTGTTAGGGAGTTAAATTCACCTATGGGGTCTAGGGACCAAAGAAAGATGAGATGTGATGGATCCATGGATATAGAGGTCTCAGTGTGAATTTTTTCCAATAAACTAGGATTTGAGTCTCATAGTGATGCAACTTATTTGGATAAGAAATTACACCTTGTCCATGAATTTTAAGTCAAATAGAAATGGAGCTGAGAGTCAGTTTTATGCCATTCTACCATGAGCTATGCCGTTGATTGCACATTCCATTGTCCTGAAATTGATTTCATGGATGCATTTTGAGTTCCTTTAGATATGCATGTTGATAGTTGGTATTGTGTTTTGCAAGGACACGAGACAATCATAACTTGTGATTGCGAGGCCTTAGTTGCATATAGTATTACAGTGGTCCCTAAAAATCAATATTTTGTTTATGCCATTGATGTGTACTATTGATTCATAATTTGTCCAACACAAGTGAAACATGTTTTATTTGCAACAGTATACCACACAGCCGCAGAGTTAAAGACCTTGCAAGGACCTGAAGACATAATACTTTTCCTTTGTGGCTGACCAGATTTGAGTGAGACTCTCTTGTTCATGTAAGCATATCCTTTTTTTTGCGTAAATTTTCAAATTGTTAGCTTTGAGATCTATCGTTCAAAAAATTTAGGTGGAGCATCTGCCTGCACCGTGTTGCTTTTAGATGTCGGGAGTTCTCTTTGGCCAATACCTCTCCTGGATCACAGGAGGATATGATGCCACATATTATGATATGTCAATGTTATTCTTCAAAAAATTCCCTCTTACATATTTGAACACTTCCATTTATAAAGTAAGGAAATAACATTTGATCAGTCCCTTTATTCTACTCAGTGATACATTTTAGCACTGGGCAGTCTGTATTTGCTTATAATATACTTTTTATTTTTTTGGGCTCCATGTAAAGTTACTTCCCTTGGACTATTTCGAGAACTTGAAAAACATTTAGCTTTATTTCATTAACTTCTTTATTTGAATAAAGCTTATATTGTTTGCTCTCTTTTATAAATGATCTTTTTTCTTGTTTATGACCCTTTTCAGCATTTGTTGTCTAATTTTTTGATGATACTTGGGATTGTATGCACTGGGATATGAACTTGAAGAAATATGAGGAACTAACTTAAATGACTCTATGCAAACATTTATCCAAAGCCATGTGACAGTGGCTTTATAGTAGCAAATATCTATCTCCCATCTTTCTGCTAAGCGCCCACCTTGTAATCTCTATTTTTTGCTTAGGCACTGAGTTCCTAGGATTATGTGCTAGCATTTTCCTATATTTCCTTTCAGAGTATCTAGGTTTAGATGGTTTTTCGTATGCAGGCTAGGGAGGCTGGTGGCTTATTATTGTCAGATGAAGGATATTGCCCTAGATTCATAAGAATGGGTTTCCTGGGCTAAATAGTTCATACTAGGGCTTTGTTGGAGTTGATTTGAGCTTAATATTGGGCATGATGATCAAATGTCATTCCATTGGCATATCTTGTTTTGACACGACATAAGTTGATGTGAGGGCTTGGGATGAGGACATATTGCAAGTACAGGTGAGGGGTTTTGGTACCTACCTTTCTCAGTCCAGCCATATCTCTATCTAATAGTACTTATTTTAAGGAGCAGTTTCCTCATCTTACATTGTTCTTTTTGTTTCCAGCTTTTGCTCTAGCATCTTCTTGTTCTTCCTTTCTTTTTTCAATCTCAGTCCGGATTTCTTATTACCGTCTCAGATAATTAGGATAGGTCATACTTATATTTCTGATTCTTCTCATCTTTCTCACTGAAAAATAATCTGGGAGATCCTGCAGGGTATTTCTTTGGTGGATAGCTAACTAGCTTTGCTATTGTATAGAACCTCAATCATACATGATGTTGCAAGCAACTTCTTGGTCAATCTGGCAGGTTATGAAGAGATCTCATTCTTATGGTGTTCTTATCAAGATTGATTAGACTGAACTGCTGTTATTGCAGTCTCTTACCCTTCAACCTTTGAGTGTGAAGAGCTCATAGGAAATAGGTTCTGCTATTGTTGCAGAATTAATGACCTTCCGAAAGATGCTTCTTTGATGGGGTGAGAAGTTGTTGAAAACCTGAAGTCATTTAGACGCTGCCACTTATTGGGGGGTGAGGGGTTGTTGAAAAACTGAAGTTCATTTTACAGGCTGCCACTAACTGTGGGGTGAGCATTTCTGGAAAACCTGAAGTTCATTCTACAGGCTGAAGCTAACTTTCTGAGTAGTTGTGGAACTCCTTTGCACTTTGACAACTGCTGGTAGTATGAGGCCACTTTCTCTTGGAAAGACTGTCTTGCTTATGCCATTTTTTATTGATGATACGAGATGAGGTTCTTGCTGACCATGCTGCTTCCAAAGCACATTTTTGACTGGGATTTGTTTACTTTCTCTGGAATGGTGGATCTGTTGGTAGTGACATGGGGGCAGATGTGTACCATTTCTTGTCTGTGGATACTTTGAATTGTTTGCTGGTGAATAGAACTGAATGGTGCACAGTTTGAGTGTGTTGCAACTTTATTACAATATCCCTTCTAAGGTTAAGAGAGAGACGCTGAGCAGATACTGTAGTGCTCACTAGATGCAACATTCTCTCTCTCTTTTCTCAATGACAGCTGATTTTATCCTGATTCAATTGTATGCTGGTAATTCCTTTAATTGAGCCTATTGAGCTAGTGTTCCTGTGCCCCTTTGGAGTCTTAGGTTGTAATCTTACTCTATTGATGGCTTAGTTCGAAATAGAGTGAGAGAGCAATCCTGATCAATATATTCTCTGAATGGCATCACAATGCAGAGCTGGGGTCCAATGGAAGGTACATTTTCGTAGTTGTACCACTACGATGTAGCACATTGATGCTAGTATATTGCTAAGTCTGCTGCAACTCCTTAGAACACTTAAACATAATGTTGCTTGGTCTATGCAATATTGGAGGACAACTATCATAGTTGGTTGCGATGAATGAGAAAACATGTGTATTACCAGTTAGCCTATGTATTTATGGTTGAGCTCCCATTGATGTAAGAAAATTCTCTAACTAGTAACACATCTATAGCTTTGAGGATTTCTATCTAGTTCTTTGGGGCTCATTGGTACCCGTCACTATTCATCCTTTTGTACTACCCACAATCTTCATGAGGAGGTGCCTCTTATATTTCATGTTGCAAGTAGATGCAATGATGGAAGCTTTTACAGCCATTTCACAGTTTTTGCTTCTATCCCTATTTTGTACTCTCAATATTTCGTACTAAACTTAGTTAGTCAAGCATGAAGCATATCTGGTACTGTTGACAAATTTATTTCTATACTTTCTCCCTCTGACAAGATTATTCTTTACTTGTCTCGTACCATCATTATCCATTTAGTTTCTATCTCTCTATAAGCCAACTTGTTTTGGCTCATTTCATACAAAAGATTGCAGTTGCTTCTTTCTAAACTCTCATATGCTCTTTACACCGGTACATCTCATAAAAACAACATTAATAAGTGTTTCCAGAGATACTCTCGTACTCCTCCCCCACCCCTCGCTCTTCGTCCTGCATTTGCCTGAGTTCTGAACCTTGAAACAGTCATTATCAGAAAGATTGATGGACACAAAAATTCTAGTGGCTTCTTCTTAATGGAACATATTTCAGTGAGACTGCCATGGGATGAGGGAACCAAATTGGCCATGTCTATTTGGTGGTATGGCTCGTCAAAGGTACTTGTGGTGATATGTTTCTCTTTTTAGCTTTATTAATGAGCTATCTTTAATATTTCGTGTCATCTTGTTGAAACAGCAGGAGTAGTCAAGTGGTTTAGCTTGTGTTCTTGTTTCCTATTCAATTTTGAGTAGTTCAATAGGAAAGGTCCTAGATATCCATCCCCAGTATAAGTACAACTTATTCTTCCCATTTTCTAATCCTTACTAAGTTAACATTTAGAAAGAAATTATCATGACTGCATCAATTTTGGTTAAATTATATGCAATAGATGTGTCATTTCTATCATTGGCTTGCTTAGTGACAATTTGCTCTTTAGGCTCATATATTCAGACAACTTGTCAGCTGTCCATGTGTTGGCTTTGTTTTCTGATTGCTCTGGGTTAATCTTGAGCATGAAAGCAGGCAGCATAAAGTTTTAATGAGCTTAGAAATGATTCACATCTCTTTACCACTAAGGTCTTCTGACTTTAATATTGTTTTTGAAATGGATAATACTGTATAATTCAATGATATTGTTATCTTTATAACAATACTTCCGTCATTGACCATAATGTACCTTTTTCATGTGAAAGATGCCACTTTTTGGGTGGTTCCAATTTCCATATTGTCTTCCAAATGGTCTTACTTCTCCCCTCAAGCAGGAAGTATGGTAAGACTTCTTGGAGAATAATTTGGGAATGTCACCATCCAGACCATCTTATCACCCTAATCATGAAAAGCTTGTATAGTTGCCAGGAGATCTTTCCACATTGTCAATTTTTAGTATTGTATACTTGTCTAAATGTATGTCTGGTGCCATCTGCCCAACCTTCGCATTAAGAATCTCCACAACTTGGCTTTCTTTGCAGTTTGTGTTTGAAAAGAGATCAGAAAATTCAGCTGGTTAGAATAATACCACCTCACCAAATATCGAGTCAACATCGTGTACAGTTTCCGTTCCTAAAAGAGATTCCTTTAAACTTCAGGAAGTCCTCTCTTTTTCATGATCTTTTCCATTAGCTTGTTTTATAAGGGTGGTTCGCCTCTTTGATAACCATCCAAGATGTATGCGTTTATACATTTCATTGATCAGTTCCCTCCATATAACACTTTCATCTATTTCTATCTCCCATAACCATCCCAAAAGGGCTCAGTTGAACATAGTTATTTCCAGATACTAAGGCTTCCATTCCTACCGAGGCTCATCTGTTCGTATAGGGCTCTGTCTCTATCCAGCTCTCCCAACTCACCTGATGAAAATTGCCTATCTCATTAGATTTTCAGTTTTTTAAGGCACCAATTCTAGAATATGAAGATGTAGATAAGAGCTTTTTCTGTCAAATACTTCTCCCTCCTTTTGACATTGTACTTCTTTTTCTATCCTTTCAATACTTTCTTGAGCTATAGTAGCCAAAGCTCTCCCTCCTTGAATTTGCCTCCTAGGGGAAGATCCAGGCTGTTAGTAAGGAACTCATGTGCAATCACCCCTTGATTGTAGTTAGAACAATGGTTATTATGCACCTCCCAATGGTTTGAACTCCGATTTCGTTGTACTTGTTCTGAGCCACTACACTGCCACCAACTATGTCAAGGTCTTGAACGGTGACAGATTTGTCTCAATTGAGGAGCTTAGAAAATTAGTATCATCTGCTTATATTAGATCTGATTTTTCAGTCTATGGTCTACTGATAGCTTTTATCATAAAACCATTCAGACATGCTCCATTTATTGGTTTTCCTGCAGCTTATTGATCATCTCAATGGCAAAGCAGAAAAGTAATGGGGATAAATGATCTCTGTGTGAACATCCTTTGCTATTCCTGACAAAGTTCAAATGAAATTCCATTAACCATTATAGACTCTCTCACAGATGTATAAACGTAAGAGATTCCTCGTCATCAGACCCATTCAAAGTTGCTAAGTTAAGATTACCGTTTAAGTAGAATCTATGCTTTAATTTTAAGAAAGATATAATGTAACTGGAACATAACAAAGAAAAGGTTCGGCAGCTAATGTTTGTTGCATAAGTGCTACTGTGAAGGTGATTCAGTTTGTAAATATTGTTTTTGTGAAAAATAACTTATTTCAAGAGTACGCCGAAAAGGAGGCGGCGGATGACATCTACAACTTGAATATTTGTGTTAGACATGGAAAATGGTTAACTAATAAAACCTAATTCAAGTTGAACTGTAATAATCGTCTTATAGGTTTTTAACTTTTTCCATCAAGGGACCAAGAATGTAAAGACAAGAAACAAAAAATTCTATGTTGATGCTAATCTAGACCACAATAGCCCAGTTGGAGACGTAGAGCTTCCTTTATTTTCTATTCCTTTCAAAAATCAAAGAAAATCTCTCTTTCTTTTAATCACTGACCCAGGCATTATAGTCCTTCTACACTTAAGAGCCTAACTATATGTACGGGCGACAGAGGATGATACAGATGGTAGCTAGTATGACAACAACAAGAGGAATGGATGTATTGGAGAAGTAAATATCTACTTTCTCTTGGAAGCCTTTCTCCATGAAGTACACACTGAAAGGGAGCCTTCCCTGCTATGTATATGAATTGGGGCTTTACATTATTATTGGATAGATAGCAATTTGTTTCTACAGGCGGTTTTATTTTTTTTGGGCCATTTATATATTAAGGAGTAAACCTTTCGCCTAGACAGTTCTGCTTTTCATTTACTTCTATAGCTTTGTTGGACGACCTCTGCGGTAAAAGAAAAATTCTATATTGTACCTCTTATTATTTGTCGAGGTTCCTCGGCGAGGTTTTAGCTTTTGAATTGTGAAGATAAGTAAACGAAAAAAAAATACTAATTGAGTAAGTAGTGAGAACATATATGATGATAGAGAATATTTAAACTAAATAATGTTTAAAATTCTTAGTATTCTTAATTATGACACAATCATGAAGAACTATTCATACTATTAACCTGAATTTATTAACGAAAAATGACATAATTCTCTCGACTTTCAGCTCAAGGTGGTGAAATAACTTGAGTCTTGCTAAACTCCAAAAGAAAATACTAAAACAAAATCACAGAAATAGTAATCAATCACCCAAACAGTGTTGGCGGAGTAGTACTTGAACAAGTAAACAATCACAGGAAAGAATGGGCATTGGGATTTTTCCTCGGGAGTATGCTGGTAATTATATTGTGAAAGGAATTGTTTATAACACGCACAAAAAGAAATCTACACTCGATTAGCTGCTAGAGTCCCTACAGGCCTAGGATGGGATGTAGTTTTTTTTACTTTGCCAGATTGTACAGAGCTCCCAACACATTCTTAGTGCTGTTTTAAATACAATCCTTACCATTTTCCAAAAAAATAAAATCTACTCGATTAGTGCAAATAGCTGCAGTGACGTCAACTTTTAAGACATCATTAGTGTAGCTTGAATTGGCACCGGAAGAGTAATAAAGGAAGTTGTGGGAACAATGTCCAAATGAGCAAAACCCAAATTTCAATATCATGAATAAAAAGTTAGGTGTCAATATTTGGATGGTTAGCTACACATGAAGCATGTTTAACATAAGATAAGCTCCAGTGGAGAGGATTTACTCTGTGAAGCAGATGTTTTCTATGTGAACACTCCCCTGAATTAGTCATCTATGTCTTCATTGCAGCCCAACTTGTCAGATATGGGCTTGTTTCTAGACATATCTGGTGTTTTTGGGTTATGCACAGTAACTGAAGCAGTTGTTGAACTGCTGGCAGAGACAGAAAACAGACAGTATAGACACAACTGAGGGAGATGATCCATTTATGTATTATATGGGATCGTCTGCCTTGCAAGGAGAGATAAATGCTGTAGGGGGAGAAAGATCACATTTTCATGTTAAATCTAGATATATACAAAACATAATTATGTGACATTGGTGAGCTTTCAAAATAGCATTTATAGTTAGGGATGTTTTAGATTCCCTGAACTTTTAGCCGTGGTTAAGTTCTCCTTCTGTATTTTCTATGGTACTGGTTAGTAATAAAGCACTTTACTTAATAAATAAAGAAACTATAAATAAAAAGCCGAGGAGAAAAAGTTCTAGAGAACATTTTACTTGAAAGTTGCTAGAAGAATGACTAGAATAGTGGGCTTAGATTTGTCGCGCCAATACAGTCATCACCATGGCAAATAAAAATGGGCTAAGAGTTGATCTTTGGTGCCACTTCATGGGAAGTGCTTTTGAGTCTCTTACATGTTCTTAATTGCACTAGTGTATGCCACAAATACACCTTTAGACTTCAAGCACCTCCATTAGAACTTTGTTGTATGCTTGGTTGATGAACACCATGTGTAAGCCCTTCTTCTTCTCCTTATATTGTTCCAACAGTCTCCTAACTAGATGAATGACTTTTGTAGTTGAATTTCCCGGCATGAATCTGAACTGGTTCTCGAAAATAGAAATGCCCTTCCTCACCTTTATCTCCATCACCCTATCTTAAATTTGTGGCTTTGGAGTTTGATACCTCTATAGTTGTTGCAATTTTGGAAGTCACCGTTGTTCTTGTACAACAGATCATTGTACTCCACCTCTATTTTTCCGGACACTATTGCTGTCTTAAAAAACGACATTAAACAATTCAGTCAGCCACTTCATACATTCCTTGCCTGTGCTCTTTTAAAATTCCATCCGGATCTTGTCTGGCTAATTGCTCTTCCCCTTCCCCTGTGCATCCTTTGAATCACACCCTTAACCTTCTCAACTTTTATTCACCTACATGCCCAAAATTGTAACACTTCTCGTAATTCTCCAAGTCTCTAAGCACAATGTCTCGATCTCGACTTTTTGTTCAAGAATTTATGGAAATATAATTGTCACCTTCGTCTAATCCCTCCGGCCCTCCTCTATCAGGCATTGTCTAGCCTATACAATTTTATCCCCGCCTCTGTTCTTTAGTTCTACATTCAAATGCTTAGAAGTTTTCATTTTTGTCGTTGTAATTGCTAAATTACCTCCTTCTCTATCTTATATCTTTCCCTATGTGTCCGCTTTTCCTCTTTATTCTTACTCTCCACCAACTTCACTTCACCACCTTTTTTGCTACCACTTTCCCTTGGTCGTCCCCATTCCACAACCAATCCCCTCTATGGCCACTTAAGCTACCTCTTGAGACCGCCATCACCTCTCTAACTTCTTCCATGTTGCAATTAGTTGTCTTATCCCACATATTGTTCGCATCCCCACTAACCCCCACCTCTATGGACAACAACTTCTCCGCTATCTCTTGAGCACTAGCCATAGTCAAACTACCCACCTTGATCCTTGACAGGTCTCACACAACCCTCTTCTTCGTCCTCTTCATCTCCAAATTCATCACCAAGAGCTTATGTTGGATAGTAAGATTCTCACTTGGGATAATCTTGCAGTGCTTACAAAGACTTTTATCATTCTTCCTAATGAGGAAGTAATCGGGACTCCTCCCTCATTCCTATCCCCAAAACCAAAGCCTCCATGCACATCGTCATAACCCCTTGGGCCTTGGGGTTGACCCAATGTGTCCATTGAAATCTCCTCCTACGAAAAGTTTCTCAGTGAGTGGTTTACCTCTCACCGCCTTGTGCCAAAAACAAGTTATTTCATGCCACTAACCTGGATGTATTCAACATATGACAAAGTATTTCTCTTAACTTTTAACATAAACTAACAACAACACACCCACCCAGTATATTCCTACAAGTGGGAGGGTGGGGCGTATGCAGACCTTATTCCTACCTAAGTGGGGTAGAAAAACCTTTTAACATAAAACTATCGGAAGCAAAAAATGGTTTTAAGCATATAGGAAGAATCATCTGCGTCAGATTGGCCATATCAAGTAGTTTGTCTTGTGCCCATTAAACATGTGACTAATCGTGCATGCTGATACACAATTGTAAGTTCCACATCTCTGTGAGATCTAATTATGGCTTTCAGTGCAAGAATTCTGCTACATCTAGATGTCTGATCTTGATATTAATTTATACCTTTAACCAAACAAAGTATAAATTTAATCCGAAACCTAATCCTGGGATGTCCCCACTTATCCCATCAACGTTGATGTTATTTTATCTCACCTCCCAAGTGAGATGAATTAGTCAAAGGATTATTTTACCAGGACTATAGTCCCAGGATAGCTTAGTCCGCGGACCATATGAGCTCACATTTGACTAATCCTGCATGCTGATATGTAAGTTTCACATCTCTGTGAGATTTAATTGTGGCTTTCAGTAAAAATAATTCTACCACATCTAGATGTCTTTTCTTTGATTACTTTATGTGAAGGAGCTACACAATTTTAGATCAAGCTTTTCTGTTTTGTTGTGAAATCCTAAGCTTATTCCCTGACTTTCCTAAAAATTACTTCTGATAGCATTTTTTCTCTGCTGACTTGTATTTGTTATCAGTAAGTGGGCGTTTTGGCCAAACAGGTCCTAAGTTTCTGTAAGAAGATAGGTTTGAGTAGGGGTTTGTAGAAATAAAAGTCTTAAGTTTGTTTGATAAGAAATTGTATAGAATTCATGTCCGGGTTCTAAAGATAAGGGGAGATCGACAATACTTTTCCAATACGTTACTTTGTGCACTAAGAAGGAAAGAGGAGAGAGAGAGAGAGGGGGGGGGGGGGTGTGTGTCGTTGATTCATGTGGATCTTTGATGTGTCATGTTGTGGTGTATAGCTGAATGGTCAAATTATGTGTCACCGAGTAACTGTTTATATTCCTTTCAGTATTAAAGAAAAAAAATGACGAGGTGACTCCTGTTATTTAAATGCAGATTTCTTTTCGCGGAGAGATAAATTTATTGCTAACATTCACGTACAATGGGGCACAGAAATTCATTCAACATGTCTCAGATATTTGGGACGGAAGATGATCAGAGATGGAATGTTCCAGAGCAGGCACCTTTGCCTTTCGGTAACTACTGATATTTCTTTTAGGTGTACAGATTTCATTTTAACATAAAGCTTGACCAATCTTTCGTCTTATTAAGTTTTGCCTGGAATTGGTCTATTAGTAAATCCATCACATGTCTTGGAGCTGCAACTTCATAACATACCATTAGCCCTCTCCATCTAAGCAAATCATGATGGTTCCTTTTCATTCTTTCCCTTCCTTTGGTTATTGATGTGTAATGCCCATAAACTCGTTAAATTATGGAGATGATCCTATCATCACATTAGTGCTAAAAGTATAAAATCACTCAATACTCCATCTTTTTTATAAGACAGAATCCATGTGTTGAGATTATGTGCCCTTTTGGTGCCTTCATGATTGATCGTCTCCTGTAGGCAAATGGAATTAAAGCTGGTCCATGTAAAATCTACCTACGTATAGAACCAGTGGATGGCCTTTGAACTAGACTGTTGGACTGAAAGAGCAGAGTTTGTCTTTTGATTAAAGGAACTGACCTTGGCTAAACATGGAAATTACCAATCTGACAGGACACTCTTGTGGAAGTGCTGAGGGGTAGTGAACAAAATAATGCCTTCTGGCTGTATAGATTGGAAGTATACCTTTGTTGACCATTTATATGGTCTGAAATAGGGAGGACATAAATAAACAGTAAAGAGCCTTCTCATGTTAATGTCTCCTTTTTAATTGCAGCAAGGGCCGGTGTTCCGGAAGGCAGTAATATTGTTTATCCAGTGGACAGTATGTCAATTGACGGGGCACACCATTCTTCTCAGGGGCATGCCTCTAGGCCAAGTGGATATTCTTCCTCGAATCCAAATATGGAAATTCCACACTGTCAGCCACAGGTTCAAGGTCCTTTTCATGATCCTTTTCTGCATTCAGGTACTGGAGGCTTTCATATGATCCATGAGAATTATCCACATCAAGCATCTTCATCAGCCCATGGCGGCCAGACATATCATGGGGTGGATGGTGGCCTTGTTGACCTCACAATGGGTAGTGGGAGAGGGCCGTACAAACGAAAGAGTCCTGGTATACCTGCAGGTGGCGAAAGTGGTAGTACAAGCAGATACTTCGATGCTGGCAGTTCATCTGATCTCCCTTCTGAATCTTGGCAGGAAAAACAAAATCCAGACCCCCATTACACAACTTGGGGTTTACATCCTAGTTACAGAGGTAATAGTCTGTCTATTGGAGGTGAGGGTTCTCAGAGGAATGTAAGAAGCAGAGCTGCATTTGATCTGCAAAATAATGTAGGAAGGGCACATATAACAAGTACTCCTTCACATCACTCTAACAGCAGTAGAACGTCCACTGATTATTGTAGTTCAGTGAATTATCTAGCTCCAAGTTCGAATTCTTCAGCAAGGGAATGGAACCATGCTGTCATGCCCCCTGCAGCTGCTCATGGGAGGAACTTTGCTCCTGGTTAGTTTCTTAAATTGTTTTGTTATCCTTTGCTGTGTTTTGATTTTAATAAGAATATTTTGTAAACTGCAGATGCAAGCTTCTTTTGTTATGATATGAACCACTATGATATGGTTACCGGCAACATCTCTACCTCTCTGGAGATGGGGAATTACCACAATGATTTCACCTCCAACAGAAGTTCCCTTCCTCAACATTTGCCTGGCAGCTTGCCATCTTCAAGGGGAGTCCGAAGTAGCTACAGTCAAAGATCTTCCTCTACTTTCAGGACTTCTTCAAGCTATATGCGTCATGGGCATGTTGGGACTTCAGATGATGGATCACAGTTGTTTGCTGAAGGTTACGCCTCAAGACATTCACGACCATTGTCTACTCTAGGACTGCGTAGTAGTGACCGAAATGGGAGAACTAGGGTATCTAGTGATAGGTACAGATCATTGGCTGGTGAGGCAGGTTTCCGTGAGCAACTTGCATCTGAGGTGTGTATGCTCATCTTATTCAAGAAATTGGCATGTCGTCCTTTTGTGAGGGGATTAGCTTCTGTCTAGGCTCCCTATATCAAATACACAAGTCTTTTGCATCATGGGTGTGACTAGTTTTCTTGCATTGTGCCACATGAATGTCCCAGTCTTTTGTTTTTCTTTTCCTCTTATGAAAATATGACCTTTCTGCTTCATGCCACAGGAATGTCCCAGTCTTATTTTGCTTTACATGTGTGTGTATATATTGGTGTAAATCATTTCAGTGTAAATCATAGATGCTACCCAGGTGTATTTTGTGCATTTGTTTAATCAGCTAATGTAGGGAAAATGCGCTTCACTTTGAAAGATTAACTGGGAATATGCATGCACACATATTTATGATATGTAGGTTTGTGTCATTAATTTAAGCTGTTTGTGTTAAACTGTTTTGACTTGTGATCCTTCTTATATCCAATCAGTCTTGATGAAATTCATTCGGGGATCCTTACTTTTTTTCATCAATTTTTATTACTCATAATTTAGTGGATTTATTTTGCTTTCTTGTATGGACACTTGTGTATTCCAATCTGGCAT
The DNA here is from genome assembly GCF_900185275.1 of Solanum verrucosum. Taxonomy (NCBI): domain Eukaryota; kingdom Viridiplantae; phylum Streptophyta; class Magnoliopsida; order Solanales; family Solanaceae; genus Solanum; species Solanum verrucosum. The sequence continues at coordinate 92,332 of NW_026020259.1, forward strand.
AATGGAGAATACAAATAGTGGTAGATAGTAACTTGGCTTTAATATGATATTTTCGTTAATCATTTCTACCATCTCTGAACATATCTCCTTCAAGACGTGTTGAATGTGAAACTTTGGGGGTTCTTTCAGGGTGTTATTATTCCAGACCGCTCTACTTATTATGGATCCAGAAGCATGTTTGATCAGCATAGGGACATGAGACTTGACATTGACGACATGGGCTATGAGGTAAGTTCTGAAACTCTACTTGCACCTTTGTCTTGCTTTCTGTTTTCAACTTGCAGCCGTCTTCTCAGCTTTGATACTTTGACGTGAACAGGAACTTCTTGCTCTGGGAGAAAGAATTGGCCATGTCAATACTGGCTTGTCGGAGGAACTGATTTCAAAGTGCATGACCGAGTCAATTTATTGTTCCTCAGACCAAAATCATGAGGAAGGAAATTGTGTTATCTGTTTGGTGAGTATTGTTATCTTGTCAGAAATGTACATAATGCAGGTCAAATATTTAGATATAATGACTTCAAGCACTTTAGATCCTTCCTTTGAGTTTATGCGATGAGTTTAAGTTCTCTATGCACCAATAGCATAAAAGATATTTACATAATCATTGTGATTTATTATGTAGTTAGAAGTAAACTCTATGATAAACATTATCTGTAACCTGTTAAAAATGGTGATTAACATGTAACTTGAAAGGTGCCTTTCCATCATTATCACTCCGTGTGAGTTCACTCGTTGATACTAGACTCTACATTGAGCAGTTTTTACCAGTCTAGTAGTTTGTATGGTGTTTTTGCTTTTCTTACGATTCTAACAAGTGCATTTCGTATGCCACTGCATTTGACAGGAAGAGTATGTTAACATGGATGACGTCGGGACATTGAAATCGTGCATCCATGATTTTCATGTGGGGTGCATAAGAAGATGGCTGTCAATGAAGAACGTGTGTCCCATCTGCAAGAAAACCGCTTTGGATGACGACGACATGAAAGAAAAATGATTTATTTAGCTATGACTTATTGGGCATTGAACTTGTGTAAATATGTATTTAGAACATTTCTCAAATGGGGGAAAAACTAGTATCACCTCAAAAGTTTGTACAGAAAATGTTTTTCATGTCATCAGTCGTTTCTTTCAAATGTGTAAAGAATCTCCTTATTACCTCTTTTCTGATTTACTTTTACTCTTTATCAAATCGAAACGCAAGCGCCTTCTGCAGGTCCCTGTTTTCCTTCCGCCTTAACGGGGACTTAAAAGAGTGTACCTCCTTTATTCCTCCGCCTTAACGCGGACAAGTAGATTTTGGGTGTTCACAAGTAGATTTGTATAAAGTTGAACAAGTAGATACATGCGTTCTAATATATGTAGGACGACATGCAGGATGTCATGTAGGATACGAATTACCACGTAGGACGTCAAGTAGGACATGCGTGTTTACTTGTTCAATTTTATACAAGGTTAAGAGGGTGTTTGGATTGATTTTAATGTTGGTTAAACCTACTTTTAAGTCAGTTTTTGACTTCTAAAAGTGTTTGACAAATATAAAAGTAACTTTTAAAAAAAAAGACTTAAAATAAATTAGAAAGTGTATGGCAATGTTAAAAATAACTTAAAATATGTTTAAAATGATTTAAAATGAATCAAAAATCAAAAGTAAGAGGCTGTTTGGATCGACTAAAAAGTTGGTCAAACCTATTTTTAAGGCAATTTTTGACTTCTGGAAATGATTGATAAATATAAAAAATAACTTAAAATAAGTCAATGATGACTTAAAATAAGTTATAAAGTGTTTGACAAGGTAAAAAATGACTTAAAATAAGTTTAAAAATAACTTAAAATAAGTCAAAACTCAAAAATAGGTATCCCCCAACTTTTTATTTTTTGACTTAAAAGTTATTTCAGTTTGACTTTTTATTTTTGACTTGAAAACTATTTTTTAAAGCCAATTCGTTCCCTCTACTTTTTATATTTGACTTAAAATCTACTTTTTAAGTCAATCCAAACACTCAAAGTTGAAAAGCATAAATGTCAAATGAGATCAAGTTAAATGACACGTTTATATTTATGGTTTCACATTGAATCATATTGTAAATTTACCCTTAATTGATTTATGTCCTTAAATATCTTTTTTAAGAGTTGTGTCACACCCAACAATTCATTTATGAGAAAGTATTAAATGACTGCACAAATTAGTAATAGTCAAATATAGAGTAATTATTTTTATTATTTTTTAATAAGTAAGTATTTTGTATAAAACTTGGTCAAACATGCATTTGATTCTGATTTATTTCAATTTACCTTTTTTCCCCCTAAGGAGACAAATTATACTAGTACAAACTAACAAAAACAACACCCAAAATGGTCAAACGCATTTAATGTTTTTCAATCTAAATCCTTCATAAATCAGATTTTATTTCCCCTACAAGTGTATATATAAAAGTAAAACTTGATTCAAGTAAATTATAATAAAAAAAGCTTGTGTTGTACTTATATCTAAAGAGATGACTAGAGTTTGCTTTACAACATTGTTCTTGGTTTATGCCATTTTAATTGCAATTGTTGGTGTGTAATTCATCTCTCTTCCTAACTATTTGTGTCTAATTAATTTCTATTCTTTCTTCTTTTTTAGTGACAAATTTCTAGATTTTTTTTGTTGTATGTGGGGAGAAACGTTTCTTAGCTATTAGACCAAACCACTATGCAAGTTAATTACTTTTACTTTTATTCTTTAAGTTTTAACCATTGGGAGGATGTTCTGGGGTTTATTCATCATCAACAAGAGATTTCAGGTTCAAATTTTATAAATAAAGGATTTTACGATATAAAAAGTGGTTTATTAACTCATTTGTTAGAAAATTATATCGTGTTTCAAATATCCTAAATATTTTTTTGATTTCTTTACTGATTTTGAACCTACTCGACTTAGATCTGAATTTGTTATGCCAGTTAATTTTGAATATCAAATGATCAAAAGTCAAAAATTATTTTTTCCCACTTTACCCCATGTATGAACTTACTTGACTTAGATCTAAATTTGTTATGCCAATTAATTTTGAATATCAAATGATTAAATTGTAAAATTATTTTTTTCCTCACTTTACCTAATCAATGAACCTACTCAACTTAGATTTGAATTAGTTGTGTCTACTTGATTTTGAATATCAGATGATTAAATTGAATTTTTTTTCTCTTTTTCTTTTGACAAGTAAGAAACTTTTTTTTTAATGATTTTGTAGGTTTGTTTTGCTTTGGAATTGCAGCAGATTCACCAGTTTGCAAGACGGCTGCAGATTGTTATGATCATTGCTATCCATTTACTTATGCTGCTGAGTGCAAAGATGGGCATTGTTCCTGTAATTAGGGATTATGTTGCTCGTATTCTTTAAAAACGTCTCATAAATATGTGTTGAATTTTTCAAAATTAGTATATTTTTGGAAATTCAATATGAATATAGTAGTACTTTTGGAGAGTCCGAGCAACATAGATCAGGAATATGAATTTGTCTTTCAAACAACTAATGTACGAAAATTCCAAAGCACTTATATGTGCCAAGAAAATTAAATTATATTAAACTTTAGTGGTTATTATACATGTATCGATCCTTTGAAAATATATTTATGATCTTGAATTAATCTTGGATAAGTAACTTACAAATTGATTTCTTTTATGGGAACTATACATATATCATATATGAGTATATACATATATAATACTTGAGTAATTTAGATTATTAATTGAGATAAAACACATAAAAACTCATATCGTAATTTCAATTACAAATATGACTTCATTTAGCATAATCAAATATTCTTTTCAATTTTCAGAGTTTTAATTGCACCCACATCATTAATGATGATTTACACGAAAAATAAGCATATTGTACCACATAGAGGTGTTAAATCGGCGAGTTTTGAAATTAGAGATATTAAAATAGATTGTAATAGAAATTGGGTTGAGTCTTGACCCGCCCAAGTCTATTTTGGGCTCAAATAACCTAAAAATTAGGTTGGGTCATGACCCGCCCAATGTGACCCGCTTAATCTCAATATTATAACATATTGTTATTTAACTTTTATAACCACAATTTGAATTTCAACTCAAGATTTTTTTTTTTAAAAAAAAGTTACAATTTGATAGATAAATCCTAAAAGATATAAAATAAAAAGTATTTCATACATTCGATGTAGGAACATACATTACAAGTTTACAATAATGCAAATAAAGAGTCTTAAAACGGGTTGAAATTGAAGATTAAATTGGGCTCAATTGAGAATTCTCTTAAAATGGGTGAAAGCTTAAATGAGTTGAGATTAAACCAAATTCAAATCATAGCGATTTATCCTATCATGAGCTTATATGATATCAATCTGGATTAGAGATTTACCCTATCAAGAGCTTACATGATATCAATCTGGATTAGCGATTTACCCTATCAAAATTTGCATGATATCAATCTGAATTAATTTGTAATGCCAATATATTTCAAATATCAAATGATAAAATTTTAAAAAATATTAAAATTCTTCTCTTTTTTTTTCTTTTTTTCTTTTGACAAGAACCTTTTATGATTTTGCATGATTATTTTTCTTGGAAATTGCAGCACAAGAGTTTTGCAACAATGATGAATATTGTTTTGTTCATTGTGGTCTAATTCCTTTTGCCAAGTGCACAAATGGAAAATGTGTGTTTTTAGGGATATGGATTTTTTGAGTCCGGAGCTAAAAGGGTAAAAGAAAATTGTCAAAAATTCCAAAAGGGCACATCAAATTTTTTTAAAATCAAAAGGGCAAAATCACTTCTGACGAAGCGATTTCCCTCTGACACAATGACTAAAAATCATTGCCCTAGCATCGATTTTGTCCAAAAACTTTTTTTCTTTTTTTTTAATTAAAAATCGCTGCCGTATCGCTGCCACGGCAGCGATTTTAAGTCGATTTTTTTTTCCTTACATTGTTAAAAACTTTATTTAAAATCGCTGCTTGTCCAAATTTTTTTTTTTTTTATAAAATCGTTGCCTCAGCAGCGTTATCCTAAAAAAATAATCTTAACTCGCTGCTTCAGCAGAGTTTTTGAAAAAAAAATAAAAAATCTCCAACTTGAATTCGCTGCGATGGCAACAATTTTCCAACTTCGTTTTTGCAAAAAAAAAATGAAAATAAAAAATCTCCAACTTGAATTCGCTGCAATGGCAGCAATTTTCCAACTTTTTTAAAAAAAAATTATCTTCGCTTTGGCAGCAATTTTCCTTAATGTTTAAAGAAAAAATTGGATAAGGCAGCGTTTACAAAAAAAAATAAAAAATTAGAAAAACGCTGCTGAGGCAGCGATTTTAGGATTTTTTTTTCTGATAAAATCGCTGCTTCAGCAGCAATTTGAATGAAGGCTTTAACGGCATGCCCGACATACGTTAAAAGATATCGCTCCTTAGGGAGCGATTTTACCGTTTTGATAAAAAAAATAATTGGTATACCGTTTATATTTTTTTGAGGAAAAAAATTGTCCTTTTAGCTCTGAACTCTGGATTTGTCTTTAAAACCACTGAATATTTGAAAATTTTAAAGCACTAACTATATGTGTCAAGAAAATTAAATAAAAATTTCAAAGTAGTGGTTATAATTATACACGTATCGATCCTTTAAAAATATATTCATGGTGTTGAATATATCTTGAATAATAACGTATAAATTGAACTCTTTTCTTTCAAACTATACATATATGCGTATGCACACATATAATACTTGACTAATTGTGATTGTTATTTGACACAAAGCATACATAAAATTAATTCGTAATTTCAATCATGACTACACCTCTAAAAACAATTATATGTGTCAAGAAAATAAAATATATATATTTTTAAAAATGATGGTTATCATACATGTATCGATCCTTTAAAGATATATTCATAATCAGCGTACATATAGAATATAAAAAGAAATGGGGGCATTCCGAGAATTGAACTCGGGACCTCTCGCACCCTAAGCGAGAATCATACCACTAGACCAAATGCCCTTAATTGTTATAAATATTTTGCCATTTTGTATATAATTTATTGTTGAAGTCTTTTTTTTTTTGTTTGAATAGAAAGTTATTATTTAGTTAAATAATAAATATGTCATTGTATGAGCTATTTATTACTCATTCCTTTTGAATTTGTTAAATTTTGATCTGACACATAGTTTACGAAAGTAAATTAAATTTTGAGAAAAAACATTAAGTGATACTTGAAGTTGTCCTAGATTTTCAAAAAGACACATTAACTTTGCGTGCGTCCTATTACCCCACAAAACATTCAAAATCACAATAAATACACATTTTTTACACAATATTTCCACTTTGGACAAAAATATCCTTCGAATGTGCAATTTCTTAAAAACAAAAAGTCGGACCCATTATTGATGTATTGAAGGATGCTTTGGTAATTTCCTATGATGAATTCGTTTTGTTTGTTTCTTTTAAATTTATTTTACTACACTAAATAATTCTACAAAATATTATGAATCACGATAATTAATTACTTAAATATTTAAAAGATATAAAAATATATAAAAAGATCTGAGTGACTCTTCAAATTTTACCGGTGACACATAAATTGGGACAAATGAAATAATATATATTATTTGAAAATTTCTTAGAAAGTACTATAAATTACAGTAATTAACAGCTAGAAATATTTCAAAGACAAAAAAAATTGATTGAATCTCAAATTTTTTTTAGTACTACATAAATTGAGAAAGAAGAAATGACCTCTATTATTTGAAAATGGCGTAAAAGTATTACAAATCATACAATAAGAATTAACAATTTAAAATTTTAAAAGACTTTAATGCTTTATCTATTTCCACTTTGGACAAAAATATCCTCCCAATAGGCATATTTTTTTAAACAAAAAGTGGGACCCATTATTGATGTATTCAAGGATGCTTTGGTAATTTTCCTATGATGAATTTGTTTTGTTTGTTGTTTAATTTTTTTTTAAATAATTGTATAAAATATTATAAATCACAATTATTATTTACTTAAATATTCAAAAGATATAAAAATATGTAAAAGATCTGATTAACTCTTCAAATTTTATCGGTGACACATAAATTGGACAAATGAAATAATATATATTATTTGAAAATTACTTAGAAAGTACAATAGTTTACAGTAATTAACAATAGAATATTTTAAAGACAAAAAAAAATTGATTGAATCTCCAAATTTTATTAGTACCACATAAATTGAGAAACAAGAAATAACCTTTATTATTTCAAAATTGCGTAAAAGATATTACAAATCATACAACAATAATTACCAATTTAGAATGTTAAAAAACACAAATTTTTTTTACCATAGTTAACAATAATAAAAAATTTAAACTATTTTAAATTACTATTAAAGTTTGATTAACTCTTTAATTTTGTCTTTGTCACATAAATTGAAACAAAAATGATACATATTGGGTCCGTGCTAGCACGGGCTCCGATGTCTAGTATATATATATGAATGCGAGTTGAGAAATATTATATAACTTAAATAAAACTATATTGAAGAAAATTACGAGTTGCAATCAACAGTCTTTGGGTTAGGGGTGTACATTTGGTTTGGTTTTACACTATTCGGTTTGGATTTTTTGGTTTTTGGTTTTGTAAAAGTGTAACCCAATTCGATCCAAAATAAATTTGATTTGGTTTGATTTTCCTCTATTCGGTTCGGCTTTTTTCGGTTTGGTTATTCGGTTATGTCAATAATTAATAACATAACCAAAGTAATAATATTTAATCCCTTAAATATACTTTCTAATATAAATCATAAGTAAAACTTAAAACACAATACTTATAAGTATACCTATTATAGATGTAACTCAAACATAATCATCATGAAAGACAATAACCAAAAAGGGACAAAAGTGGTTAACTCCAACTTAATTCTAAACTTAAACATTATATATATATAAAATTTGGTTTTTTTGATTTTTATTTTTTAAAATCCGAAACCAAACCAAAAAACCAAACAAAGTAATTTATTAATCCAAAACCAATCCGAAAAACTAAAAAACCAATCCAAATAAAAATTCGGTTTGATTTGATTTGGTTATTCGGTTTAATCCGAATAGTGCACACCCCTACTTTGGGTTATGACCCACCCAAATATTATTTGGGCTTAAACGAACGGATCAGAATAAGCTAAATAATGAGTCATAATTTAATGGAAAAATTACATAATTAGATGTATCCATTATTATATATATCATTATTATTTATACTTCCAAAATAATGCGTATCTTATTATTAATTAAGAGTCATATATTAAAGAAGATACATATAGTCTCTAAATATATGTTATTTTACTACCAGATACACTAAAATAGGAAGAGAGGCAACCTAGATGGAGAGGGAGGCGAGCGAGTTAGTCATGTATCCCAGATACATGCGAATCACTCTAGATACACGCTATATACATGTATCTAATTTGATTCACATGTATTTAGGATGCTAGATACATAGAAGAAAGGCGAGCGAGATAGGAGGGAGGCGAGAAAGACAAGCGGGATTTGTTATGCATTTCAAATCCATGCGAATTCACTTGGGGAATATAGGAACATGTGCCCTCACCCCACCAAAAAAATCTATCAGTATCCTCAATACTATCAAAATGTAAGTACCGGAGGAGAATAAGTGAAAGGTCCTCTAGCTAGAACAAATTAAGTAGATCTAATTTTGGCCACATGTATTTATTGGACGCATCAAAATTTGGTAAAATTTGTAATATTGCAAATTAGAGTGTATCTAAATAATTATCTCTTAAACTAGTGGAATTTATAGAAATTTCCTTAATTTAATTCACCCAATTTGACCCTATCGACTTCTCCCCTTTTAATATCCTAGAACTAATCAAACCGTTTAGGTATCATTTGGTAGTAGGGGTGTGCACTATTCGGATTAAACCGAATAACCAAACCAAACCAAACCAAAATTTTATTTGGATTGGTTTTTTGGTTTTTCGGATTGGTTTTGGATTAATAAATTACTTTGTTTGGTTTTTTGGTTTGGTTTTGGATTTTAAAAGATAAAAACCGAAAAACCGAAAAAAACTGAATTATATATATATATATATATATATATATATATATATATATATATATATATATATACTGCGTGGAGTCGCGTGGTGTGCCACATAAGTCAAAAGGTGTACAAAATTACAAAAAAAATGAGTTCAAGGGGGTAATAAGACCTTAATTTAGTTAAGGTGTGTCTCTGGGATTTCAGTCATAGTCTAGGGGGTACTTGTGTCTTCTCCCTTTTATGTTTGAATTACATCTACAATAGGTATACTTATAAGTATTGTGTTTTAAGTTTTACTTATGATTTATATTAGAAAGTATATTTAAGGGATTAAATATTATTACTTTGGTTATATATATTATTAATTATTGACATAACCGAATAACCAAACCGAAAAAAGCCAAACCGAATAGAGAAAAATCAAACCAAACCAAATTTATTTTGGATCGGATTGGGTTACACTTTTACAAAACCAAAAACCGAAAATCCAAACCGAATAGCGTAAAACCAAACCAAAAAACTGAATGCACACCCCTATTTGGTAGAGTGTACACGAATAGTATTAAAATAAGGTGTATTATTTATATATGTTGAAATTATTTCTTATCCACTATTTGATTTGATATATTAAAATTAGATATATCTTTGCCATACGTACCTATATTAATTGCCTTTGTATTATTAATAGAAGAGTACTATTGTCAAAATTAGGAATATGGATAGTAGTGTTCTTTAAAGTTAAGAAGATAACAGCTCATAATTTGACATGATGCGTCAAGCTAAAGCTTTATCCTCTTAAAAACAATTTATATATATATCAAAGTAAATAGAACAAAAATAAAGAATCAAACAAAATCTTCATACATTCACATTTTAGTCAATAATATCTCTTATTTCCTTAATCTCTTGGTCACATCTTTCTTAATTAATGCTGCATTGACCATTAATAGATAGGACTACACTTCACCATAATTAAGGGTTTTGGTTTGGAGTAACGAACATGAGATGCATAAATGACTTAATGAGAATTGAGTAGGTGCGAGAAGTTGGCTATGGTGAACTAGAGAGAGATGATTAGACATGATATGATACAACTGCAACTCACTGAGGACACGATAATTGACATTATATAGGAGAATATGAAGATAAAGAATTATATAGAAAGTTAGTAGATAAGAATATGATCATGTTTTCTTCTTCTTATTATTATTATCTATAATGATTGGTACTTCTTCAATTTTACTATTATTTATATTGTTTTTTCATTATGATTATCTCCTTTTCTTATTGATTTTGTTATGCTTTACTTAAAACAAGGGTCTATCGAAAACAACCTCTCCATCTTCTAAAATTCTATTTATGGGAGCACACTAAATATGCCATTGTTGTGATTGGTTTGGAGTACTCACAAAAAATAGAGAAGATCATGATATGGAATACTTTCTTTTTTAACAACCTTATAACATAATCATAATTCGAAATATCAAAGCTATAATACAAATATCGAATAATGAATAGAAAAAAATGGTACTTGGACAAGAGGGTGGGGTGTCGGTGATTAGAGTAACTCCTATTTAATTTAATTATTATTATATTAAGTATAAAGTTCAGTTTTCAATTGACATTTCCTTTTATTCTCTTTATTTTGGGGTCCTTTTTCATCTATCAAAACAATTATTAAAATAAGAATATGACATAACATAATGACAAGATTTTAAATAATTTTTAAAGGTGAAGTATAGCTTAGGCCTATCTTGAGGGGGAATTAAATGAATATAGCGTCATCACTTATCAAATATAGGCTTGAAATAATCTAGAGTATAAACAAAGTAATAAACTTTGTCCATTTCCACCTATTTGAAGTGTTATTTTATTCTATAAGATTTGACTAATAATAATTAAAAGGGTCGAAGTTGCTACAATTGCTTTATCAGAAGTTGCTATCACTTTAATTCATTATGTAAATTCATCATTGACGAAACAATTATTTAATTATAAATGTCATTTTGAGTTTTGTTCTAACCGACACTATTCCATCGTTTGTCTCAATAATAGCTTCATTTATCTCATTTATACGTCATATCTATTTATAATCGTTTATGATGAATTGATAAGCAAGAAGGAATCTTGTGATTATACTAACCAGCTATAAATAACGTTTCAATAACAAATCAATTATTTCTGTAATCTTCTTAAATCGTTATAATGATGATTTGAAAATACATAACCCAAAATCCAAATAATAATAATGAAAGAGAAAAAAAAAACTAAAAGTGATAGTAATGGAAATATAAATCTAACATGTCGATCACATGCAAATGATATATTTTTTTTATTCTTTAATCCATTCCATAATTCAGCACTATCTAATTAAAATCTTCAAGTTGCAAACACTGTAACGTGATTATGCAAACCAAAATTAATGCACAACCTCCTAAAAGTCAAAATACAAATAAAAAATTAGATTAACTTTGTTAGATTGATCAATTAGTCAATTGAACAAACAAATCAGATCCCGTGAACTAAGTTTTGTCAACTAATTTACAAAATGCAAGTTACAATTTAGTCTGTCGATAAAAATAATTACATTCGTTAGTTATTTATATATATATATATATATATATATATATATATATAGTATATACTTTTTTTGTCTCAAATTATGTGATTCATTTTTATTTTTTAGTCCGTCTTAAAAAGAATATTGTCACCCTTTTATAATTGGAAAACAATTATGTAATAAAATTCTTCTTTTATTCTTCATGAAATGATTTATAGCCGTATAAATGATCAGTGAGTCTTTTAAACTTCAAATTTCAAAAATATTTTTTTATTTCTTAAATTTTGTGTTAAATCCAATGATATCTTGACATAAATTAGAACGAAGAAGTATATAAAAATATAGATTTGCCGGCTATTGTATGTATTGATAGACGGCTATTTCTATCAATTTCTCCTTATAAATACTAACAGGCCTGTTTGTTTTTTGTTTATTGTGGATCCGGATCCAATCTCAATTTATTTACTAAATTTGATTTTTTTTCTTCTTATTTACATACCTTTTATATTTTGTTCAATTTCACATAGTCAAACGATATATTTACCCTTTTATTTGCTTTATATTTGTTCATTTAGATTGTTTGCGAAGCCTTATAATCATCTAGAACCCTAAAGGAATTAACAATATATTTCATTCTATAGAGAAAAAATAATAGCAAAAAGGATTGTACAATTAAGATTTTTTTCTAATATTTAAATATTAAAATTTGTCTAAATTATCTAGTAGTTCTTTCCCTACCTTCTTACAAACTTCTTCTAGGTTGTGGCCTGTGGGGAGAGTATAAAAGTCGAATTTGATATGACCGGCAATAATGATATCTTATATCTAAATCGATGAGTAATTTTTTTTAAAAAATAATGAAAAAAAGATCAAAACATGCCACTAAAGGACTCTATTCTTGTAAAAATGCATTATCAAAAGCGCGGAGGAGATAAAGTGGGATTCTCATTAAATAAGTGAACAATTAAATTGGCTCAATTTCACAAGCAAACCAATAAAATCAAGTGCTAATTCCCATTTTATTGATCAATAAATCGGATTTGGATAAAATATCTTAATAATGTAATAGATTCATACAACTCCATTTTTTAAACATGCTTTGAAAAGCAACCCTAAATAATGATATTAATCAAGTATCATTGAATGCCTTTTCTATAATTTTTATAGTCGTACCATCTCAAGAAATAATTAAAATAATTGGAAGATTTATAAAATTAATAAAAAAACAAATTATACAAATTGACCAAAGCTATTCCAATCTTCTATAAATTGATGGGCACAATATATCTTTTGTATAATCAACTTCAAAGTCTTCTTTCTCATACAACATTTTTTTCATTCGTGAAGGTATGTTTTCTATGCCCTCCCCTCCCCCCCTCCCCCCCCCCCCACCCTTCTTTTTGTCTATTATTAATTTTTCTCTAAGTATGACACCTACTTATTATTATACATGGCCATTTGTCTATTATGTTCTTTAACTCAACTCAAATTCAATTGAATTTGTTTTTGCTTGATTTATATTAATATATAGGTTAATGTTGTTTCTTTTTTAGAATTGTTTATGAATCAGAGCGAATCTAATATGTATGGGAGAAAGAAAAGGAAAAAGAACGGTGAAAAATAGTATCAGTGAAATTTGAGTGTTATGTATTTAGATGATGCATGTATAGTGAATTTATAGCCATCATGAGATTGCAATTTTAATCTATGTTAGTACTTATTAAGTTAATTATATGATTATTTTCTATTGATTAAATAATTAATCTTGTGATTTGAATGTACTTAAGTGGACAAATAGGAATCTTATTAGGTAAAAGAAGACAACTAATCCATTTATGTGTTTCCCCACCTATCCTCCCCTTAATTAGGCCAAAAGACAAATAAAAAAAGAAAAAGAATTAATGAAAGGTTTGTCATCACAATAATAATTGGCTTGGATTTTGTCAAAATTATAAATTGGACAAGGTGCAGTCCAATGATTTAATAATTGCTTCCCAAATGACATGGTTATCCTAAATGGATATTTTTTAATAAAATTAACGATATAAAGTATTTTTATATTATCAGAAATTGACTATTTTATAGTATATAATTATTATTTTTATTTTTTAGATAACTATATCGAGTTTGCTATGCAAATTTTGACTATTCTTATAAGGTAACTTAAACTCGATTTTTTACATAATTATTAGAACCCCAAAAGCTTCTTTCAACCACCTAAACCACATATTTCTCCCTATTTTTTAAATTTTTTTTTTGATGTCATGCATAATAGTTTAATACTTTTGTGTCCTCCTTAAATTAAAATTTACAAACTTCTATTACATGAAAACATATTAATTTGCAAAGAATGACACTTTTTGTGGTTGAAAAACGAAATGAGTGGATTAGAAGTGATGCTTTTCACTAAATCTAAGTCCTTGTTTTATTAATACCAAGTTCTCTTCCCCACCCCACCCCCACCCCACCCCCAAGTATCACACATGAACCGCCCCATTCAAAACTCAAAAAGAAAAGAACATTTTTTTTGTCTCCAAAAGAATAAAAGGTCATGAGTGTGAAGACACAGTGACATACGCAGAATTTTTATATTTAGTAATGTCTAGTAATCTACATATTGTCACTAAATTTGTAAGTGAGTTTTGTTCTAAAAATTAGTAAGATCTTACAACTTTATTGTGTATCTCAAATTGATATTTATCTTGTATTCAAATAGTATCAGACAATAAGTATTTATATACATATTAGTTTTTTGATAAAATATATTTTTATTGTCAAGTTAAGCCTTGAGCCAAATTTAAATTTCAAAAGTTAGTTTAAAAGGATGATGATTGTCCAAAATAAATAAAGAGTCCAATAAATTTCGTTCTGATATGATGTGGGGTCATTTCATTAATTCATCATACACACACCTCATGGTTAGATCTGACCATTCTTTATCTGGGGTTTCATCTCTGGTTTGAACCATGTACAATCATGGATCAAGAGTATATTTACAATCGCCACACAGTCCGGAGGCCCACTGGACCCTCTGAGCTCCGCTCTGATATCATGTCAAATTAGGCTTCGGGTCTAACTCACCCCTCAAAAGCTTATATAACTCAAAAGAAAAATTTGCCTAGTCTTTAAAAGAAATCGCATCTCGATCCGATGTGGGAGCATTCCATTCATCATCCATACCTAAATTAGTTTTGTTTGTTAAAATATGTGATACCTTGCTTCAGGTTGGGACCTATTGGACTTAATCGGACCGATTTAATCATGTCCTGACCTAGATAGATAAAAGATCGATCCAATTAAAATTAATGGGTTGGGCCATGATTAATATAAATCGGATCGTTATGAAAATATTTTTTCAATCTAGGTAACAGATTGATAGGCTCGATTATAAAATAAATGTGCAAGACCGATTATTAGGAATATAGCCCACAAAATTCCCAACTTGTAATGTCAAAGTTAAGATAACACACTATATATAAATGTGGTCCTTATGTCTATATGTATTTGCTTAGCATGCTCAATATCTCAATCAACTTTGTTCAATGATCTTGTTCACAAACGGTCAATTGCCACTTACATTGAAAACAAAAAAACTGGTCACTTGTGCAAAGTTGAGGTTGACTAGAAGTTTTATTAGTGAAGTTGATCATATCTTTTAAGTTAAAAAGGATCATTTATTTTTTTTTCTAACCGTTTAAACTTCTATAATATAATCACACGTGTTAACTATATGTTGACTTATCATAACGATTAACGTTTAGTCCTTTACTTTCCTCATTAATTAGTCTCCCCCTCTAAAGAAAGGAGTCGATGTAGCTGTTGTGTTTTCTCTTTCTTAGTCAATGATGATAGGCTCGACGTCTATCTACTAAAAGAGGCTATCCATTCCAAATAATTATATATGTTTCTGCTAGGCAACGAGTGAAATGTTGATAGACCTTTTTGAATATACAATCCACTCAAAAATAGAGATATATACTTATCGTTATATCATACATGTACTCATTATTTTTACCAAATAAAATAAGTTAGCTAGCAATTAAAAGTAAGGTAAGAGTACATGGCATTTAACCATAATTAAATGATACATATATCTTATTGCTATCGATTTGTTTGTAAACACTGAATGCGAGTAAATTTTTTACTATTATCTGCCTTTCAAAAGACATATTGACAAGTTAAAATCAGGCATATACTATCATAGTTTGCTCAATGCTAATGTGTCTATGATTTAATTCTAATTATTTTTTGTTTAATAATTGTGATGAAGTACAGTTTCATTGAGTGGGACTACAACTAGAGGCCTAAAAGTCCAACAAAGTGGCTGGTTTTGGTTGCTAATTAATTAGTGCACCAAATTTTCAAATCCAATATTCCTTTTTCCACTTCAAAGTTCAAAGTAGTGCACAATTCCAAAACCATTTGCTACTATATAAATTGAGCTTTTGGGGCATTTGATCAAATATTGGGCAAAGTACACAACACTTCATTACACATCAGAGACATGGCCAATTATTCAAGATTTCTCTTATTGTTATTACCTCTACTTCTTCACATTCATAATGGTACTTTTCTTCTTACCTTGAAAATTTATGACTTTATTGAATTATTATGTGTTTGTACTTTCTGCTGCACTATGATTAACTATTTATCAAAACACACATTAAAGATGACTAGACCAAGTGTCTTAATACAATCGTCAAAAGACATGTGATAATTTAATTTGCACATAAAATTCCGTCCACGTCACAGATGACTCGTTTATTTTGAGGCACGAGTATTTTGATAAATAGTTGGTGATAGTTCCGATATAAAAACTCATAAAATGTGATATTTCAAATGCGTTTTTGACCATTATCTTTTTCTTTTTTTTTTCATAATTTGACTAACTTCTAGACAAAGTACATTTGTATTTTGACTTCAGAGATACTTAATCATACTAAAATTTTGTTTAAATTTATATTTTTTAAGGACAAGTGTAATTTTTTTCTATAAAGTCGGTAAAATTTAACCTGTTATGGAAAGTTATTTATTCTATTTCTCTCAGGGTATCATATATATCATACTTTTCAGTGCACAAAATTAGAACTTTTTTTAAAAAATTTCAAAGAACAAGTTCTTCCTTTCACTTCTTTCCTCGGGTACGTACCTCAACTAATTTTACAAAATACTTATTATATTTTATCAGTATAAATATCGAGCAACTCTTTACCTATGTACTAATTACTGTTGAGTCTTAATTAACTGCAGTAAAAAGTGAGCTCCAATTAAAATACTACACAAAGAGTTGCCCAAGAGCTGAAGATATCATCAAAGAACAAGTGGCAACCTTGTACCACAAACATGGGAACACAGCAGTTTCTTGGATTAGAAATCTTTTTCATGATTGCATGGTTAAGGTAATTATAATATAAATCTTGATATTCTTGATAATTTTTTATTCAAAAAGAATTAACTTAAATATCCGCCAACCCACCTACTTAAATTAAAATAATAATGAGATTATTGAATATCGAGTAAATTCAATATAATAGACGATTATTGACATTTCAACCTTCCCTTTTCTTTTATGGATTATCCAAAAGAGAATTCAGTACTTCTTGATCGTGAGTATCTGATCTATAATTTCATTTTTTTTTCGTATGTCAGAAGTAACATAATCTTCCGCGGAGTTAATATATGTATATACATGTATATTATGTGAATATCCGTATATAATTTGTGTATCATCTTTGTATATTCACTAAAAAAAAAAAACAGTAAATTTTATTGGACTATTTGTATAAAGATCATTTACTTCAAAGCATTGTTTCATCTCAATTGAAAAAGTAAATAACGTTTCAAGACCAAATCTAATTTCGTTTATTTTTTTTATTTTTACCCCTTTTTGTGTTTGATTTAAATAATATAAGTTTTTTTTTAATTTTTTGCAGTCATGTGATGCATCATTATATTTGGACGCAGCAAATGGGCTAGAATCAGAAAAAGAATCTCCAAGGAATTTTGGGATGAGGAATTTTAAGTATATTGAGACTATTAAACAAGCACTTGAAAAAGAATGTCCAAATACTGTTTCTTGTGCTGATATTGTTGCTCTTTCTGCTAGGGATGGTCTTCTTTGGGTAGGTTCATCTAAAAATTCACTATATTTTCCATCTTCGCGATTCGAATTTAAACTTATATATACTGACAGTCAGAGTAGTATGTAGCAATAGTTGCCAAGTTTTAATGTCTAATGTTGAATAGTTACAAGTTTATTTGCACATTATGATTATAGAGATTTCGTGTGGTTAAAAATTAATACAAACACAAGGACTTTAGCAAGAGCCGTGTTATGGATGATCTTATTGCACTGTTCAGAGAACACTTGTGTGTATATATATATAGTGTGTGTCCCGTGACACTACTTTCCTTAAGGTGTCTCTTCCCCCTAGACTCATCCTAAGAACCTTAGATGTTTAATTCATAGAGTTAAAATTTTGAATTCAAATATCTATTCTGATAGAGCAAGAAAATTTTACACAATCAATATATATATATATATATATTTATTTATTTATTTTAATCTGTTATAGCACTTAACATGAATTACTAAGTTTTAATTTGTGTGATACAGTTAGGAGGGCCAATAAGAATTGAAATGAAAACAGGAAGGAAAGACAGCAAGGAAACTTACTTTTCAGAAGTTGAGAAGTACCTTCCTAATCACAATGATTCAATGTCATCTGTGCTTTCAAGATTTCAATCAATTGGTATTGATACTGAAGGAACTGTTGCTCTACTAGGTAATCAACTCTCGTTTGATCATAAATTTTTAAAAAATAATTAATTAATTAATTATACAAATTTATGTTTATTTCAATTGAAAAATTCATGTAGAGTCAAGTCTTAGAAATAACAACAACTTTTGTAACTCATACACATTAGCCTGTCTTTCTACCTATCTCCACTTAAATACTAGATATCATAGGTTTGACGCAAGTCTCAAACATGTAACCTAAGCCATAATTTGTAGAACTTAAAAATATTTTAAAGATATATTATCAAAAATTGATAGTAAAACACTAGCTAAATTGTTTAATGTTCTAAATTTCCAAGTTTATAACAAAACACAATTGATCGACATGCGAATTTATGAGTTTTCAATTTATGCACTTTGATTCAACCAATAATATTTTTTAATCTTTCTACATATCTCCATTTATATACCAAACATCATAAGTCTGAGGCAGGTCTCAAACACGTAACATAAGTCACCAATTATATTAAGTCTTAGGAAACTTATATAAAAATCGAATATAACACTTAATTTTTATTAGCTAACTCGGAATTGTTTTTTGTTTTATTTGGAAAAAAATAGGGGCTCACTCTGTAGGACGAGTTCATTGTGTGAACTTAGTCCACAGGCTTTACCCAACGGTGGACCCGACTATCGACCCCGACTACGCAAAGTACCTTAAAGGTCGATGCCCGTCACCAAACCCTGACCCGGAGGCTGTTTTATACTCAAGATTCGATCGCGAAACTACAATGATTTTAGACAATATATACTACAAGAATATTTTGAACAAAAAAGGGTTATTAATTGTGGATCAAGAATTGGTTACTGATCCAAATACTTCACCATTTGTGGTGAAAATGGCTGCTGATAATAATTATTTTCATCAACAATTTGCTAGGGCTATGCTTATTTTGTCTGAAAATAATCCACTAATTGGAGATCAAGGTGAAATTAGAAAAGTCTGTCGCTATGTAAATAGTGCTTAGTGGATATTTAATTGTTATGTAATGTGGTTGTATTTTTTTTTATACCGCTTCGTAGGATCTCCCACGAGATGCTTACCATCTGAGCAATCAGCTCGTGGTTGCATTTGTTTTGTTTTCTTGTTTTTTGTTTGTGTTGCATCTTCAAGTGAAATAATAATAATAATATTGTTCAAATCAAGTGTACTATAAGTGTGTTGCATTGTTATGCCGGTTTTTTTATGATAATATGATGGTGTTCGAATCAGTTTGTGGGAAATGCAAAGTAAGTTAGATTTGTAAGAACATTTGACAATTTTTGTTACTAATCCAACTATAAGAATATTTTGGGCCTCAAGGGGCTATTAATTGTGGATCAAGAATTGGTTACTAATCCAACTACTACTTTTGTGGAGAAAAAGCCCTAAAGGTTGTTGATAATGGCTATTTGCCTACTTCTATATTGATATAATAAGGTAATGTTCAAGTCAGTTTGCATCTCACTAGACAATTTAATTGAGTATATGTTATTAGAGGCAAAGCTACAATTCAATTTACGAGTTCGATAGAATCCATGTTGAATCCAACAACTTAAACCCCAATTTCGTATTTGTGTTAAAAGTCTACTTTTTTTTTATCAATTAGTTTACAAAATATATAAGTTATGTATACTTTTATTATATATACACATAACATACATTTGTTTGGGTATACATATAATATTCGTATTGATACATAGTGTATATAATTGATATATAAAATATGTATATTTTAATTATATTGTTAATAAATTTATTGATCAAACGGTATATATCAGTAACTTTTCCTAAAGTGCAGGGACAAAAGTTGAACATCCACTTCAACCAACCCACTATATCAGTAAGATTGGACATTAGAAGGAGACCAACCATACATGGGCATGGACACCTAATTGTGGGCATTTTTAAGTAGTGTGGGCCTCATAATCCCTTCGCATGCACTGCTTATGTATAAAGGGAACTTACGCAGATAAACAAATATATATTAATTAGTTAGCTTACATAGCTATAGCTTGAATTAATTATCACTCGCCTCCTCTTTTTAGCTATAATTATGTGTGTCTCTCTCTTCTCTTCCTCTCTCTCACTTCTCTCCTCTCTTATATATACATATACTATCATATGATAGATATACAAATTCGTCTCTCTCCTCCCTCTCCTAATCTAGCTCGCCCAATATACAAATACATATGTATATTAGTTACATAGATACAATTATCTGACAGATATACATATACAATTTGATAGATACACAAATGCAATTTACCTCTCTGCCCTCTCTCGTTTGCCTCTATCCTCCCTCTCCCTATCTCGCTCGCATCTCTCATCCCTTTAACAATGTAGCTATGCATCGTAATTAACAACTATAGTTGTGGAACCTAATTAAGTTGTTTTTATTGGCTACTTATGAAATTTCCTCTTTGATAAATTCCTTTTCATTTAATTTTCTTTTAAATGAGATAATTTTTAAAATTCATTTAGTTATGAAATTTTTCCATTTTTATTATTGTTATTTTTTCGTATGTCTGGTCATTCAAGCTTCCTCATTATCTATAGACGTCTTTTGGGCTTAAAATATTATTCAATTCTTTCCTTTTGATTTATCGGGTGTGTATAGAATCCCACATTACAAGTCTTAAAATGCTATAGACGTCTTCTAGACTTATTTATTTATCTATTGTGCCCTCCCTAGATTATCCTCTAACGATTTTTCTTTTTACTTTACGTACATTTCCTTTTTTATGTTTGTCATCTTCTATCATCTCTAAAATTATTTTTTGAGGAAATATAAGAAGTTGGTTAGTCATGATACAATAATTAATTATAGTGGTTGGTACATATCATGACGAAAAGAGAAAAGACGATAGTTCACTTCCAAGTAAAGTGTTCTTTTATTGTCAATATCCATATATTATTATATATTATATTGAAAAAAATATATTTATGAATCTTGAGATCAACAAAATGTAAAGTGGAATGAATTATCTTAAGAAGTACGATTAATTAAGAAATCATTATTTAAACTACTCAACATGATCTACCATACTATAATTAAGTAAAGCAAACTTCTCAGACTATTTAGTTTAATTCTTACCTAACTTAATTAAATTAAAAAGGAGGAGAAATTTTGAGACACTTTTCTTTTGATGAATTTTATATAATGCGGTTCTGAAATAATCGACTCAATAAAATATTAGATGATTATGTAAAAGAAACGGAGAAAAGTAAATATTTCAAAGAATTACTACCAAAACCCTAACTTACATACATCTACATATATAAAAGATTAAGAAAGGTCGCGAAATTCTCAACAAGTTGTAAATCTTCAAACACTCAACATTTTCATATAAATATCAAATATTCAAAGATCAAGAATAAAGTCAAGTTCTCAGATTAAATAGACGTTCATATTAAAGCAACTTGTTCATGATATAGTTATTATTCATTGTGATTATTAAGGTGTTCGTGACGAAAAGTTAAATAAATACTATTGAAATTCGAATTCAAAATCAAGTTTAATTTCATGCTCTTGAATTCAAAATTAAGTTACAAACTAATCAACAAAACTCAAGAATAATCAAGTTCTTGAGCTAACAATCGAAAGAAAATATCATACTTTTTCTAGTCCATTTTAAAAATAACAATTCTTTTTTTTGCAACCTTCGATTTTTTGACGTATTTAAAATCACAAGATTAAAAAATGTTAATTCAATACATTTAACATATTGTTAATTTAAAAATCACAAAATTCAAAAAGTATTCTTTAATTAAAATCGAGGGAGCATTTATCACACAATATTTTTCTGCCTATAACGTCTTAGTGATTTAAGTATGACATAAATAAATTGTGACATTAGGACAAAATCCCACAGTAAATTAAGTGACATAAAATTTATCACGGATTTCTAACTCCCATTGTAAAACATTAATTCTAATCTTCTCTAAAAAGTCATTTTAATGTATTGTTTCAATTTATATGGTGTAATTAATGGGTCATAAAATTTAAGGATGTTTAACTTTTTTTAAAAACTTATATATCTTAAATACACGATAGGTTTATGCAGTTACTATAAGAGTTATAAACTATACGAAAAGTATTATGGATAGCTTATCCATATATTAATTTATGTATAAATTATAAAGTATAATATTTAATAATCCGTTAGAAAGTAAGTTATTTAAGTATAAAATTGATATGTCGTTTAGTTTATAATTTATAAAATTGTATAACTAATACATGAATAAGTTATGAAAAAAAAAAAGTATTATCTTAGGTGGGATATGAGATGGAGTAGATAAATTGCATAAATAATATCCACATAACTAATACTTGCATTACTAATACCTACTACCTACATTACTAATGTCTACACAATTCTAACCAGTTATCAAACGATCATACATTCTACAATCTTTTTGAATAATAATATGATGAAAGATACATTTCAAAATATTATTTGATCTCTTAATTTCGATTTATGTGAAATCTTTTGAGTCCTTTGCAAAAGGGAATATCATATATTTTTATTATAACTATTTAACAACACCATCCTCATTTTTACTTTTATTTGGTCTCGATTATCTCCATTTGAGCCCTAAATATAAAAAAATTCTTAATGAAAAGCAATTTTACTCAAATAAAATTCTATGTGACGTAAATTTAAATTAATCGAACTTTTCAGTACGTAATACCACTACTATGACATGGGACCCGACATAATAACATAAGAAGAAAAAAAGAAGAAGGTGTCTTTACAATGGAAAAATATTACCGTTATATCAAACACGTGTATCCCAACCGCTATCCCTCTGTCTTCTTCACTCCAATTCTTTCGATTCTCTTTCTTCTTTCAACATCAACACCTCTCTCACTTTTTCTCAGCTCAAATTCCCACTTTCCATACATCTTTCCACTAATATTTTACCCAAATTAGCAAGCCCTTTTGCTGAAAAGCTTCAATTTTTTCACACAATTGAGCTGTAATCTCAAATGGGTTTTTTCTAAAATCCAGAAATGATGTAAATTTTTCTCTTGAATTTGTGTTTTTCTAGTGAAAATCTGAAAAGGGTTAGTTTCTTTTTTACATTTGAATGGAGATTTACTCATTACTAGTTGTATTGCTCTGTTTCTTGGCTGCTTTAGCTGCTGCCACTGAGTTTGATTCTGGGACTTTAACTCTTAGTAGTTTGAAGCTTTTAGGCGATGCCCATTTGGGGAATAATACTATTAAGTTGACACGTGACCTTGCTGTTCCAAATTCCGGTGCCGGAAAAGTTTTGTATTCTAAACCAGTAAAGTTCCGGCAGCCGGGTCTTGATTTTCCGGCGAGTTTCTCTACGTTTTTCTCGTTTTCTGTTAGTAATTTGAATCCTTCATCGATTGGAGGTGGATTGGCTTTTGTTATCACACCGGATGATGAGTCGGTTGGTGATTCCGGTGGGTATTTGGGGATTTTGGATGCAGAAGGAGGGCAAAATGGGAATTTTGGAGTTGAATTTGATACACTTGTGGATGTTGAATTTAAAGATATTAATGGAAATCATGTGGGGTTAGATTTAAATTCAATGATTTCAACTCAGGTTGGTGATCTTGATTCTATTGGTGTTGATCTAAAAAGTGGTGATTTGGTTAATTCTTGGATTGATTATTTTGGTTCTACAAAAAAATTGAATCTTTATGTTTCATATTCTAATCTTAAGCCAAAAGAACCATTTTTATCTGTTACAATTGATCTTTCTGAATATGTAAATGATTTCATGTTTGTGGGGTTTTCTGGTTCAACACAAGGGAGTACAGAGATTCATAGTATTGAATATTGGAGTTTCACTTCATCATTTGATACAAATCCTAAATCTCCCCCGGAAGCGGGGGCGGAGCAGCCTCCGCCCCCGCCAACGGCTAGTTTGATGAACCCCACGGCGGATGTAACTACATCCGCCACATCGCCTCCTCCGGAGCAGCAGATTGCTCCAGCGGAAGCGAATGGTACTGCTAATGCAGTACAGAAAAACAGCAGCAAATGTCATAATAGTTTTTGTAAGCAAGGTGCTGGTGCTGTTGTTGGGGTTGTTACTGCTGGAGCATTCTTTCTAGCTTTTGCTACATTGGTACTTATTTGGTTGTATTCGAAAAAATTCAAGAATGTGAAGACTTCAGAGTCTATGTTGCCTTCTGATATTATCAAAATGCCAAAGGAATTTAGCTATAAGGAGCTTAAAATCGCGACGAAAGGGTTTGATTCTACTAGGATAATAGGGCATGGTGCATTTGGTACTGTCTATAAAGGGATTTTGTCTGAGACTGGTGACATTGTTGCGGTAAAGAGGTGTAGTCATAATGGACAAGGGAAAGCTGAGTTCTTTTCTGAATTGTCGATAATCGGAACACTTAGACATAGAAATCTTGTTAGGCTACAAGGATGGTGTCATGAGAAAGGTGAAATCTTGTTAGTTTATGATTTGATGCCAAATGGTAGTCTTGACAAGGCGTTATTCGAGTCCAGAATGATCCTCTCGTGGCAACACAGGCAAAAAATCTTGTTAGGTGTTGCTTCTGCATTAGCATATTTACATCAAGAATGCGAAAACCAGGTGATACATAGGGATATCAAGAGTAGTAACATTATGTTGGATGAAGGGTTCAATGCAAAGTTAGGAGATTTTGGATTAGCACGACAAATCGAACACGACAAGTCCCCCGATGCAACGGTAGCAGCCGGTACAATGGGGTATTTGGCACCAGAATACTTGTTGACAGGTAGAGCAACTGAGAAAACTGATGTGTTTAGTTATGGGGCAGTGGTTCTTGAAGTGGCAAGTGGGAGGAGGCCAATTGAGAAAGAAACAACAACTAGTGGTGTTGGATTAAACAGCAATTTGGTTGAATGGGTGTGGGGATTACACAAAGATGGGAGTTTACTATCAGCAGTTGATTCAAAATTGAATCTTGAATTTGATGAAAAAGAAATGACAAGAGTGTTGTTAGTTGGTTTGGCTTGTTCACATCCTGACCCTATAGCTAGGCCAACAATGAGGGGGGTGGTACAAATGTTAGTAGGTGAGGCTGAAGTACCTATTGTACCAAGGGCTAAACCATCAATGAGTTTTAGCACATCTCATTTGTTAATGACATTGCAAGATAGTGTTTCTGACTTGAATGGTATGATCACACTTTCAACTTCTTCATCAGAAAACAGTTTCAATGGTGTTGGTGGACATGATGGCATGGACCTAGTTTAGTTCAAAAATCAAGAAAGGAGCTTTGGATGGTTTCACTTTTTGTCATCTTTTTGTTTTGTTGTTTGGGGTGTGAGCCCTTATTAGCGCAGAATATTTTGTGTATCAGATTGTCTTTTTGTTCATAGATTCATTAATTTTTATTTTTTTTTATTATTATTTTTATTATTATGTATGTAACAAAAATAAGCCTTTTAACTTATATATATAATCCAAATTTTCTCCTTTTTTGTTTTGCTGTCTACATTATACCTGCTCTTATTAGTGTAGAATGTTTTGTACCATCTTTTTGTTTTACCTTTATTTATTATTATATGTATGTAACAAAAATAAGTCTTTCAACTTATATAATGGTATGCCCTTATGAAAAGGGGTTCTAAATTTTCTCCCTTTTTTGGTTCAGTTTGGTAAAAAAGAATGTATACATTGAATGTACTCCTCCTACTCCAATTAAGTGATATTGTATCTCAAGTTCATGTAAAGAAAATGTCCCAACTTTTTTAATATTTAGAAGTAATTTAACATTAAAATATTTTTGTTCTTAATGACATAATCTTATAGAAGCTAAGGGAATTTTGAAATAACGGTAGAATTATTTCTGCGTAACCTATGACTTATCATAAAATAACGGTAATAGTAAAATTGTTTTCATGTGACTTATATTCAAATAAATTAGGCACATTATGCTCTTTGGGTGTGGGGTCCTTCCTCGCTTATCGCTACGATGAACACATGATGTTTTGTGGACTAGGGCGTCCTTTTTGGGTGCAATCTTCTCAATTATCGCGATGAACAAATGATGTTTTGTGGACTAGGGCGTCCTTTTTGGGTGCAATCTTTCATCAGTTATCGCGATGAACACATAATGCTTCGTAGATTAGATTGTTCTTTCTAGTGACATAATTTTATGGCCACAAATATCATGACATATTTAACATCAAAAATTATCTTCTCTTAAACTATGTATATAGTCAAACATGTCACCATAAAATGTAAGGAGTAATGGAGTAACAAAAAATCTATGAATAAATGGAACTATGGCATTGTGACAATGGAAAAAGGTTTATTTTATTGGTAGATGCTATTAGAATATTGTTCAATGTGGACCATAATTAAAAAATGAGATAGGATTTTCACATATATATTTTATCCTTTTCTTATATATATATATATATATAGTTCCTATGGATAAGTTTTCTCTATTTGTAGTAATTTTTAGTACTCCCACCAACCTAGCTTTTATGTAATGTCTTGACAAAATTGATTATCTTTCGTTTTCAATTTAATTTCTTCTCCAAAGGAAGGATGACAAGGAATTTTCGATATTGTGTTATATCTAAATTAATTAAATCGAATTTCCTTATTGGATGAGGTGCATTAAAGGAAGAAACGTTTTTTTATCATTTTTTTTTATATTCAGAGTTCAAACTCAAGATTTTACTAAAAGTAAAAATTATATTTAGAGAAATTTCAAATACTAATGAACTACATATAGAGGAAATGATTTCTTTTTTAATTTTTCATCTAATGTCTAGTACCTATCAGATTCGTGCCGAAAAGTCTCATGGAAAATGATTCATCTTTTAATTGTAAAAAATATTTAATTTTTTTATATGGTGATAGTGAATTTCATTTTTACACACCAATATATTAACCAATTTTAGAAGATTGGTTTTTAACTTTTAGATTACAAATCTCACTTATTGTTGGCGTTGTTGTACTTTTTTATGTGCAAAATACTTGTATTTTGTATTCGCTTAAGGAGCTAATTTAAATTTGTATTGAAAAATCTCATATTAGGAGTAAACATTTTTTGTCAAATTTGATTTTATTTTAAAAATTCAAATTTTAGATCATATGTTACCAACCGTAACTTGTATTAAAAAGTCCCATTTTAAGAGTAAGTGTTTCCTAACAAATTCAATTCTAGATCAGGACTCGAACTCAAATCATTAATAGTAAAACTTGCAATTGATTAAGAGTAAGATTAGAGATATATAATTTGTTTAATGTAAGAATTGAAGGGGACCATGAGTTAAAGGTGTCTTTTATGTTCACTATGGACAAAAAAGAGCAATAATTTCAACAATTTGGTGGAAGATTACTTTTCAAGACTAGACTTTTGGAATCAACAATTTGATTGGAAGCAAATTTCATGTTCAACTTATACAATTAAAATATAATTATTTTTTTTGTTTTCCATCTGGTGTCCGGTACCTATATTGGAGCCTGACTAAATCCGAATTCGCGCCGAGAAGTCCCACATTGAGGGGTAAAACACTCCCTAACAAAGGCAACTCCGTACCCAAGGGGGCTCAAACCCGAGACCCCTTGGTTAAGGAAAAAATTTAATCATATTCAATATGGTGTTGGTAGATGTTGCAATTTAGAATTTTACTTTGCTAAAAAGTAAAATAAAAAAATTACTTTTAGTAACTTTCTGTCATAAGTTCTAACCTTTTTATCATCAAAGCATCTTCAAGGATGAGAACAATGAACATTTTAGGCTAAATCTTCAAAATAGGAGTGGGATATGAATTATTTTTATTAATCAGTGTTTTATCTCTTAATGTGAAATTTTTCTATATAAAATCAAATTTAGTTGTTTTTCAATATGCTGAATGGGAAACAACAACAATATACTAATTGTAATCTCATAAGTGGAGTTTAGTGAAGGTAAAATGTATGCAGACCTGAATTGAAAACAAAATAAAATAAAATTTTAAGCTAAAGTATAAAGACCTGATACTGTATGGTGAAAGATTAATAATAAGATGCATCTAACGAGATAAATAAAATTTCTTAATTTTGCGTGGAAAACTTGCACCAGAACCACTAAAATTATAAGTTTTGATTAGGCGAATTTGAAATTTAAATTTTATACGTTCAACATTTATATATTTCAACATCGAACACATCATATTTAGAAATTTTGAGCTTAAGCTACTATATTTTTAATAAAATTTTGCATATAAATTTATTGTTCTTATTGAAAATATTGAATTCACATGAACAAACAAATATATAACTTCATCGATGCCCTTGTTGATATACTAAGTTGGATAAGAGTAAGGTGTTTCTAGATGTGTAAAAAGTACACATACTAAACTACACTTCGTTCCTAATTTACTACTGAGGTGTTCCCCGCCGGTTGTTGGAATGATGCGAGTCGGGCCGGGTCTTGATTCAGAAAGGTGGGTCTAATTGTGCTTTGTCGGTGAAAGATTTTTAGTCAAACATTAATTGGCCGTGTTACGTGTATTACTGCACGCATTTTCCGCAGAGTACCAGTGTCAACCTTTATCATTAATTATAGTTATTTTTGTATTACATTTTTCAAGACATTGTATTTACTACATCCAAAGGATGATATAGTAAAATTACCCTTCTATTTATAATTTTTTAAGAAATGTACAGACAAGTATTATCGGACAAAGAGAGCAACGATTAATCAAGATGTTACATCAAAATAAATTGACAAGTAAGAAACTACAATTGGATTTAATTATACCATTAATAGGGGATAGTTAATGGATTGTATTTACTGCATTTTGACTTTAAATAACTCTCTTTTTTAGGATAGTGATGAATTTGAGTTTGTTAACCTGTCAAATGATTCTCTTTTTTAGAGCCAATAAAATCACTCAATTAAAATTTTAAAAAATCACATTAATTTCTGAAAAAACGTTTTCTTTATAAATTACTACTGCGTCGGTATTATTTGACTTTTAAAAAAATATTAATCTGTGTCTTTTTCACCTTAAACATAGTGATGACATATTTGGGTAAAAAGGTAATAAATGATTTTTTTATTTTGTAAAATCTTAAATATTTTGAAACAAATTTGATTTGTCAAAAACTACTATGATTTGAATTTTTTTTTAAAAAGTATTTTTACGCAAAGTGGAGAAAACATGATTTGTCGGTCACTAATTTTTAATTCCCTTATTATTTACCTTCTTCAATAATTACCTAATTAAAAAATAAATTAAAATATATCATGTGTATAAACACAGTTATACTAAATCAAAAAAAAAAGTTTAATGCTTATTTCATTTAATTTTTTCAAATCTAAATTGACTAGATCTCATCGTATCTAAATTTTCAACCCCTTTCGGAAACAGTAGACAACAAAAAGAGAAAAAAAAAATGTCAACAAATTCTTACCGCTGCATTTTATTTTTGATATTTCACTTTATATCCGATAGTTATATTAGATCTGAATAAATTAATAATTATTTTTTAAAAAAAAATATCAAGGATAAAACAACCTCAGCAAAAGGCAATTTCATGCAAATGGCTCAAACTTAAAAATCCTTACTTAAAAAGAAAGAAATATTTACATCACCACAATCTAAGTGGATTATTAGCTATTCTACCTAACAAAATACAAAACACAAAATGCAATTAAAAAAAAAAAGAGTGAACTAAACACTTTAATTAGTGTAACATTTACCATGTACAATTATAACAAACTCAATAATAATTTAAAGCCTTGGAAAGATAGAAATATTTGTCTCCAATGAAAAATTTCAAATCCAGCATCTTATGTCATGAACAGAAATATATATTCATCGTACCACAAATATTATTTTGTACTTATATTCTCTGCAAAAATTCTCCTTTTACTGACAAAAAGCAGACCAAAATTAGGTGAAAATTCTCACATGCACACAAGAGAAAGTGACAAAATAGATTGGACAATTGGAAAGCAGGTTAGCTAAGAGGGAGCTAAGATTTTGAATTTACGAATTTTATAATTTTTTCAAAAAAATTCAATGGGCTGTTGATAAAGTATATAAATTGGAGTATATAATTGATTCTGCCAAATTCATAATTAAAATGTTAGCTCTGCCTTTTGTTGGATCTTTTCTATGTCTTCATCGAATTTGTGTAGTATTATGTAGAACGGAGTAAGAATTCTTCTCACCTCCTATTAGTTGTCCAACAAAAAAGACTTGCAGAATTGGGCTAGATTATAAAACTTGTGACTTTCGATATCTTCCTTGGAATGACGATGTTGGTCAATGGTGTGAAAAAAAAAATCTTTTTATGTTTCAAAAAGGGAAAATTATATATAATAGCAAACTATTAATTCAAATCAAATGCTATAACTATAGTTTGATTTAATTGTACCCCATAGCAAACTGTTGTTATTTCGCCTCTCCTGGTGAATCTTGCTCGCCACTCTCGTTCTCTCCCTCTCCCTCGCCTCTCTCGCTTTTTATACAAACACAAATGTATAAAATGTGTTTGTGTTTGTATAAAGCGAGAGAAAACTGTATATATACATATATTTTCGTTCCCATGATCTCTCTCATCTCCCAGATCTCGCTTGCCACTCTCACTCGCCTCTCTCACTTTATACAAACACAAATGTATACATTGTGTTTGTGTTTGTATAAAGCGATAGAAAATTGTATATACAAATACAAATACATATATTTTTATCCTATACACTTATGATTATACAAATACGATCTTTCCCTGCCCAATTTTCTTTTGTCTTTCCTCTTTCTCGCTTTATACAAACACAAATTATACAATTGATCTTTTGTATATGTATAGCGAAATATACATATTTATGTTTGCTATGGAGCGCAATTATGCAAACTATAGCTATATCATACAAATATGATTTTTATCGACTCTTTCATGATCTTTTCCAAAGTCTAAAAGTATGATATGTCCAAAAATTCGAGATCGTAAATGAATTTAAGTACCATTTTGTATCGACTCTTTCATGATCTTTTCCAAAGTCTAATTGGATTGTATAAGTTTTTGTTATTTGGGCCGACTGAATTGGGCTTTGCCTCTGGTAACTATGGATCTTATGATTGAGGGTCCAGTTGGGCCTATATTGTAACAGAAGTACCCATTAGTTAATTAACCCAATTAAATGTATGAGTTGTGATAAATTTAAGGAAATTTTTACACAAATCTCATAGTGTTAACTGTTAAGAGTTAATTACATTATATTCTTACTTTTTTTTTTTTTTTTCAAATTACAATATTCCTTTAATTTGGTAGAATTCAGATACATCCCAAAAGGTTCCGATACATCGCGTCCCGATTTCAGATACATCCCTTTACTTCCCGATACATAGGTCTCGATTTCAGATACATCACTCAACGTCTCGATACATCGTATAAAGTGATGTATCCGATCAATACATCGCGCAAAGTGATGTATCCAACAATAAGAGAAAGTAGAGTTGTTGTAATTTTTTTAAATGGTAGAGAGTTCTAAAGAGTGTGATAAAATAAATTGTGTATTTATGTAATTTTTCCTAAATTTAATTGAATCAAAATGAATTGAGTTTGACCGGTTCAAAAATTATTTAGCTCGAAATAGACTAAACAACTTATAGTATGACTCATCCATCTTACTGCATCTTAATTTCTTTATTTATTTTCATATAATTTTTTTAAACATGTTATCAATTATTTGGGTTTATTATGGATGCATAGCATATCAAATAATAAATATTTTCACAAAAATTCTTGTGATCCCTTTACGATACATATCAGTCAACTTTCTAATGGGTTGAATTAGGAGGGGCTGCGTGGGTGGGTGGTGCAAATGGACTAAGTTAACATATAAGTTACAGATATATACCGTTCGATCAACTAATTTATCTTTATAATCGAACATATTTTACCCATTAATCGTTCTCTTTATGTACCTAGATTATAATTTTCTTTTTGTTAAAATATATCTCAATATTGAGTTGGTCAAATATATTTATTCCCAAATGATAATAGATGCATATAGGCCAACTCAATACCAAAGTGAATAGGAAGGGTCACACAAATGTGAATTTTTAGATAAGCAAATAGAAAAATGAATATGCAATATATGAATTTCATAAATATACTAATTTAAGTGTATTTTCTATTATTAACTCTACTAAAATATATAATTATCAATGTAAACATCGAATACGATAAAGTGTTAGATAGTTTTGGTGCGTAAAAACAGACGAAAAGGCTTTTTGGGGGCCAAAAGAAGATAAAAAAGAAAAGAGAGGATTTGTTAGCAAATAATCGTAAATCTAACTGTTACTATTAAAACACCTGTCGTATCTACCATTTAGTCCAAAACTGAAGTTCATTTTCTCCTCCGTCTCTTACTCGACGATATCGCCTTCTCCGGCGATCGGCGTTTGAAAATTCGATTTGTTCCTCCGATTTCAAGCCATGGATTTCGAAAATCATGATAACGTGGTACATTTTTTTACTTATCTCACATTATTAAATACATTTTTTTTGGAATTCTCTCATTTTCATGTTATTTCTTACCGGATCTGCTTTTATACGTATGAATTATAGTTGTTCGAGTGTGATCTGGCACTATTTTTAGCTAGATATCGTTAATTCGTTGTTTTCTGTCAACGAAGGTGTTACTGTTGTCCGAGTTAGGTTAAATTTGTTGAGATATTGTGATACGGATATGTAAACAGTGTAATTATTAATGGAGGAATTGGTTGGGATCTGCGGAGGTGTTTTGGGGTAAATTTTTTGTGTTGGAAGTAAAGAATGTGTTACTGTTTGAGTTATGTTAAATTTGCTGAAAATTTTTGTGATAGGGATATGTAAACAGTGTAATTGTTAATGGCAGAATTGGTTGGGATTTGCGGAGGTTTTTTGCCAATTTTTGGCATTGGAAATATAGAATTTGTATTACTGTTTGAGTTATGTTAAATTTTCTGGAATTTTGTGATAGGGATATGTGAACAGAGTAATTGTTAATGGCAGATTTTCCGAGCTGTGTTGGAGTAAGTTTTTGGTGTTGGAAATATGTAAACATATTTTTGGTGTAATTGTTTATGGAGGAATTGGTTCGATTTGCATATGTAAACAGTGTAATTGTTTATGGAGGAATTGGTTCGATTTGCTGAGGTGTTTTGAGGTAAATTTTTGGTGTTGGAAATATAAAATGTAGAGAATTGTAGGTTCATTCATTCGGTCTAGTCTGAGATGGTACAGTATTTTGTTTTTTTGGGTGTGATCCGTCACTTGTTTTAGCTTGATATCATGAATTCATTGTTTTCTGTAAATGGAGGTGTTACTGTTGTTCGAGTTATGTTAAATTAGTTGAAATTTTGTGATACAAATATGTGAAAGTAGTGCAAGTGTCTATATTGGAAGTGGTTTGATTTGCTAAGGTGTTTTGGAATAAATTTTTGGTGTTGGAGATGTAGAATCTAGAGAACTGTAGGTCTTTTGGATGTGATCTGTAGCTTATGGTTGCTTGATATCATAAATTCATTGTTTTCCGTGAACGGAGGTTTTATGGTTTGAGTTATGTTAATATTGGTGTGAATTTGCAGAAGTTTTTGTGGAGTAAGTGTTTGATGTTGGAAATAAAGAATGTAGAGGACTGTACATTTATTCATTTATAGTTGCTATGCTATGTATCGAATTTCTGATGTCCGGATGTGATATGTCACCTATGCATATGCTTGCTAGATATCACGAGTTCATTGTTTTCGGGAGGCTGAGGTGATATGGTTCTTATATGATAAATTTATTGAAATTTATGTAATATATGGATATGTAAACAATAATTGTTAGTGTCTGAATTGGTGAGAATTTTCTGTTTTTTCTCCTGGAGTATATGTTTGGTGTTGGAGATGCACTATGTAGAGAACCGTAGATTAAGACATTGGATCTTCAAGAGTTGTGTATTAGTTATGAAGTAGTTATCTATCTAAAAAAATATATTTTGAGACATAATTGGACAAAAAATACAAAGCCCAAAATCCTCTTTATGTTTGGAGTTAAAAAGACTTGAGATCACCCCTTAGGTGGCAAGTGCAGTAATAGTCCTCCATGTATGTGGAACTGGTCCTTTCTTTGTCCAAGTTGATTCCGTGTATGAGGTGTTATGAATATGGTTCTTGGATGTTATTGCAAACACAGATACTCGCTCAGGGAGCCACCCACCCCCCAATTTTATTTTTTTTATGGAAAATTTGGTTGAGCTAGACACTGGTGGAATGATTATTTGTTGTACCTTTTTTCTTTTTGGGTTGTAGTCTTTTTAACTATTTCCTTGGTCCTATTTCATAACAATCTAAAGTTTGTTGCAAAAACAAAGAATGACACTTTTCTATATTTAGAAACAAATTGATTTTAGATTTAGAGACTTCACATTTTACTGGCTAGTCTTTTTATTGTGTTTAAGAGCTTGTTTGAGTGAGCCCTTAGCCTTGTGCATTATAGACAGGAGACTGTTTTGAATTGCCTTTTAGTTACATCAAGGGGAAGGATTTGAACTACCCATTAGAAGTTAGTTCAAGATATGCGGGCCTTCCAATCTTTTTTCTTTGACAATTTTGTTATAATTTGTTGTCTGTTTATTGTTTCCTTAAAAAGATGTGAAGTTATCTTTTGAAGTTGGATTAAAGCAATAAGTTGCTCATGCATCGCAGAAGAACACTTTGTGGGATAATTCTTTTATGTATCTTTATGAACTCCTATCCCTTCCTAATCACAGATATGGATTAGACAAAAATTTACTTTTGTTCTCTGTTCAAGCAGAAGAATATGGCTAAGGATGTTGAAGTGAAAGGATTCAACCCAGGATTAATTGTCTTAATAGTTGTCGGTGGGCTTCTGTTGACATTCCTCATTGGGAACTACTTGCTTTACATGTATGCACAGAAAGCCCTTCCTCCAAAGAAAAAGAAGCCAGTTTCCAAGAAGAAGATGAAGAAGGAAAGACTGAAGCAAGGTGTTTCCGCACCTGGAGAATAGATGCCCTAAACACACTGCGGTTAATTCCCTTGTTCATCTCGAGTAAACTATGTGAGTTCATATTTAGCGGCGTTGTCAAACAGATAGTTGGACTTGTTATCATTTTCAATTTCCCATCATCATAGTTAGAGCTCAACTTTAGAACTTGTTAATGTGTAGAATTTTCCCCTCTTATTTTCATGTTATCTGACGGAGAAGTTGTTTTGCAAGCTACTGATTTCTCTATTCTCTTCCCATAGAACCATTTCCCCCTATTGTTTTCCTTTTGATCATGTCTGAATTTCTTGGGAGGTTTGTGCTTCCTGCTCCTTTCTTGGGTTGGATAATTGGCATACAAGAGTATGGCTTAGCGGTCAATGAAGCGAGTGAAAACCTTGGAGGTTAGGATTTAAATCTCAGTACACGTTCCATCAGTCAAATTCCTCCAAAGTTCTCTCCATTCACTCTCAATGACTCACCTACTTCTGTGAACTCCATTTACGGAATTACACTAAATATGTTGTTATATTTCTTTTGATGACTTTCGAGTTGCCAATAGTACCTCATTTGACTCCATACGTGATGAAATAATGACATAGTAATTGCAAATTTCATAAGAAAAAGAAGTTAGATCGTCTATGAATTTTTGGGAATGACAGACTGAAATTTTTTTGCCCAAATTTAGTAGGACCATTCATAATGACATACTCCCTCTGTCCACAATTGTTTGTCAGGGTAAGGTCATGCACATCCCTCAAGGAAAATTTAATACAAGGTGTAATTTGATTAATATAACCCTACTATATCAAGAATATCAAAAGTCCATATAACTTTTCAATTGAACTACACAATCATTAAGGGCAGAATTGGAAAAAAGTGATTAATTATTTCTTGATTGTTTAAATTGACAATTAATCTTGGACATCTATTTTTAGTATACCTGCCAAACAATTGTGGACGGAGGGAGTAGTAAACTACTAGTTACAGTAGCCCGTGCTAGCACGGATCCAACATATATTTTTATTTTTTATTTTAATTTATGTGACATTAATAAAATTTTAACGGTCAAACAATTTTTTTGTATGTTCTTTAGTTTTTAAGTTGTTGATTATTATGGTTAATAATACTTTATATGTAATTTTCTATATTCTCTTTGTCCCAATTTATGTGTCATTGATAGAATTTCGAAAGTCAAGCAAATTTTGTATATGTCTTTTAGATTTTGAAGTTATTTAATTACTATGAGTTATAGTACATTTTACGTATATGTTACTTTTTCTATCCCAAACTATGTGACATTAGTAAAATTTTGAGAGTTGATCAAATTTTTTGTATGTCCTTTAAATTTTGAAGTTGCTAATTATTGTGTGATTTGTAGTACTTTTCATGTTATTTCAAATAATATATGTTATTTCCTCTATCCTAATTTATATGGCACTAATAGATTTTGAGCTTCAACCAAATTTTATAAATGTCTTTATAATATTTTAGGGTTTAATTACCTCTTTTTTATTTTTAATCCATTAATATGCTTTCTTCACAATTATAAGTAGAGCTACCTTTCAATGTTGATGGTTTAGCAGCACACCCTTAATAGAACAGACCAACGAAAACTTCCTCTTATTACTTATTGTGCGTATTATTAAGTAAAAAATATTCTAATTAATTCTACTAAAAATTCACTAATTGAATGCTGAGAGAAATTAATTAATGTGAGAAAAGTACTGAAAGAAAGACTTAATTCTACTCCATCCGTCCAATAATTATTGTCTATTATATTATTTTGGAATGTCCTACAATACTTGTCCACTTATGAAATCAATGGATAGTTTACCCCTTATCATTAATTATAGTCATTTTTCAATTATATTTTTTAATACATTGGAGAAATATTATTGGAGAGAGAATAGTTGATATCAGTCACCAAAGCAATACAACTAACTAGTAATAAGTGGGGCCCATGTTTTCAGAAAGTTGTGCGAATTATTTGTAGTTTTAAGGAGACAAATTAGTCCAATAGATACAAAAAATGAAATGGAGTTGCACTACTCCTTTAACTAATCAATTGAATTACATTTTTCATGTGAAATTACAAAAGTAACATCTGAGAATTTTTTTTGTCAATTCCCATAAACGGGAAGCTCCTCACATTCACTCTTATTAATAGTAGTAATATAATAATTTTCAAAGTTAAATTAGATTGTATTAATTTGATATTTTAAACAAAAAATTTAAATATGCAAAATCTATACAAAAAATACTATAAATTGTAATTTCTTGCATATGAATATGATGAAAAAACACATTGTAAAATATTAGTTAAAATTCTTATAGTTTGACTCTAAAAAGGAAATCATAACAATTAAAAGTGTATAGAGAGAGTAATAAATAGGTAATTAAATTTCAAGAAGTCTAAAATAAAAGGTTGAAAAACAGAATAAGATAGACAAAATATATTGAAAATTGAAAACATATAAATAATAAATGAGCCCAAATGAGGTCTAACTTTTCGGCAAATAAAATAGTAGATAATTAATGGTGTTAAATTGTCCAATAATATAAATTTTAAAGATACAACCATAAAAGAAGAATGTACAACACTATCAAAGCACATATCATCCAACACTTGTCATGTGCTAAGTAGTAGATATTCCCACTTATTATATATAACAATACCCATAACTTATACACGATCCGAATCACTTTTTTTTAATCATTTATAGTAATCACAAAAAAAGGAATTCAGATTTTTTCCAACTCATTACGTAATATATTATTACGGTAGGACTATATGTAATGTTTCTCCAACGCATTCTGAAGATTTCATGTTATGCTTGTGCAAATACACACGAAAAATGGTGAAAGTTGGGTAATTTCTAAAAGTTCACTTGTAAATGCGAAAATATGCGTGAAAAAATGGTGGGACTATACGTAATGCTTCCCTAACTCGTTACGGAGGTTCTCATATATATTTTTTAGAAATATTTTTTGAATGCCCCAACGATGCCAAATCCATTGGCTAATACACACGAAAAATGGTAAAAGTCGAGTAATTCTTAAAAATTGGCTCGTATATGCGAAAATATGCATGAAAAAATGGCGGAACTATACACAATGCTTCCCAAAATCATTGCAGAGGTCCTCATATAGTTTTTTCAGAAAAAAAATCCAGGCGCCCCAAAGGTGTCAGATCCATGGGCTAATATACACAAAAAAATAGCAAAAGTCGAATAATTTCTAAAAGTTACTCGTAAACACGAAAAAATGCGTGAAAAAACGGCGGGACTATACGTAATGCTTTCACAACTTATTATGCAGGTCCTCATATATTTTTTCAGAAAAAAAATTGGGGTGCCCCAAAGGTGCCAGATCATTGGTAACACCGAAAAACAGCAAAAAACGGATAATTTCTAAAAGTTGGTTCGCAAATGTAAAAATATGCGTGAAAAATGGCAGGATTATACATAATGTTTCCCCAACTCAGATCCATGGGCTAATACACATGAAAAACAACGAAACTCGAGTAATTCCTAAAAGTTAGGTCGTAAATGCGAATATATGCGTGGAAAAAAAATAACAGGACTATACGTAATGCTTCCCAACTCATTACGAAGGTCCTTAAATATTTTTTTCAAACAATAAAAAATCGAGTGTCCAAGATATGCCAGATCCATGGCTAACACATGAAAAACATCGAAAGTCGAGTAATTCCTAAAAGTTGGCTCGTAAATGCGAAAATATGCGTGAAAAAAATGGCCGAACTATAGGCAATATTTTCCTAACTCATTATGGAAGTCCTCATATAGTTTTTCATTAAAAAATTTTGGGAGCCTCAAAGGCGCCAGATCCATGGGCTAATAACACACGAAAAATGGTGAAAGTCGTGTAATTTCTAAAAGTTGATCTATAAATGCAAAAATATGCATGAAAAACAGCGGGACTATACATAATGTTTCCCCAACTTATTACAGAGGTCCTCGTGTAGTTTTTTCAAAAAGAATTTTCGGGTGCCCCAAAGACGTTAGATACATGGGCTAATACACACGAAAAACCACGAAAGTCGGGTAATTCTTAAAAATTGGCTCGTAAATACGAAAATATGCGTGATAGAAACGGTGGGACTATACGTAATGTTTCCCCAACTCATTACGAAGGTCATCATATAGTTTTTTCAGAAATTTTTTTTGGCGCTCCAAGTTTGCCAAATTCACGAGCTAATACACACAAAAAACTAAGAAAGTCGTGTAATTTTAAAAAGTTGGCTCGTAAATAATAAAATATGCGTGAAAAAAATAGCGGGACTATACGTGATGTTTCCCCAACTTATTACGGAGGTCCTTATATAGTTTTTTCAGAAAAAGGTTTCGGTGCCCCAAAAGCGCCAGATTCATGGGTTAATATACACGAAAAATAAAGAAAGTTGGGTAATTTCTACAAGTTGGCTTGTAAATGTGAAAATATTCGTAAAAAAATAGCAAGATTATGCATAATGTTTTCCCAACTCATTATTGAGGACTTCATTTAGTTTTTTCAAAAAATATTTCCATGTACCCCAAAGGCGCCAGGTCCATGGGTTAATACACATGAAAAAGGCGAAAGTAGGGTAATTAAAAAAAGTTGGCTCATAATTGTGAAAATATGCGTGAAAAAAATAGCGGAACTATACATAATGTTTCGTCAACTCATTATAGAGGTCTTCATATATTTTTTTTTATAAAAAAAAATCGGGTACCCTAATGGTGCCTGATCCATGGGCTAATATACACAAAAAACAATGCAAATCGAGTATTTCTTAAAAATTAGCTAGTAAATGTAAAAATATGCATGAAAAAATAGTGAGACTATACGTAATGCTTCCCTAACTCATTACAGAGGTACTCATATAGTTCTATTAGAAAAAAATTCGAATGCATTAAAGGCGCCAAATCCATGGGCTAATACACAAGAAAAACGGTGAAAGTCAGGTAATTTCTAAATGTTTGCTCATACATGCGAAAATATAAGTAAAAATATGCATGAAAAAAATAGTGAGACTATACGTAATGCTTCCCTAACTCATTATAGAGGTCCTCATATAGTTTTTTTCAGAAAAAAAATTTGGGTTCCCCAAAGGCGTTAGATCCATGGGCTAATACATATGAAAAATGGTGAAAGTCGAGTAGTTCCTAAAAGTTGGCTCATAAATACGAAAATATGCGTGAAAAATAACAGGACTGTACGTAATGCTTCCCTACCTCATTACAGAGGTCCTCATATAGTTATTTTAGAAAAAATAAAATTAAGGTGACCAAGAGGCGCTAGGCCATAAACTAATACACACGAAAAACGTTGAAAGTCGGATAATTTCTAAAAGTTGGCTCGTAAATGCAAAATAAAACGGCAGAACTATGCGTAATGCTTCCCCAACTTATTACGAAGGTCCATATACAATATTTTCGAGCAAAAATTTTTGGGTGCTCCAAAGACGCTAGATCCATGGGCTAATACACATGAAAAACAGAGAAATTTTGGGTAATTCCTAAAAATTGGCTCGTGAATGCGAAAATATGCGTGAAAAAACAGTGGGACTACACCCAATGCTTCCCTAACTCATTACGAAGGTCCTTGTATAGTTTTTTAATAAAAAAAAATTGGGTGCCCCAAAGTCGTCAGATCTATGGGATAATACACATGAAAAATGGTGAAAGTTGGATAATTCCTAAAAGATTGCTCATAAATGCGAAAATATGCGTGACAAAAATGGTGGAACTATATGCAATGCTTCCCTAGCTCATTATAGAGTTTCCCATATAGTTTTATCAAAAAAATAAATTCAGGTGCCTCAAAGGCGTCAAATTAATGGGCTAATACACATGAAAACAACGAAAGTCTGGTAGTTTTTAAAAATTGACTTGTAAAGGCAAAAATATGCTGTAAAAAAATGGTGGGACTATATGTAATGTTTTCGCAACTCATTATGGAGGTCCTCATATACCTTTTTCAGAAAAAAATTCAGATTCCCTTAAGGCGCTAGATCCATGGACTAATATACATGGAAAACGATGAAAGTCAGGTAATTCATAAAAGTTGGCTCATAAATGCAAAATTTGCATAAAAAAATCGTCGAACTATACATAAAGATTCCTCAACTCACTACGGACGTCCTCATATAATTTTTAGAAAAAAAAATTAGGTATCCCAAAGGCGATGGATCCACGAGCTAATATGTATTAGCCCATTGATTTGATGCCTTGGGCACCCCTAATTTTTTTATAAAAACACTTTATGAGGACCTCCATAATGAGTTGGTGGAGCATTTCATATAGTCCAGCCATTTTAAGACATATTTCAAATTTACGAGTCAACTTTTAGGAATTACGCGATTTTGTTGGTTTTTCATGTTTAATAGCCCATATATCTGATGCATTGGGCCACCCAAAAAAAAATTCTGAAAAAAAATTATGAGGACCTCCAAAGTGAGTTCAAGGAGCACTACGTATAGTCTCGCCCTTTTTAAGATATTTTTACATTTACGAGCCAACTTTTAAAAATTACACGACTTTTGTGGTTTATCTTGTGTATTGGGAACCCGAAATTCTTTTCTAAAAAAACTTTATGATGACTTTGGTAATGAGTTGGTGAAGCATTACATATAGTCCTACCATTTTTAAGGCATATTTTTGCATTTACGAGTAACATATTAGGAATTACGTGGATCTGGCGCATTGGGCACCTGAATTCTTTTTCTGAAAAAAACTTTATATGAACTTCTGTAACGAGTAGGGGAAGCATTGCATATAGTCTCACCATTTTATAAGGCATGTTTCGCATTTATGAGCCTTCTTTTAGGAATTACGTAACTTTCTTGGTTTCTCGTGTGTATTAGCCTATAGATTTAGCTACTTGGGGCACCCCAAAATTTTTTGAAAATTTTTTTATGAGGACCACCGTATTAAGTTGTGGGAAATTACGTATAGTCCTACCATTTTTTAAGACATATTTTTGCATTACGAGCCAATTTTTTGGAATTAGGTGAATTTCTTGGTTTTTTGTGTGTTCATGTCCATGAATCTGGCGCATGTGGGCACCTGATTTCTTTCTTCTAAAAAGCCTTAATAAGGACCTCTGTAATTAGTTGGGGGGCATTACGTATAGTACCACTATTTTTACGGCATATTTTCGCATTTACAACCCAACTTATAGGAATTATGCAACTTTCTTTCTTTTTCGTGTGTATTGGTACATGAATTTTGTTGCTTGTGTGCGCTCGATAGTTTGTTTGGCCGGATTTTTTTTTTTAGCATCCG
The DNA here is from genome assembly GCF_900185275.1 of Solanum verrucosum. Taxonomy (NCBI): domain Eukaryota; kingdom Viridiplantae; phylum Streptophyta; class Magnoliopsida; order Solanales; family Solanaceae; genus Solanum; species Solanum verrucosum. The sequence goes on from NW_026020259.1 coordinate 134,991, forward strand.
TGCCGACCGATTAAATCATTTGTGTTGGTTCGAAGGGGAAAACATAGGTATTTTCAAGTTCAAACAAGGCCCAAAACAGGAAAGTCATTTTTTCCCATTTTTTCGTGTGTTTCGTCCATGAATTTTTTGTGATATGTGAGTCCAGGGTTTTTTGGCAGAAATTTTATGTGGGTCTCTATGATGACCTATTAAATGGCGCACGTTGGTACGAAAGAGCAAACGTAGGTATTTTCAAGTTCAAAGAAGGCCCGTAACGAAAAATAGTGATTTTTTTTATTTTTCGTATGTTAGTCCATGAATTTTGTGTGATAAGTGCATCCAACAATTTTTTGACAAAATATTTTTGTTGTCATCCGTGGAGACCTATTAAATGGTGGTGTTGGTTCAAAGGGGCAAACAAAGGTATTTTCAAGTTCAAATAAGGCCCAGAATGGGGAATAGTGAAATTTTTTGTTTATCATGTATTATAGTCCATGAATTTTGTGTGATATATGCAATCAACGGTTTTTTGGCCATTATTTTCCTTGGACGTCCGTGACAAGCAATTAAGTGGCGCTCATTGGTTTGGATGGTAAAATGCACATTTTTTTCAAGTTCAAATGAGGCTAAAATGAAAAACAGTGATTTTTTCCCATTTTTCATGTGTTATAGTCAATGAGTTTTGTGTGATATGTGCCCCAAAGGTTTTTTGGCCCAATTTTTTTTGGACATTCGTGGCAACCTTTTAATAGCGTGCGGTGGTTCAGAGGGATAAACGTAGGTTTTTTCAAGTTCTAACGAGTTCCATACTGAGAAATAGTTATTTTTTCATTTTTTTGTGTTATAGTCCATGAATTTTGTGTGATATGTGCGTCCGACATTCTTTTCGCTAAAAATTTCCAGTGGGCGTCCATGACGATCTACTTAATGGCATGTGTTGGTTCAGATTGGCAAATGTAGGTTTTTCTAATTCAAATTAGTCTCGGAAAGGAAATTGCAATTATTGCAATTTTCATGTGTTTTAGTCAATGGATTTTGTGTGATATGTGCGTTTGGCGATTTTTTGGCTGAAACTTTTTGTGGGCATCTGTGGCGATCTATTAAATAGTGAGCGTTGGTTCGGCGGGGAAAATGTAGGTATTTTCAAGTTCAAAAGAGGTCTGAACAAGGAAATAGAGATTTTTCTATTTTTTGTGTATTATATAGTCCATGAATTTTAGTGATATGTGCGTCCGGTAATTTTTTGGCCGAATTTTTTTGTGGGTATCGTGACGACCTACTTAAAGGTGTGCATTATGGAGGGGAAAATGTAGGTTTTTTTCTAATTCAAATGAGTGTCTGACCAAGAAATAGAGATTTTTCCATTTTTCAAGTGTTATAGTCCATGAATTTTATGTGATATGTATACCCAAAGATTTTCTGGCAATCATACTTTTTAAAAAAAAAATAAAAAAATTTGGCTATCAATCATACTTGAATGTGGAAACTGGGAGAAGAAGAAATCTAATTTCAATTTGAAAATTGGTGGCTTAAGGTGGAAGGGTTCAACAACTTGGTTAGAAATGGTGGAATGACATAGTGGTCGAAGGTTTCCCAAATTTCAAACTTTGTGCCAAACTAAAAATATTGAAAGATAAGCTCAAAGTCTAGAGCAAATTCATTCTTGGGGAACTTACTAATAGGAAAAAATGCACTAATGCATGAACTGGAAGAGCTTGAGTTAGCTCAAGATAATAGGGTCTTGACTGAAAACGAAATGGTAGTTAGAGCCACAATTCTTATGGAACTTGAGGTGCTGGCTAAAAATGAAGAGTCAAGTTGGAGGTAGAAATCCAGAATTTTGTGGCTGAAACATGGGGATAATAACACTATTTTTTCTTCAAAGAATGGCTTCTGAACACTGGAGGTACAACACCATTGATAGACTAGTGTCTCATGGGGTGGAAATTAAAGAACCTGGAGAGGTCTGATAGAATTCTACAACAAACTTTACGCAGAATTAAAACCCGAGAGACCATCCTTTTAAGATGGTAGATTGTCCCAAAATCACTCGAAAGCAACAAGATTGGTTGCAGAGACCTTTATCAAAACTAAAAGTGCTCTAAGTTGTAAAGCAGTATAATTGTGACAAAGCACCCGGACATGATGGCTTCACTATGCAATTCTTTAAAGAGTGTGTTTGAAGCATTTTGAAAGAGGACTTAATGCATACCATTCAGAATTTTCATAAAAAGGAAGTTTACGAGAAGTCATTAAATGTTACTTTCATAGCATTATGCCAGAGAAGGCAGGGCAGAAACACTTAGGGATTTTAGGCCAATTAGTCTGATAGGAGGAGTCAACAAGATTACATCAGATGATTTTTCTGAAGGATATGGACACAATTCTACTAGCCAATGAGTTGGTGGATTCTAGGGTGAGACAGAAGACCCCATGAATTTTGTGCAAGTTGGACATTGAGAAGGCTGATGACCATATTAACTGGTACTTCCTTCTCAAAGTCCTAAAAGATACAGGTTTTGGTACCAAATCAATAAACTGGATAAGTTATTGTATATCCATTATGAAGTTCTCCCTCGTCATAAATGATAGTAATAAATGGTTTTTTCAGTCACAAAGGGGCTTGAGCCAGGGAAATCCCATGTCTCCTTTTCTTTTTATTTTAGCCGTGGAGGATCTTTACCACATAATTAGAATGACAAAGAGCAATGGGTGGAATAAGGGTTTTTATGCTTCACCTAATAGGGGTAGTGCTATGGGAGCTACTCACCTATTATATGTTGATGACTCACTAGGTTTTTGTGATGCAGATATATCTTAGATCAGACACCGTAGACCTATCTAAATTATTTTTGAAGGTATTTTCGTATTGTATGGTAATTGGCATAAGAGCTTCGTCCACCAGTCAATCACATGAACAATTTGCAACTGCTAGCAGATACTCTTGAATGCCAAATGGTTCCCCTTCCAACCAAATATCTTGATTTACCTTTAGGAGCCAAAAACAAAAAGAATAAGGTATGGAATGAAGTCTTGGAAATAAGTGGCAGAAAACTATCAAGGTGGAAGTGCCAATATCTTTCTTTGGGAGGTAGGTTAACACTAATCAAATCTGTAATGAATGCCCTCCCAATTTATATGATGAGCTCGTTCACGATTCCCAAGAGTATAGACAAGAAGATTAATGGGTTAAGGAGATCCTTCTTGTGGCTGGTAAGTAAGGAAAAAATAGGCTACAATATGGGATACCCTCACACTCAACCAGAATGATAGGGGTTAGGAATCAAAAACCTTAATATCCAGAATGAATCCCTAATGCAGAAGTGGCTCTAGAGACTCTGCATAGGTGACAGGGCACTATGGAGAAGATTTATTGCTGAGAAATATAGTTTGCTAAACCAATGGTCTAATGAAGAGGTTTTGGGTACTTCTGGTTGTTGTGTCTGGAAGTTCATCAAAAGGTTGTGGCCACAATTACTAACATCTCCTTTAAAGTGGGTGATGGAGTAAGAATAGATTTTTGGAATGAACTTTGGATAGAGGAAAACAATTTGAGAACTTTGTTTCCTCGGTTATATGTCTTAAATTCACAAAAAAATACTTGAGTGTCACAAGTTTGGAGTCCCCAAGGATGGAGTTTGATTTTCAGGCGAGCTATGAATGACTGGAAAGTTTCAGAGATTGCGAAATTCCTTCAAGAAGATTGCAAGATTCCTTCAATTTTTTAGTATGTTTCCTATGATATTTATTAATGGAGCTGACAAACCTATTTGGTTGCTCCACAACAAAGGGGTTTTTACAGTTAAATCTTGCTACCGGAAGAAGAATAACAATCAATCCACAATAGGCTTCTGGCCTTAGAAGCAAATCTGGAAGGTCACTAGCCTCCTGAAAGTCTCTTGCTTCATATGGTTGGCAATTAGAAGAGCATGTCTAACTCATGAAGTGCTATAAGGAAAAGGAATGTAAATCTATTTAAGATGTTTTATGTGTGATCAGGATGCAGAGAACAACTTTCATCTATTCCTGCACTGCATAACAGCCACAAAGTTGTGGGACATGTTCCTCAGTATTCTTGGGGTCAATTGGGCAACGACAAATTAGTTGCTTAACAGTTGGAAAGGTATCAGTAGTGGAGGGTCAAAGGAGAACAAGTGGATGACCATTCCAGCATGTATCTTGTGAACACTATAGAAGGAATGGAATACCATGTGTTTTGAAAGCAAGGGCAGCAACATTCAAAAGATAAAGAGTCAGTCTTAGTTTATTGTATTTTTGGTATAAACAAGAGTTGGGGGATACAAGACTAGTTTAATTCACAAGTAACTTGTAAAGTTCTACTTTTGCATTCCTGTTGGAGGATTTCCCATACTTTGGTGGGTGTAAGATTCTTCCTCATCATTTCTTGGATGATGAGTTTTTTGTGAATACAAAGTTACCCTTGGCTAAAAAAAATGACCTAGTGGACCATACCCGTAACCTCTAAAGAATCCACGCCACTTTCTTTAGCGTTTAGGAGTTACAAAAGAGGAATTCAAGATTTGTTTTCAATTTTTCATGTGTATCAATTCATGAATATTTGAAAATATGTCTAAAATGGCTCTATTGACCCAATCAAATTTTTAATAAAGAAACGAAATGTAGGAAAACTTTAGGGTAGATAGGCTAGCAATTCATATAAATCTGGGTAATTTGCTTTCTACCAAAGTATGAAGTAAAAACATTTCATGACATACTTTAATGCTTAGGTTTTTCACATCATTCTTTGGAGTTGGGATTTACAAGAAACAATTTTTCTATCCCATAAAGGTAGGTAGAATTTACGTAGATCCTATCCTCCCCAAAACCCACTTGGGGATTACACTAGGTAAGTTGGGATTACCAGATTTAAGGGCATAGAGATATGTTAACCAGAGCAACACAAATATTATTGGCAGAATCCATCTCTTTTATGCACATATACATTATAAACACAACACATATAGGTCTTCAAGTTTTACATAACTGGCAAAACTATTAAAAAGTCGAGCGTTCAAAAGCTTTAAGAAAATGGATACAAATCAAACACAAGAAGGAAATGGCTTGGACTCCTCATCAAGATAATCTTGCTTAGCGGCCCATGGTTTGCTCGTTAGGGGGATCATAACGAGCACTTGTTGGGCGTTAAAGCCAGGATGAGGAAGCCTACGACGAAGCTCACGACCTTCTTGGCAAAGAGCACAAGGGTGGCAGAAGAAATGAGTTGCAAAGTCACAAATAGACTCACATTGCTCGCGCTGCACCTCGTCCTCAACAAAGCTCCCGCAGCACCCACTAGATCTGTTGAACGCCTCACAGCTCCCCTGCAGAGGATACAAATTTGGATTTACAAGCTCTAACTGGGATAAAACTTATAGAACTGTGACTGCAACCATCTGGGGGAACTTGAAGGAATATAAAAAGCTCCCTCATCCGATAAAGGTGAATTGATGCAGAAACAGCAACAAGAAACAAAAGGTGTAAGGTCTCACTAGTCTGCATACACACCACCTTCCCTAGACCCCCCCCCCCCCAACTCGTGGATTACACTGGTATGTCGTTGAATTCCCTTCTTTTTCTTTTTGATAAGTCATAAGCAGAATAGTTGCTCTACCTTCTTTTATCTATTTTACTTTTTTTGCAATAAATCCCTGCAAATCTCTATCCTTATACGAAGAAAGTTCAAGATTTACTGATAGTCCCGATCCTAACCAAAAAGATACATACATCCGAATGAAAAGTTAAATAGAGATAATTAACCAATTCTTAGGTCATGTCGCCAGTTAATTGATATGAATGAACTTTGTCTGAACCACTTTACATATTCTATAAGGATGTGTGAACCACTTTACCATTTTTTTATAAGGATGTGTAAACCACTTCACATTTTTTTATAAGAATGTGTGAACCACTATACCATTTTTTAGAAGGACATGTGAACCACTTTTATCTTTTAAAGTCAACCACAAAACTCTTACTGCTGAACTACCAGTTAGAAAGTATTTTTTACAACAAACCTATACACACGTACCGGACCAACAGTTATGAGCTTGGGCTAGGGTTAGACCATCTCCAACCCAACTCTATTTTACTCTCCATTCTCTATATTTGGAGAGTAAAATAGAGAAAGGGCTCTCCAACCATGATACAATTACAGAGAATTACAGAGAAGAAACAAATTCCAGGAGTAATCTCGAGGAATATGAACAGCGAGTTCAGGGATTAAACCCGAGAATTCAGCTAAAGAGAGAAATATAGCGAGAAGAAAACAATCTTATTAGCAATCAATTGAATGAATGTCAATGAGCTAATACAATCCTTTTATAGACTCCTAGAGAATGCTGAAACAGTTAAAATCCACAGCTACAGTAATAACAGAATTTAACCATCTAACAATGCTAACTGTTCTAACTAACTTCTGGACTTGTTAACAGAATTTGCCACATCAGCGATTAATTCTCCTTTTGCTAACTTGTATCAAACCACCCTCTAAATTACTCTCTATTCTCCATTTATAGAGAGGTGAATAGTAGTTCTCCAAATTTGGAGAACTGCTATTCACCTTTCTATTTCACTTTTTCACTATTTTATTATTATTTTCTATTATTTTGTAGTTAACATATTATTTTTCATATAGGCCATTAATTATATCTCTAATATTAGTAATTCATTTTAAATGTAATATAACATTTTTAAAAAATATATTATTTAATATATACTACTTTCATCCCGAATTAATAATGTTTCAATTTTTTTTAATTTTCGTCACTTTAATATAGATTGATATCATTATTATTTTCACTATGAAGAATGCACAAAATTAAAATGATAAGATGAAAATTTTAATTTAAAAAACAATACATGACATAATAATTTAACTACAAGATAACAATACATAACATAATAATTTTATCACAACGATAATTTAGTAATCCGGTAGTTCATTTTTCAGATTTAACAATATTCGGAAAAAAATAGTGTATGATCTACATAATTAGTGTAGTTGTGATTGCGGTTGTGCTTGTTGATTTCTTTTTTCAATTATTCGTAGTTGTTCTTGTTGAATGAAAATCTCCGATTTGAACAATTTTTAGCTAGACATAAAATGATTAAGGATAAAAATGTTCATTTTGAACTCCGTAATGCATTAATAGAGCATTTATGAGAGCAATGTAATAATCTTGAAAGTAGAGTATTTATGTAATTATATTTCACTAATAATTTCACTTTTATTTGAATTGTCCATTAATTTGTATATTATATAATATTAACTTGCAATTTATGTTATTTATAAATTTAGGAAAAATATAATTTTATATTAAGTAATGAATTTGAAAAAAATAATTTTTTATATTACATGAATATTATATAAAGTGATTATTTGGAAGAAAGGAAATAAAGGATGTGTATCATGAAATAAGAAAATAATAATGAAATAGAAATAATAATATAATATTGAGGAGAGAGAAAAAGATTTTTTTTAGAGAGTAAAATAGAGAATTGGGTTGGAGTTGGTTGTCTGAAAAAATAGAGAACTCTATATTTGGAGAGTAAAATAGAGATTAGGGTTGGAGATGCCCTTAGATTACAGTGTGCAAAATCCACATAGGACTTTCCAAAAATAGATTTTTCACTTTGATGCGGAAAATATATACAAAAGAGGAGGAAGATATGAAACAGAGCAATTGGAAAGAAGAAACACATACCACTGAAAGTAGAAATGAATTTGTGGATCATAACATAGAATGAGCTTAAGTAAATCATCTTCAGAAAGGTAAATTTTTTAGAAAGACAGCCTACCTCGAGATTGAACTTTCGGCGGATAGCTGTACGACTGGGATATGTAAAGCAAGGCGCCACACAATTCGAGCCAAAGAAGGATTGTCCAATCAGGTAGAGGCCAGTGTAAGGCAAGCAGTGATTGGCAAAAGTCCCTGGAGCAGAACCAAGTCTCTCAGCATTGCTCCCGTAGAGCACGCATGGGACCACGCTACCTAGTAAACCTGCAGAGCCATGATGGTCATTTATCAGATCAGTATGATAAATAAAAGCAAATTTAGGAGAAACCCGGAGAACTTCTGATCCCAGAAAGGAAAAGTATGTCTGGAACATCAACAGGAAAACCATATTGCAGAAATATAGCAATCAGACACAAGAACTAGCAAAAGTAGAATCAATCCAGTAAAGCACGGGATACATATAGAAACGAGCATGTGCGCATCTTGCTAATGGTCCTCTCTTTTGTTAGTGAATGCAAACTACTCAATTACATTAGACTGATTAATACCTTGAAAAAACAGTTTGTTGGCATCAAATATCTATAAACATCATTTAAAACGTTGAGTTAGATGTTTGTGCAAGATACATATGACTAGAAAATTAATATAACTTCGAATATTGATGTAGCAGATGCATTTGTGGAAAATAGACATTATTTCTTGAAGAACATACAAGATTCAAGGAAATACAATTTAAAAAATAAAGTGTTCCAGCTACTTCCATCTCAATATAGCTATTTCCTCACTTAACCAGGTCATCAAAAGAAGCAAAAATAAATTAAGAGAAGGGAATTTGGGGTACGACCCTTCCTTGGACACTACGTGAACGCGGGATGCTTTGGGCACTGGGCTACCCTTTTAAATTTTGGGCAACAAACTCCAACGTCTTAGTCATCAAAGTAAAATACAATTCCCCAGCTACAATTATCATCTATGACCATACATTTGCTTGCTAGTTCTTTTTCCATGAACATTAAGGAGCATATGTGCTCATAACTCAATATATGGAGAAATCATTCAATAAACACACTCACAAGGACCAATAGTTGATTTTAGCAAAGGCTGAACCTTTCTAGAGATTTCAATTCAACACCTGAACTAGAATTTCTAAACCTGATCATTAATGTTCTATACACAAACTAGATTGCTAAGTTTAATTAAAAAAAGATCGATCCACGAATTTTGATAAAAAAAAATAGAGACATTTTAATCCATCATAACACATAATCCAATCAATCAATCAACTATACATCAATCCTAAACTAATTTGGGTTGCTAAGGTTAATAAAGCAAAGATCATCCCACGAATTAAAATCCACAAACATTTAATCCATTATAGCATAAAATCTGAACAACCAATCAATCAATTGAACCTCAGTTCTAAGACTAATTAAAAACAAGATCATCCAAAGGAATTTCGATCCAAAATAGAGACATTTAATCCATCATAGCACATAATCCGATCTATCAACTACACCTCAATCCTAAACTAATATGGTTTGCTAAGATTAATCCACAAATTCTGACCCAAAAATAGACACACTTAATCCATCATAGAACATAATCCGATCAATCAATCAACTACACCTCAATCCTAAACTAACTTGGATCGCTAGGATTAATTTTTTTAAAACAAAGATCATCCCACAAATTTCAATCCAAAATAGAGACATTTAATCCAGCATAGCATAAAATCCTAACAACAATCAATCAAATGAAACTCAGTCCTAAACTAATTTGGGTCGCTAAGACTAATTAAAAACAACAAAATATAGACATTTAATTCATCACAGCATAAAGTCTGATCAACAATCAATCAACTACACCTCAATCAAAAACTAAAACAAATTTCAAGAAAATACTCACAAACTTCAATATCACTGCTGCAGAATTCATCAGTCCTTCCAAAACAAGCACAAAGTCCAGAATCCCACTGAGCCCTATTCATAATCGGGTCACCCACAACTCCATGACCCATGGGAACCCCTTCAGCTGTCCATCCCATCGGAACAGCAGCCGATAAAGGCTTCACCGGATCCGCCGGAAACGGTGGAACTGGGGTTGTTGAAGAAATGGGTTTATTGGGTTTCTTCTCATCTTTCACCTCAGATTGTTGATTGGGTAAAAGTGGGTTCGATTCATCGGTATTTTCCATTGGGATTTTGATGAAATCAAGAAAATTTATGAGAGATTTGAAAGATTGATGAAGAAATTTGTGTATGTATAATACTCTGTAAATCCGTGTGGAATTGGTCCTTTGTTAATACTGCTAAGTCTTCTTAATTAGTCAACTTTTGGACCTTTCATTCCCAAAAAAAAAATACTCGTTCTGTCCAACATTAATTGTCTAACTTCTTAAGAAATAATAAATAATAGGATAATATATTATACTATTCTTTGATTTTATTAAATATAATATTTTGAAAAATATGTTAGATGATAAATAGTATTTAATAGTAAGAATAAAATAGACACAAAAGATAAATTATCTCTTGATTTTTTAAATTGGACAAATATTGTTAGATAATTATTTTTAGTATAATGGACAACTATTGTTAGATGGAGAGAGTATCATTTTAGCTTATTTCAAATTCAGTAAAAATAAAAGGGATAAGGCATAAGTACTCCTAGACTATGACCGAAATTTCAGAGATACACCATAACTAAATTAAGGTCATATTATCCCGAATTCATTTTTTTGTAATATTGTACACCTTTTTTGGCTTACAGGGCATCCAAACATCTCCCACGCACCTCAATTATATGAAGTCACGGAGTGTGCCACGTAAGTTAAAAGGTTTATAAAATTACAAAAAAAAATGAGTTTAGCAGTAATAGGGCCTTAGTTTAGTTAAAATGTATATCTGGAATTTCGGTCATAGTCTAAGGAGTACTTGTGTCTTATCCCAAAATAAATAAAAGTATCGGTTACCGAGTTAATTCTATTTATTAGATATTTGAAAGTGGTTGATATATTTGAAAATAATTAGACATAATACATAAGTATGTCAGTTAATATGAATTCAGTTGATTGTGCACAAATAGGCATGTAGGACTCATTTGTTTGCGCTGAATCTTAATCATTCAGATTCAGCCCATTAAGTGCGTTTGATTTTTAGATCTGATTTTGAATCATTCAGATTCAGCTCATTAAGTCCATTTGTTTCTTTTCTTTTTTTGAAAAGGTCTCTTAATAGATCTAAAAAGATCTAAACGAAACAGATTTATAGGAGAGTCTTAACAACATTCAGACTTATATAATAAGTTATAAATTAATACAATTTCGCCTTCCTCGCTCTTTGTTTGACTTTGCTTTCACAGCTACAAACTTTCTTCCTCTTTTATCTCAATCAAACACCATATTTCCCCTCTTGAACTGGTAAGTTTTCATAATCTTTACAAGTATTTTTTTTTATATTAATAAATTTCTCTTGTTACAATAATATTTTTGGTGTATTAATATTTATTAAGGATTTTGAGTGAAAAATAGTAGTTACGATTAAAATTAATAAATATGTATATATATTTGAGGTCTCTTATTAGAATTTTGTCTTAGGCCAATAATTTACTTGAAACTCTTTGATCATCAAACTGCTTTTGGACATAATATCTCTAGCTTGAAGAGGTCTTGGCATAAGTTTTAATTTCATGTACATTTTGTCCAAAAATTCTCTCCCATGTGCTCTTTATGACTTGTTGGCGAAGCAGATGAGTAATACTTGAGTTGGCCATTTCTTTATCATTAGTTAACTCACAAGTCTACCTGATTCTGAAAATTATGTTTCTAATTATCATATTAAGAATGTTTTACTTTGTTAAACCGATGTGCTCTAGTAAGTTATATAACTTAAATTATTATGAAATAATTTTTAAACTCTTTATTGTAACCATTTGAACATTATTTTAATATCAAATAAGTACTATCTATGTGAAGCAGCATATTCAAATACTTGAGAATTTCTAGCACTATATCACAACATTCGATATTGATTAGGAGATTATCATCGTAGGTGGGTTATTAAAAAGGAGGGAAAATTTAACCATGGTCATGTACAACTTGAAAAGGTTATAGATTGTGTTTATGGAGTTCTGAAAGTAAGATTTTCTATATTGAATAAGGTGTCTTCATATTCTATTGATGTTCAGAGATGTTCAGAGAGATGTTGTTATGGCATGTTTTGCACTTCATAATTTTATTAGGAAGTAGCATATAAATGATGACCTTTTTAATCAATACGAGTCACCTTAATTAATATTTTACGAGAAAGAAGAAGAACACAAAGAAGTGTTAGATGACACAAATGTACCTGGTTGGACAACTGCAGATTCATAGATAATGAGTAATATGTGTGAAGAATTTGCACTTCAACTACTGCAAAGAAACGAAAATACTTGAGAGTTTTATTTTTTCATTATTTGGCATATTTTATAATATTTGAACATTAGAATTTGATCTTACTGTTTTGTAGTTAATTATTAAATTATCTTAAATCTGACCAATTGAATCGGCACAAGATTTGATTAGTTCAATAATTATTTTTATGGAATGATGTTTATGTTAAATTCTTTAAAATATTTATATAATCATATAACTTAATTTTTTAAATCAAATATAAGGATTTAAAATACTTTTTTTAATAAAAAAATAACATTTTTATTTTGTTGAAATGAAATTTATATGCTCATTCAGATATAGAAAACAAATCGTCTTAATCATTCAGTGCAGATCTAGAGACCACGCCTTAATATTCAGATCTAGACAATTAGATATTAATGCACATCTTAATATTCAGATACTTATTCAGATTTAGACATATGAATCTTAATAGAAACAAATAAGGTCTTAGACTTGTATAAAATTGAACAAGTAGGCACACGCATCCTGCGAGGCATGATACACGTAGGATGCCAATATGACACATAATTTCATATATGATATCATGTAGAACGAATGTGCCTATTTGTTCAATTTTATACAAGTTTAAGTGTCTACTTGTGTTTGTAGTGGCTGCGGGTTATCCTGGAGTTCCAAAAAAAAAGTGTTTACTTGTACACACCCAAAGTTAGAGGGCATAATGTCACTTGACGCAAAGTTAAATGACATGCTTATGTACTATCTTACACCCTCCGTCCTCCCATATTAGTTGATCATTTTCCTTTTTTCACACGCATATGAAGAAATCATAAATAAGAAGATAATTTTATTAATTTACCCCTTAAAAACTTTTTGGGAATGTGGACACTTTCAAAAATAATTAATTGCAAGGGCAATATAGGAAAATTTTAATTAATGTTTTCTTGATTTAGTAAGATGAACAACTAATCAACTATTTTTAATAAGATAATCAACAAATATGGGATCAAAGGAGTATTACTTTATCTCAAATTTCTAAACCAATACTTATTTTGGTATTTTTCTTTTTGCTAAAACGATATTCATTACTCTCTTTGTAACAACCCATTTTATCATTTTGAGTATTAGAGCTTTTATTGTATAAAATACTCTTCCGATATATTTTAAATGAGTGTTTTGGACTATTCGTAACTACAATTATGATATTAGTGGGGTAGTTTTTATAATTAGGTTACTTGGTGGTTATAGAAGATAGCATTAAAACAAATAGTGGACCATTTCTACCACCCCATAATTAGGCTTAATAATAATTAGGGATTTCCATCGTGAGTTAGAAACTCAACAAAACTTCCACTACAGCGATACAAATTGCAGAGAGGCCGACGAGTACTTCAGGTAAATCCAATATCCAATATGTATTTGGTGAACATGAACAAAGGTTTTATGATTATTATTAGATTATCGTTATTAGACTAGAATTTGAAGAGAACGAGTTCTCAGTGGTAGTATTAGGTTGACTTCTGATGATTAATGGCGATAGGTGGTTGAATTGTGATTAATTTCTGAGTGGTGGTGTAAGGAAATTATGTAGTGCAAGAGTAATAATATGGATTTGTATTTTCATTAAACTGTAAGGGAAATTATGGGTAGTGATTATTGTTGCTTTGTGTTGAATAATTGGGTGAAAACTTCGGTGGAGACAAACTTGTCTCTCTGTTCATTATTTAATTAAATTATTGTTAAGTACTAAAACCATAGATGGCAAATTATTATCTATTGAATTTAGCGAGTGGATTGCAGGCGAAAACTTTATAAACTTGAATGGTCACTGTCATGTTTTGATAATTTTGAAATGGCTTTCGTGTGTTTGCTGCCACTGGTATCGTGACCAGTGGCTTCAGTTTTACCATATTATAAACTAAAATTTGATAGATTGAGGTAGAGGTAATTAAATATATGGTGTAGTATATTATATGAATTACATTAAAGTTATGCTAATGGGAGGAATTAAGACTTGCCCTTAGGTTTGAACTTTAGGAAGTTGATTATAGAATTAGGTGAGTTTTTGGGTATAGGAGGGACATAGAATAATATGAGTGTTTATAGGCTTGTTAACTTACAAATTATGCATATATACTTGATAGATTGGAAAGGTTCGGAGACATTGAGGAAAGGAAAGGCATTGGAGAAGTAGCTTGCCTGACGTTAGTTCTTCGGTGGAGGTAGGTTATGGTTTGTTCTATTTGATAGATAAACTCTTAATAGCGATTGATATGCATTGACTGATATTGTGAAGTTCTCTATGTACTTGACTGTGTGATTGTGTGGCTTGATTGTGTGGTTGTGATTGGTCTAAAATCCTGAGACCGTGGGATTTATAATCTGAACACCTCTCTATTGAAGTTATGCCTTGAATAAAGAAGGCTTGATGTAATATTATTAATGAACTGAAAAGTAGTGATAATAAATGATAAATTAATAATATTATTGGATCGGAGTGTCACGTTCCGACACGGTATTTTTGGATCGGAGTGTCACGTTCCGACACGGTATTTTTGGATCGGAGTGTCACGCTCCGACACGGTATAATTGGATCGGAGTGTCACGTTCCGACACGGTAACCTTAAAGGAAAAAGATATTGAATTAACTTAATGTACTCAATCTCAATGAACGCATTTCCCAAACGAGTGTGATGTAGAGGCATGAGTCCTCGTGTGTGTGCTTGATATTGTGATTGATTACGTACTTGCTTCAATTGTTACTTGTTCATGTTGTGGTTTCTTATCACCTGCTAAGTGCTATAGTTGACTTTATACTATTACTCATTGTATATTAGTTTCTATTTTGGGTTGGCCGATGATACCTACTCAGTAAGTGTTCCTTGTACTGACTCCTACTTGTGTTTTCTGCGTTTTTCTTTTGTGGAGTGCAGCAAGTGTACCATCGACTTCGACTCGCCCTCAGCTCTAGCCAGTCTCCCGCACATCAGATTTCAGGGTGAGCTATTCCTTCTAGCTCGTGCTGGATTCTCTCAGTTATGGTGTGATGTCCTTGATTTTCGGACATGGACCAACGTATTTACTTATTTTGGGATCTCTAATACTTTTAGACTTGATATGTTAAGAACAGATGTCCTTGATGTGATGACTTTCAGATTTTGGGGATAATATGTAATAGACTTTAGAGGTTTATTTGATTGGTTACTTTAATAAGTTTTGGAGTTTCCGCGTTATTGTTGTTATTCGTAGTTGAATTATTGGAATATGTTGGGGTTTAGATTCCTTGGTCCGCCCACTTAGGAGGTTAAGTGTGGGTGCCACTCACGACTCAATTTGGGTCGTGACACTCTTCCTTTATTTTTACTTATTCATTGTAGTAATAAAAATAAATATTTATTTTTACTTATTTAGCTTGAAATATCAAGAGATAGTTTATCATGTTATTCCTATTTTATTTCTATCATTAAGTACTAATTATTTTCAATTCATCTTCGAATCAATGAAATTATTTATAATAATTAGGAGTAATTGAAGAAATTTATTATTTTATTTCGTAATTTCCTAGTGAGTGTGCCAAATTATATATGGACAAAAGGAATAATAAAAATTTATGTTTTTTGTTCATGTGAGGCTCGACATGAGTCGATCGAGCCTACAACCCAACTTAGTGTCTGTTTGAACTGACTTATTTTAGGTACTTTTAAATCAAAATAGCTCTAAACAGTTTTAAAGTATTTGGCAAAAGTTAAAAAGTGCATATAAGTACTTATTTTTAAATCAAAATAATAAAAATAAGTCAAAAGTCATAAGCTATTAATTCTAACTTATGGTTTTTATCCAAACATGCTCTTAGTACAATATCCACTCTAGTCGAGTTCAATTGTGGTTAAGTAGTTGAACATTTCTTTCTTCTTAGTACTTAGATTAGATACGTTTGAAATTATTTATTGAACATTTCTTTCTTCTTAGTACTTAGATAAGTTTGAAATTATTTATTAGAAAAAATAACACATTAAATTTAAGATTTAATTTTGAACATTTAATTGTGGACATGTAGACCCTTTCAATGGTACATATCACAATTAATTGTAATTTCATGTTCTATTAATCACGTAGTTCAACAACCACCATTCATTTTTGTTGAAAATTTCCATTCACCTTGTTAATTTAATGTCCAAGTCAAATTTTAAGTTTATAAATTTTGAATTCGAAATAAAATCAGCTTATAAAGTTCTTGACAAATTATTTATATGCACTAAGTGAATTTTTTTTTATATAATGAAAGTTTTCATGCGTCAAATTAAATTTGCAGCTCTGTTGTTTGTTATACTACTTGCGAGTTGTGGCGTGAGAATTATTTTCTTGATCATTTCAATTTTGTGAACTATATTTTTTAGTTCGTTTTAAATCATTAATTTTAACTTCTCATTTTATTTTTGATAAAAAAAAAATTTTGGAACCCCAGGATACCCACAGCCACTACATTCTCTACCACAGCCTCTGCCCTTCGGGTGAGCACTCTGTGCGCACTGGGTAAATTCCCCACTGTGTAATAGCCTGCAAACCACACAGGGGATGTAAATCGCACTAGGCAAGTCCTATGACAGGCTCGACTCAGAAGGCATTGAGGGGGGATCGATCTCGGGTCATCCGTGTGGATAACCACCCCTCCAAACTAACTGAGCCATCCCGAAGGACTTTGATAATTTTTTTATCATCACATAATTATAATATTTGATTCAAAAAATATATTAAATTTGTCACTTGATGATAGGGACTACCCAACAATAGATTTGCTACAAACCTAGGGTCCTTTTCTTTTCTCCATTAATGGACAAAAGGGGAAAAATGATTTATCAAAAACTTACAAAGAATAAAAAAACAAAATAAATAAATAGAGAAATATGAAGATAAGAGATTTTAGGGAAGAACCGACACTTGCAAATGCATAATACATCATTTGTTTTTTTGTCCCAAAAGGATAACATTTTCTTATATTATTATTTTATTTTAAAAATAAAATAAAATATATATATATATATATTTTATTTTAATATTGTATGTTTATAAGAAAAATTCCTTACTAAATTATTTTCTATTTTTAAAATTTGACCTCGATATTTCTAGTGAAAGATATCATATTGATTTAAACCAAAGTTAAACCCAATGGTGTAACTATTTTATGGATACATAAAGAATAAATTGCACCTATTAAGACACAAACTTTAGTAGATATATATATCATAATATAAAAGTAAAACCAACCTAAAAGCATTTGGAAAGTAATTACATTCTCTATATATCACATGAAAGTAAACTATATAATAAAGAAGTTCAAACATATATATTTTCTATTGCTTCATCAAAATAAGGACACACTCTCTTTGCCCATATAAATCTTAAAATCACACCATTAATTATAATTATATTAAACTATTACTCCATCATCCATGGTTTTTCTTCCCCTACAGAATAAAAAAAAAACTATAAGAAAAAACAATAACTAATATGTTATCACATAATATCAAACTACACTTCAAGAAAAAAGAAAAAAAAAAGGCAATTCGATACATAAAATATCGTCAATTTATGCAAGATGAAGGGTCACATGCAAACAAAGTGTAATGTAGTAGTCTAATACCTTGAAAAAAATATTAGTTAGCAATTCCACAATTTGAATTTATGATTTATATATGAATTATACAAAAGCAACTTTATTGTTCCTCGAAAGTTTTCACTAAAAAACTAAATTGCACTAATAACATAAAAAAGAAAGCAACTCGATGCATGAAATACTGTGTATTCACGCAAAGTCAAAGGAACTCCGACAAAGTGTGATGTAACGATCTACGCATTTATCCTGACACTAGTATTAATTGTTACTTTCATGATTTAAATTTATGACATATATATAAATTACACAAAGATAATTTCATTATTTCTCTAAAGTCCCCCCACCCCCCTTAAAAATACTAAACTACTCTAATAGCATAAAAAGAGGGAAGTCTGATGCACGAAGCATCAAGATAAAAGTCCATACCCCAACGGATATGATGTAGCACTCCACTACCTTGACCCACAGTAACAGAGCCAGAAATTTCATTAAGGGTGTCCAAGATTTTTTGGACAAATGAGTGTACTAAATATTTTAAAATTTAACTACATGCTAAAGTAAGTAAGTATGTTCTTCTTAAAAAGTGAAAAAAAAATAGTCGTTGTTGGTAAGATTCAAACACACAAACACTTTAAGTTTAAGTGTCTTGGCTCTTTCAAGGAGCCAGATATCACTAGGCTACATTACATTGTTGTGTCAAAAATGTCCAAAACATGTTATTTAACCATTTTATGTATCATTTTACTTGTATATACGGTAAATTCTTTGGATGGCGTCTGACACAAGCATTAATTATTAACTTCACGATTAAATTTGTAAGCTATATATAAATTACACCAAAAATAATTTTATCGTTATTCTAAAGTTCCCCTTTTAAATACTAAACTATACTTCAACAATAAACAACATCCAAATTATAGAGCTAAGATACAATCAAATCTAAAATAAACTAAATTATATCGTACCAATTTCGATAATACAAAAATATAATACACTATATTATTTAAGAATGAAGCTTCTTACATTTTTGTCAAGCTTAGTTGGTTTGTGATGAAACAACATGCCTTGATGATGACTATTATGCCTTCCTCCTCTTGGTGGAGGTATGTTAGTATGAGTTTCTGGTCCTCTATAATCAATTTCATAAATCTCTGAGGTGTCCACTTTTGATAAATCCATTTTCCCTATCAATAAATTTAAAGTGAAGTCATAGTAAGCAAAAATATATAAAAATAAATAAAATCAAGAATGGTTTATAAATATTAAGATGTAGCTTAATTAAATAGCACTAGCAAAATTAGAATTTAGACGTACTAAGTCGACACAGTAAATTTTGAAAGTTTATCTAATTTTAAAACAACAATATGGACCCCTTTTTTCAGTTGTTGTTAGTGCTTTCCTGAGCCTCCATCCATATCGCAATTAATTTGGTAAGCTACGAATTCGGTGCACAAAAAAGTACCTTCTATGCTAAACCTACCTACTTGTGAATAATTATTCTTATTTTAGAAGGGAAAAAAAATATATACTTATTTTTTATGCATATATATAAGTTCTTTATTTTCTATCAATCATAGTAAGCATGTGACTAAACATATTTCATAAACTTTAAGATACAAACACAGAAGAATCTAGGATTTAGAGTATGATATAGTGATTTTAGAAGAAGTGCAATCCAAATGTATGTATACATATTCAAACTAAAAAATAATGGAGCATGCGGTTAAATTCACAAAACTCATTCTAGATCCGCTTCTGAATAAGTACAAACCTGAAGAAGACGAAAAGGAAGGCGAGACGAGGAGGAGGAGAAGGAAGAAGATGACAATGAAGCTGCACTTAAGCTCCATCGTAAAGATCAAGATCTTCAAGAATGTATATATATATGTTTTATTTTATGCCAAAAGAGTGATGAAACTTGCTAATGAGAATTAATTAAGTACTCATTGGGGAAAAAAATAGATCATGAAAGAAGCATGAAGTAGAGAATAGCACATGATGAGTAGATTTAAGTTCACAAGTTTTGGCAATGGAAACACTCACCATCCACACAGCAATAAGTTACAAGGTCATGATGTAGATGTGTTGGATAGGAACATTTATGTAGTGTGTACCATACCCCCCTCCCCCCCACTTTGTTTAATTAATTACTATATTTTGTATATATTTCTTAAAATAATGATTTCTCGTTCAATATTCAATATTTATATTAAGGTCTTAATTGACTCAAATTCGCTCAGCATAAGACTCATCAAAAGTGTCATAAACTTTCGAAACCAATCGCATAGGGTATTGGAACGGATATAGAAATGGGTATCGAATTGTTAATCGATAGAACCAGTTTAGTGCCACTTAATATATACTTAAGCATAATATAGTGAATTTCGAACTAAAGTTAATGGGTTCAGAACCTCAAACTTTATACACTAAACTACATACATTGTGTTGCAATGAAGGAACCCCCCCCCCCCCCCCGCCCCCACCCCTCCAAAGAAAAATAAAAAGAAAATAATCAATATAATCCATGTATAATATGTATATAATCAATATATCTGTATTATATATTGAATATATCAATTATTATGGCTATGAAGGAAAATGTTTAATTATTAGCCGCCTGACTAAAAATGTTAAGATCCCAATTTTTAAGGCAACTTGTAAAATAATCTAGAATAGGGTAATGTCCTTTAGAAATTTCATACAAAAATCATGTGAAAAATTTGTATATCTATCAGAAACAGTACCCTGTGATAAAGATTTATGTGGTCACTTAACATTTGAAAGGACAAATCAGAAATTTGTAAATTTTGAAAGTGTACCTAACAAAAATAACTAATTCAAGTATATTTTTGTTTTATATGTTTTCTAAATAAAACTTTAGGACAGTGCCATGTGTTGTATTATTGTAAATGTCGTAGAAGGGCATCCCATTTAGGAGACCCTTTGGCTGTTTTTATTTTTTATTTATTTTCGAGGTGAACGAATTAAATTTTACTTTAGTGTAATATTATATAAATATAGCGAAGATAAATTATATTAAATAAATTCATGCGACAAACTCAACCAAGAAAGTATATTGAGGATTTCGAACCTTAAACTCTCATTTGAAAGTTTATTATCTACTCAATCAACTCAGCAAATATTTTTTATTGTTTCTTTGGTTAAATCTTACACAACTAAAAACACTATGTATTTTTCTTATTGTCCTTTATGTACATTTTTATTTATTTTCTTGTTTCTAACAATTTTGGATTTGATAAAGACAAAAATATATAAGCTTCTTCTTAAATTTGTTTTAAACAAGAAATCACATAAAACGTCATTAAGTTATATCCATCATAACTTAATTCAATTTATAGTAACTTAATTTAAGAAATAGCATAACTTAATTAAGCTTATAGTTTTAAAAAAAATATCCATCATTTATGTCTGATGGACAATAATAATTCAAGATTACAATCTTTCTTGCAAATCATTCATAAAAAAAATATTTAGACATTTCTATTAAGATTGTGATTTATATATTGACCACTTGACATTGATATAGTATGTGTCAAATAAATTCTTTTTGATAATTTTATGAAATTGTCGATAAAAATATTAAGACCATAGCATGTTATACAAAATCGTCGTTTTCTAATAACAATTTGTGATAAATCCTGAAATAGTATGACATTACAGATTGTTTGATGGCAAAACATAATTATTTGTTTTAAATTGATGTATTTGGACCTTTGTTGAAAAAACAATTATGGGGAGTTTGTCTTTATTTTTCTTAAGCTAGATTAGATTGGCACCCTTTACTATGCTCTTTTTTGTGCATTTTGTGGTTGGAAAATTTAATGCACTGCACAAGATGTGAAATTATATAATAATTGTCTTTGTCCTACATTTGAATGTATGTAAAAGTTTGATTTGATCCTTAAATAGTGAAGTAGTATATTTGAATAATTCTTGAATTTGGACATATATATCATTAGTAGGATATATTTTTCTAAATATGAAGAAGATTATGATTTTTGTTAGTTTTCTCATTATTAAATGTGTATAGCTTATGTTATTTAAAAACAAATTAATAACTATAAATTAAATAAAACAATATTTAATTAAATATTATATCCATAATAAAGATATTAAAGAATTTTATTTATTTAAAAATATCGTAAAAATATTTATTTGATTAAACATACACTAAAAGCTAGTTAGTAGAGGTGGTACGTAGCTAGCATCGATGGTAGTCGTCAATGATGGTCGTGAGGTGGTGACTGACGGTGATATTGGTTGGTTGAGGTCGTTGTGAGCAGAGACGGAGCTAAGTGGGGGTTTGTGGGTGAACCCCCTAACAAAATTGATTGACGGCTCAATGATAAGGAAGGTTCCATGGAAATGCTTTCCACATTTTTTTTTACCCTCCCTAGGAGCTTCCACCCCTTTTTGCTCCCTTGGTGACTCGAACTCGCAACCTTTGGGTTGAAAGTGAGGGGTGCTTACCATCCGAGCAATTCCCTATCGTCAAAGCTTTCCACATTAGTGTTTTGGGTTCGAAAATATTTTCTCTTATGTCCAAAAATATAGAACCCCCAAACTCATAATCCTGGCTCTGCCTCTGACTCTGACTATGAAGTAATGACATATTTTAAGTGGTTAACTTAACTATATAATAGATGTTTGAGAACTCTTCGAAAAGTTTTTCCAAGGTCTGAACTGAAAATATCTAATAAAAACATTTTATCGTGTGTTTAGATGTTCAATTAAAATAAACTCTGATTCAATTATCAAAATGGAATGTACCGACATATTTAACAAATTATCTATGTATTAAGTCATATCGTTGTGTTGGACTAATATATATTAGTAAGATCACTGTTAATTATTGATGTTTATGATTGATGGATAATAAATATTATTATTTGTAATATTATATAAGATACAGGCAAAACTATTTGGAATATCTACTAATTTGTTCGTACATACTTGTTACTTGTTCATCGTGTTCTAATAATTAATCTCTCTCCAAATCATATAAAATCTCCCACAAGAAAAACTCCAAGATTAAATAAAATGTGATGGAGATCTAAGGGATTAATTAATAAGATTTAAGACATGACTAATGATATTTTGTACTTAGACATGACTATCATGTAATCATAGCCAAATATGATTATATGACATTCATCCTAGGTCTAAAGAACAATACATGGTTTAGCACCATCGAGAGACGGGTGAAATGAATAGAATTTCTTCATCTTATTTAATTGAATCGAGTTCTTGAATTTTCGTCCGAAAAAATTCAAATAAAAGAAAACTATTGGGGGATATTTTCTCTTTGATAGATTTTTTGTGACGTGAATCCAAACAATACATGACACCAAAATTCTAATGACTTTGCAGATATACGGTCTTAAACATTTTGCCACCGCTTGCTTCATCGACAAATTTTTAAAATCAAAAGATAAAACTCTTTTTAAAATTAAAAATTAAAATTTTGACTCCGTTTGATTCCGAAAGAGGGACGTCGGTGAATAAAGTGGACATTTATTTCTTAGACATCATTTTGGGGACCAAATTCATGTTAAGGCATTTGGCTGGATGGATTTGTATATATTTGATTAATTAATAGCAGTCCTTTTCATAGAATTATTAAATGTATTATATATACTTCTTGATTTCTTGGTGTTATTTTTTTATTTATTTTTTGCCTATGAAAACAGTGGACAAAGATGAACTATTGAAAAAGATTGAAGTCTACATACATTATTGCAGAAAGTTCCATGCTAGTCAATGATCTACTTTGACCAATTTAAATATAATTCCATTTTATTTTATTTTCTTTTTATTTTTGAGGTTTAGAAATTGGAACTAATTTTTATTGTACAAGTAATAAGTTATTCAAAAATTGTGTAAAATTTTACTCAAATTCTATATATGTATTAATTGTGAATCAATAAATCAGATGAGTTATTATAGACTTATAAATTTTAAATTTAGAATTTGTCTTTAAATATGATTTTTTGATGAGACATTCAAGAATGACTCGTTAAAAGAATTCCAATTTTTTTCTATTATAGTGATCATAATTATTCATCACGAGCAACCAAACATGAAAAGGAACTGTTATATATAAGGTGTATATAGGGGTGTACAAAATCGAACCAAACCGCAAATCGAATCAAATCGAGAAAAAAAACTCGATTATATTTGGGTTGGTTTGGTTTTAATCAAAAAAGACCAACCCGAGACCAAATCAACCCGACATTGTATATATAATTTTAAAATTTTATTTTATACATAAAAATATTTACTTTGATATAATTTTTAAATATTTCTTATACTTTTTCATAGTTTTTATCTTTTAATATATTATTTGAAGTTTGAAACTTAGAATTCTGAATGATTCAATAAAAGATCATAGTCCACAAATGTTGGTAATTATAATAAAACTTAAATCAAAATCAAATTAATACTAATGCAAAAAGAAAATCAATTCAACACTAAGAATGAAAATAACATTGAATATTTGTTCTCTGGTTTTACATTGGTTTAGACAATTCAAATACATAATATAATTTTAATTTCCTTTAATATTTAGTCATGTAACTAATACTTATTAAACTTATTTTTAGCATGATTTAGTACTTTTAAACTTTGATCATTTTTATTATGACTTGTTAATTTGCAATATTTGTTTTACGCGATTTCATTATTATTATTTTTTTATTGGATATTTTAGTGTCATTACTCATATCATATTTTGTGTTATTTTCTTAAGAAACATATTAAATAGTTGTATTTTGGTAGGACTAAAGAAATATTTGAAGTACAAGTAAATTATATGTTTGTATGAATACTTTACCGGAAAAACCCGAAAAAATCCGAAAATCCGAAAAACCCGAAAAAATCCGATAAAACCGGAGGTTGAAAAACCCAATTTTATTGGTTTGGTTTGATTTAAAGATTTAAAAATCTGACACAAATGGTTTAGTTTGATATTTGAAAAACCCGAACCAACCCGATCATGTACATTCCTAGGTGTATAGATAGACGAAATCTTAATGATATGAGATCTTTCGAGAAAAAGCTTGTAGACTTAATATAAATTAAAGTAAATAACATCATATCATATTAAGAGTATTTTTAAAAGGTTTAATCCAATAACTATTATCAGAGCCAATAGTTTGGCTACACAAGAATGAAATTAACTAAGTGATGGGGTGGGGCTGAATTTATTTCCTATGGACATCTACATATGGGTGATATACCATTAATCTCCAGATAAATTTATAAGGTGATCGATCCTATGAAACTTAATTTGAGAAGAGAATATTGAGTATACAGATAAGTCTCATATTGATGGCTAAAATGAAAAATAGCTATATATAAGGTGAATGAAACGATACCCTTTAATAGTGTTAAGTCCTTTTGGAAATATTGCGTGAACATGAAAAAAATAGATAATATGACATTATATTAAAAGTATAATTGAATTAGTTTAGCTCAATACTAAAAACCCTTTTATCTTTAATTCTCATTTTTTTTAATTACTATAATTTATTTTTATTTTTTTGTGCTATGCATATTTGCTAGACTGGCATGCTCATATTAATGGTTAATTAATACCATTGATGAGAAACAGCTAATGCCCTCTGAATTTAATATTTATGGTCCAATTATTCATCTATACAAATTATACATGCTGTCCTCTTCTCTGTATGATGTAGACATTGTCCTTAAATTTCAAGTATATCCTAAGCTCAAATAATGAAATATATTGAGAAATTTTCATAAATAGTATATCCTAAGCTCAAATAATAAAATATATTGAAAATTTTTCATAAATAGTATATCCTAAGCTCAAATAATAATATATTGAGAAATTTTCATAAATAATGATAGTTTGAGGTTTAATTATTAAACATAGTGAAAGTTTGGATAATTATCAAATATAGTATTCCTCCTGTTTCAAAATATTTGTCATAATTTTTTTATGAAATCAAACGATATGAATTTTGATCGATATTTTAAGACATAATTTTTCATTCTATTAATATAAGAAAAAATGTAGTTTACAATAGGTTTTGTATAGTTTTTTGAATATCTGAATTTTAATTTTAAGATATCGAATTAATCGAATCTAATTTAATTTTGAAATAATAAATTGTGACAACTATTTTAAATCGAATGAAGTATTAACAATAAATTATTTTGTAAATTGTGCTTGTAGAATTGAAATATTAAAGAAATTTATTATAACTAAAAATAAACTGCATGTATCACATCAAACAAATTAAAGTTTATGCATTTATCGAATACCGGTTAAAAGGAACGAGTTAAATATATAAAATCACATTAAAACAAATTGTCTTGAATTACTTTATCTATGCAAATTTATTGAAATTAATGTACAATAAAAGAAGTTTAAAATATAGGGAAAACTATGTAATTATACGATTTTAAAATTTATTCAAAAATCCTCTCTCAAATACATCATTCTCCTCTCGCTGATACATCCATATCCTCCTCTCAGATACATCCCTCCCTTCTTTGATACATTCCTCACTTATGTATCTGGATGTATGTTGATGTATCTGGATGTCATTTCCCCTCTCTGATACATCCCTCCCCTCTCGGATACATCCCTCACCTATGTATCTAGATGTCCAGTGATATATCCTAAATACATAAATTTTAAGAGATTTTTTTAATTTGAAAAAGAATAGAAAAATAATGTAATTAGCTCTTAACACTATGAGATTTATGTAAGTTATATTTATATTATTTACCCTAAGGTTGGGAGCAAGTTGGGCTTTTGAAAAATGCTTTTGGATTAGAAGGAGTTCAATAATAAAGGGTCAAATATTCTCCTTTCCCTTCAACTAAAATTTTCTCATAGGCCTTAAGCAACGGCCCAATAAAAAATATTGTAAATTTGAATTCATAAGAGGCTATCGCGGCCAAATTGGTTATATGAATTCTCATTTCCGACTTATGACTTACAAAGCACAAACTTTACTTCATTTTCTAATATATTGAGATCGATTATATGAATTCTTATTGAAACCAGTTATATTATTTCATTTGTGGTTTGTCTGCTCATTTCATCATCCAAATTGTCCTAAGACGTATAATATGAAAATATATCTACCTATAATATGTTGCCATCTATCGAAACAAACTTATTTTGTGATTTTCAATTGTAATTTTTTAACTTTACACTTTTTATAATTTTAAAGTTTGCTTCGATAGATGGTAAAAAATTTTGTTTAGATATAAGAAGAATGACTTTTATTATATTTAGTAATAATTTAATTTTAAATTATTTTTTAAAAAAAAACTATATAAAACTTCAATAAACTCAAATAGAGGAGGAAATCACACGACACTATAAGTGTCTTTTTTATGCATATTTTGTTTTATTTTTATCATTTTCTATTCATATCTTAAAATTTTCATTACTAATGGACATCAAGAAAATTCCAAAGATATTTTGTACAATGTGTGACTGCATGACATGCATTTATTTTACTCATATAAGTCTTTTAAGTTTGTGTAATTGTGTTGTCATTGTACACATTCACGTGTCAACTTAAGCAATGTGTCTTTGGATATCTGAGGGCCTAGAGAGGGTATAGCGCATGCATATGTAGATATTATCTAAATTTTAAATAGATAGAAAAAATATTTTCAATACACTTCTAATTTAAATAAGAATAAATAAACATTTTAAAGTAGTTTAAAAAAAAAATACAAAGGTTAAGGAATCAGGACAGTTTCTAAAGAAAGAATGGAACGGTAACAATAACTAAATAATACGATAATTAAAGTATAAAATATGGCAGATATAATAACAAAAATAATACTAGTTGCTCAGATGGTAAGCATCCCTCACTTCCAACCCGAAGGTTGCGAGTTCGAGTCACCAAGGGAGCAAAAGGGGTGGGAGCTCCTAGGGAGGGTAAAAAAAAGAAAAAAAAATAATACTAGTATGACCATCAAGCCTATCCCATCGAAAAGCGAGACAATGTTTCGACTAACAACTAACTCTGCCCTCTGCCTTAATTCGCAATCTTCATATTTTCTTATTTAAGGTTGTGTCCTCAATAAACTGAAGATGCGTCATGCTATGTCTAATCACCACTCACCACCAATACTTCTTCGGTTTCCCTCTATCTCTCTTAAAATCAACCATGCATTGCCGACCCTCCACACCTTGTCACTGGACATCTTCTCTTCACATGTTGAAACCATCTTAGTCTTGCTCCCTCACCTTATCACTCTCACTTTGTCTCAAATATCATGATTCATGATCCTATATCTCATAGTGTGCCCTCACATGCATTTCAACATCCTCATTTTTCGTAACTTTCATCTTTTGAACATAATAGTTCTTATTAGCCAATGGTTCACTTCAAATAATATAATTGATCTAACCACCTCCTTTTAGGACATAGGGAGAGTACTTTAAGATTACAAAAAATCCCAGGGAAAAAATCGTAAAATTAAATATTTAAACTAAAAAAATGCTTATAAACTACTATAAAATTATGAATTGAGAATAGCCAATTAATACTTATGACCTATCGGTTGATATGACATAAAATACTTTTGATGCTAATCAAATATATTGATCATAAATTAAAAAATATTTATAAATTAGTTTAATCATCTTATAAACTTAGCCAAACTCTCTCCAAATTACATCTTGGACTAAATGAAGCAAACAATATATGCAGTTGAAAATGTTGTCCTCATATTTTCCTCTTTTAATATATAGTCACGGTTGCATTAAAAAAAGGTGGTCAATTTTACCGCATATAGGAAAAAGCAATATATAAATAAATATGTCAAGATAATTTCTTTTTATTTTATCCTCAAAATTAATTAATATAAGTAGTGCAATTAAATACTCATATTTTACCACAATCTCCATTAGTCAAAAAGTTTATTACTATTAATCTCTAGCTAGAAGTCAAAAGTCTCACCAAAATATTCTTTTTTTAAAAATATATATATTTCACTTATCAACTAAACACCAAAAACAACATTTTTATAAAAAAATACTTTTGCAATAATTAACTGTCCTTTTTTTAATAAACCAATCATGCAAACTTACATATTTTACATATCTTTCTATTGTCCCAAAATACACTTTGAATATCTAAGTTTGGTGTAAAAACAAAATACTAGAACAAACCCAACTAATGTTCCAACTTTTCTGGTATATTTCTAGAAAGAAAAAAGAAAAAAAAAACAAACCAACTAGGCCCCTACTACTACTTTGAAGCAGATCCAGTATTTTGGAGTCAATGGGAACAGAATATCAATGCATTTATTATTAAAAAATTGTCAAACAAAGGGATTTTTATATTATATATATTTATTATACATTTATTTTAGACTGAATATATATTAGAGGATATGAATTAGCTAGGGCAGAAGGTTAATATGTATCAATACGTTGTCTTGTTATCTTTTCATATTAGTAGTTGTAGAAATATTACTCATGCACTTTCTTATTCTTCGATTTTTATTATAGTTTGTTGTTGTTTGTACTTTGATTATCATATTATTTTGTTATAGTTACTATCTTCATGCTAGTTATTGTTTTATATGTTATTTCTCATACTTTTATTATTATTTTTTCTGGACTGCTTTAGATTAATTTTTCGTTGAATCAAAGATTTATCGAAAATAATATATTTACTTTTGTAAGGATAAAGTCTGCTTACATTTTACCTTTCAGACTTTACCTTATGAAATTATATTGATATGTTATTATTGTTGAGTACATATTGATGATGGCTATTGGCTACTAATGATTATAATTAAGCTGATGAATTTGTCTTTTAATCAGCTGACTAAAAATATTAAAATCTTTAATGTATATATATAGCTTACAAGGTATGATTTAGTTATCACTAAAATGAATACATGACATCGAGAATAGAAGTTAAAAAAAATATTAAGTAACTTTTTTAATTAAATTCTCGATGCATATATTATTATGAAGTAGCAAAGATTCAATAGAACAATAAATTAAATGCAAGTTAATTCAAGCATCATAATTATTAAAAAATAAAAAGATTATATACATTTAAAAGATTTATTCAAGGGAAAAGGCTCAAAAATGCCCTCCTTTCACCTATTGGTTTAAAAATACCCTTAATATTTTTTTTAGGCTAAAAAATATCCTTTAGTTAACAGAAATCTAATATTGAATTTAACTAAATAAGTGGCCCACATAACTTTTTTTTTATCAAATAAATAAATCTTATACTCAAACCCATTTTTGATAAATCTAACCCAATTTTTATATCTTTAATTTTATACCTCCTGTTATTTGCTTGTTTCTGTCACATGGAGATTTAAACTTTTGTTTGCTCATCATCTCTGACTAAATCACTTTTGAAAAGGATTAAAGCTAGAATTTTTTCTAAATTTAAGATTAGTTCAAACTTCATACATATGGGTTTATGAGGCATCATATGAAAATATTTAATTGGTTGCTTTCATCTCTTGTTTAATCCGTATGTCTGATTTTTTTAAATAACAAGACTTTGCAAACACATTGGGTTTATAAAAATTCTGCTAGTTTTGAATTGGAAGTTGTTCTTAAAGAAGGAAAGAAGAGGAAGAAAAATAGAAAAAACATTCAAATTGACAATAGAAAAAAATTAGCTGGACCAATGAAATTTTGCCACTTATGTAGTTAAATTTCACATCAGATTTCTGTTAACTAAAGAATATTTTTCAACCTAAAAATACGTTGAGGACATTTTTAAATCAATAGATGAAAGCAGGGCATTTTTGAACCTTTTCCCTTTATTCAATTATAAGTACTCTTAGAATACAAAGAATGAATTAAAATATATATATATATATATATATTAATGGTCCTCGTGAGGTTGGTGGTGTCTTTGAATCTTCAAGAGGGATAATAAATACTTAAAATTCTATACTCCACAAAATTAAATAAATTTCTGAAAGTCAGAGCATCCAAAGATGATTTTTAAAACAAGTTCACACTTCACACTACACACTACACACTACACACTTAAAATAAAATATTCCTTTCGTATCAAAATACTTGTCATATTTTACTTTTTAAAAATAAAATTACATGAATTTTAATCGATATTACAATATATATTTTGAATCATATTAATATGATATTATAATTTATAATATTATTTATTTATTTTATTAATATTTAAATTTTAGCTTTAGAATATTAAATTAATTTAACTCTAAAGATCAATCACTAAAAGTGATTTTGATTCGTCGATTAAGACTCAACTCCTCGATTTACATTAACAGTGATTTTAATTCGCCCATTTAGACTCAACTCCTCAATTTACATTAGTGATACATATACTCATTTCAAAAGAGTGTAAACACTTCTCAATTTTTAAAAAATTAGACAAAATCCAAAAATTGTTGGTAAATAATTTTTTTTAAAAGTATCCACCACCCCGCACCCGCACCCCACAAAAAAAAAGTGTAATAATAAATATTTTTTTTTTTTAAAAAAAGGTCCTTGAGGAATGGGCTGAGCTGAGCATAGCAGAGAAAAAAAGTATAGTACCAAAAAAAAACATTTTTATCGTCATTTCATCTTTCAGCATACTACTGAACTAACCTTATTTTAGTTGCAATATTTGAAAAATATTTTAAAAATTTAAAGTACAATAAGAACAAGTTTTAGTTATATTTCTTGTAAACAAATAGTACAAGTATATTGCAATAATATGAAAAATTCAAAATAAAAAAATAAAAACAATCAACTTAGAGGATTAGTATCACTAAACCTTGTTGGATTAAGCCTTTCTCCTGTTGTTGCTGGTTCTGATTTACATCTTGTAAGAAGTAATGGATGAACACAAGCTTTACTACTTTCTTCATTAATGGAGCTCTGCATTTCTTCATTTCCATGGCTTTTTCTCGATCCTAAATCCCCAATTATAGGTTTTTCGAGAACTGGAGGAGGTTTTTCTTCTTCTTCTTCTTCTTCTTCCTCCTCCAGTTCTCGAATATTATTTTGGGGATTTTGACTGTTCAATGGAGAACCCCAGAATTTACTAGCTAATGATGAAGATCTATAAGGTGCTGATCTACATCGAGTCAAAATCAAAGCATTTTTTGGTGGATTGAAATTAGAATCCGCATAGCCATTTTCATTTTCTTCTGATTCAGAAATTGCAATTTCGGCATTTGTTGTAACAATTTTTTGAACTTTTTGAGCTGATTCAACTTTTTTTACACAATACCCAAATGGAAAACAACAAACCCATTTCTTCAAATTTGAAATCAACGATTTGGGTCTGTGTAATTTAATGATTTTGCATTGGAATTTACAGCAGCATGTTGTTGTTTTTGGGGTTTTCTTCTCTTCTATACGTTGTCGTTGTTGATGTTTTTTTGTGGTGTTATTGGAGGATCTGCGAACACGAACTTGACCTATACAAGTGACTTTTGGGGAAGAAGGTTCTTGAGTTTTTTCAATAGCGATATTGTTTTTGTTTTTGCGCATAAACATAGGGCTAGCTCGTGTTCTTGCTCTGCTGCTTTTGCTTCCAACATTGCTTCTTAAGAACCTCATTAATGGCGGTGGAAATTTTTCTGTTCGATTAGGACTTGAAATGGGTTTTGAAAATAAACTCTTCATATTCTTATGATTGTTCTTCTTTTTATGCTTTTAGCTCTCTTTGTGTGTGTGTGTATTTTTGTTTATGTTGTGACTTTGTGTGTTTGTTGTTGGAGTAATGGAGAAGATAGAGAAGGTGTGGTTTTGTTCCTTTGCCATGTTTCTTTCTAGTTTTTCAGTTTTTATATGGTATGGTGATTATGGAGTACTTTTTTTGTTTTCTTTTTCTTTAGGTATTTGGTATTCGGATTTTTCTGTTTTTAATTAGAGATTTTAAATTCAAGTCTTGTAAGAAGAAAATAGGCATAATACATAAATATGACCATTAACTTGACTTCAACGGATAGCTATGCCTATCAACATTAAGTGCGCATAAATAGACATTTAAATTTGTATAAAATTGAAAAAGTAGACAAACTTGTCCTACATGACATAATACACATAGGACGCCACGTAGGACACAAAATTGTCATGTAGGACGAGTCTGTCCATTTGCTTAATTTTATACAGGTTTAAATGTCTACTTGTGCACATCCAAAATTAAAGGTCATAATTACTAGTTGATGCCAAGTTAAATGTAATATTTATGTATTATGCCAAGAAAATATTATTGGATGCACCGTTTTAAAAAATAGATTATGTAATGCGCAAATCAAATTCTAAGTCGATCGAAATTCAATTTGAATAGCTGAATGTGTTGAGGTGTGTGAGAATGTTAGCAACTTGATTGATGAGGGTCGATTTTTTATTTTTTAATCTCTTCTTCATTTTTCCTTCCTTTATTCCTATTTTTGAAAAAAATAAATATTAAGGAGTGTAACCAACACTCATATTAGAGTGATATAATTAACTCATTAGTTCTAACTAGTCAATAACTTGAATATTATATAATTCAGCCTATTTTGACCTGTTTGAGTTCAAAATCTTTTATTTTATATATATAACAAACAAATATATTAAATACAAAATTTGATAAGAATCGAATGATTTAAATTATGATGTATTAGTTAACCTATTTTGATTCAATTCATTTCATTGTAAGTAACTTTTCAATAAAGTCGATTGATTACTTATTTATTGATTCAGTTCATTTTGACAATTCATTTCAGCATGATCATTTCCCTGAGAAAACTAATTAATTAATAGCAATTTTGATAATGAATAACAAGGAAATCCGAATACATAATCTACGTCTACTCTATATTTTATATTAATAAGCTGAAATATATATATATATATATATATATATATATATTAAATGTAATCATTTCATATAAAAATTTAAAGGCATTAAAAAATACACATTTCTATTTATTTAATTATATCGTTAACCTAACAAAATGGTAATTAAATACCCCTGACATCAAGAAGCTTTAAATATGATGGCAATATTGACACAACAAGAATAGTTTAAACCGAACACTAATTAGTAAAAAGTTTCAAATAAATTTATAGAGTTTAAAGAATATTGGTTCAAACAAATTCGATATCACGACATTATATCCACTTCCGATTATACCAAAACCTTTAGATTTCTGATAAAAAATATAAAAGAATATTAACTATCTTACCAAATACTCTTGGTAATTCTTGTGATTTTTACTTATATATTGGTATTTAATAGAGTAAAATGATATTGAGGTGGTGGGGTTTGGTGCAAAATTTATTGTTGTATGTACAAGTAATATCAACAGATTTGATCAATACTCACAGAATTATGGTCAGAGTGATGAATTTTATTTTATTTTATTTTATTAGAAGTTTTGAATTTGAGTCCTCTTAATTACAGAGTCATCTCTGTTAGAGTGAGTTTCACCCCTCATACGAATTTTTTCAATGAAAATTTATATTGAATCAGACTTCAATATGAATATTACTCTCCGAAAAAAAAACCAAAAAAAGAAATATTAAAAGTTGTGCACGTTTGGCTGAATAAGACAAGTAGATTGTTTAATTGTAGCTTTGTATCCTTTCTTTTGGCTTTATACTTTTTTTCACCACAAAATTTCTTGGTTTTGGCAATTTCCAACTTTTGTATTCTTTCTTTTCATCTTTTCTCCCTTTCACACATTTATATTTTGTGGGGGCACATTTATTTTTATAGCTCAGTAGTAAAACAAGAAGAAAAAGAAATGTTGAAACTTGTAGGGTTTTGGTACATTAATTAAAAGTTTGGGTTTTTTGGATATAAATAGTCTGTCAAATTTATTGTTATGTATTTTTTCTATCTTGTATATATAAATCATATACTAATTTTACATAATTATAAATATATTATATATCTAACAGAGTGACATTTATCTTTAGTTTAAGCGATCGAGTGAATTGTTATTTAAGTTAATCCTTCCAAGAGTTTTGATTGTTATTTGTAGAGTTAATGATAAAAGTATATGATCTTAACTATCACATATTTATTAATTTACTTATCCTAACTAATTATTATTCTATTAATTTATCTAAATTATCATCATCTTAATTCTTAACTATCACTTCCTTTGCAATTAAACGTAAATACAATACGATGTTAAATTGACCTACACACGCCTGTTGTTAATTAGAAATAAATATTTGATCAACTCATCATTGAGGTGTGTTTTAATGCAAATGGACTAATAGTTTGAGTAGCTAGGTATAAAGAACATTGAATAGCTGAAGTATCAAACTCGTAAAAAGATGATAGCTTAATATATTTTTGACCATTAACTTTTATTTTTTAGTAACTGATTTCGACTATTTATTTTGTGTAGGGGTAAGTCCCAGATGAATCACCTAAAACCTTTTAAAATATGAAGCACTATCAAGGAGTGTGATGAGATGAATGAAAAAAATCTCGAATTCAGATTTTATAATAAAAA
This sequence comes from Solanum verrucosum, assembly GCF_900185275.1. Taxonomy (NCBI): domain Eukaryota; kingdom Viridiplantae; phylum Streptophyta; class Magnoliopsida; order Solanales; family Solanaceae; genus Solanum; species Solanum verrucosum. The sequence continues at coordinate 170,230 of NW_026020259.1, forward strand.
AACTTTTATAGAAAACATCTCTCTTTTAATGAAATTTACGTGACATGAATCTAAATTAGTGTGACTTATATACAAAATATTTCATCAAAGGAAAATGATTTTACCTGCCTTTCACGTTTCAATGTAATATCAATTATCATGTAAATACCTAACTAAATCTACCAAACTAGGCCCTAAGAATAATTCAACCAATCGTTTAATAATCATGCTTTCATGACCTGATTAATTCAGATTTATATTATGTAAGATTCATTAAAGGAATAACTACTCCGATCCCTATCGAGAGTTTCTCATTTTTTAGGATTTGAACTCTAAATCGTTGATTCTAGCATTTGAAATTCACCGATCCAACTGATTATGATTAGCACTACGTAGAATTTATTAAAAGGAAAATGCTTCCTATGAAAAGTTTCTCGATTCTCAGGGTTTGAACCATGAATATCTTGTTCAAGTATTCAAAATTTACCAACCCAACTAATTTAGATTTGTATCAATAGTTTCTCGATCCCTAGAGATTGAACCTTAAGGCCTAAATCTATGATTCTAATATTCAGAATTTAATGACCCTATTAATATATTAAAGGAGATAAGTTGTTTATAGAAGGAATTTCTTAATTCTCATGGTTCGAATCTGATACCTCTACTTGAAAGTCGAAAGATCTTATTTGTTCCACCATACTCCTATATGATTGTCATTATTCAACCCATTTAACTTTCATATTTATCATCATTTTTTTCACATAACTAATCAACAACTTGATATTGAAAGTTGAAATAACCTCCCCTAACATGGGTGGAAGTTAGTTCTATAATTAAACTACTCTAAGCAAACTCCTATAATTTGACAATTATTGCAATCTAACAAAACCTAGACAATTTATGACAATTATTTCATGACAAATTATGATAATATAAGGTAAAAGTTCCATCATAATAAATCACAATAATTAAATCAAGGGTAGTTGTCTTTATTGTTTATCGTTTTCCTTAGTTTTTCCTATGGTGTAAATATTTTTGTAAAAAAATGCAAATATCAATTTCTTCTTGATTTATTTAACCACATTATCATATTAATTACTACAAAGATTAATCGATGATTTATCAATAAGTCACACAATCTTAAGAAGTTATAAATATACTAAGCAATTTTTTTCAATTTGCTTAAAACCTTTATGGGTAAAATTAGTGATGGAAAGTAGAGAAGAGTTAATGGTCAAAAATATATATGAACTATTATTTGTTCTCAAGTTTCATACTTTAGCTATCTGTTATTTTATTTTCCTACCTGAAATGTCACCATCATTTATGTAGAAAAAGAGGAACAATTAATAATTGTTATGTATTTTAATACATATATAGATGATGATAATTTAAATTGAAAAAAAAAACCTATCGTTAGAATGTAAAACTCGAAAAAGAAAAAGTAATTTGACCATTATTTTACCCTACACAAATATAAAAAGAAAAAATTCTCTATTAATTTGATTTTCAAAAAAGAGCAAAGAGGGACAATTTTTAAATTTACCACCATTGCTTGAGACCAACTTCTCTAAAAGCACATGCAAATTCAGTACTTTTTATTTTATTTATAATATATTTAAACATAATTGTCAGTAGAATAATAAAATAATACCAATACAAGAAAACAAAAGGTCAACTAATATTTCAGAAATCCTTATGGCAATCAAGAAAATGCTTGACCCCAAAAGGACAATAAAAGAGGGGTAACAAGTCAATCAAGAATCATCCTACTGAAAAAGTTCTGGACACAAGAAAACCAATCAATTTACAAAATAAATTATTCAAATATTTGACTTGACACAAAATTTAAGAAAAAAACGTAAACCTCTGAACTTGTAATACACAATTTGTTTGGCAACGAAACCAAAGCGTGCAAAGCCAAATTCTTTAACCTAACAACAACGAAATGAAAAGATGAGGTGCCTCAAGCATCCGCACCCTACTTAAAGGGATCAATGGTTTTGGGCACATAGCTTTCCTCACCCCTCTGAGTGGAGCATATGCTACTGGAAATCGAGTTTGAAATTCTCACCTTTAAATGAAAATTTAGCGTAAACTAGAAATAAAATATGTCATATCAAGACATAAGGAATTATAATTTATAGTATAGTTCAATATTAGGATGAAAAGACTACAAAAAACAGTGCTTATACAGTACCTACTACACTATTACTCATAGTAATTTCCATCTTTTCAAACTTTTTCCTTTTCTCTTTTTCTGTGGGTGATTCTGGACAATAGTTTCTTGTAGGGGACTGTTTTTGTGATGTTATACAAAAAATGGCCCACAGATTCTAGAAAATAAACTTATCAGATGATTGCACTATCAAGTATATTTTCTTCACTAAGGTACAATCCAACAGTTTCATCTTTGTGAACCATCATATTTTAATGTACAGAAAGCTCGATGCACAAAATATTTCGTATTAATAGGGTCAAGGGAAGGGCCGTGCCTCAAGAGGTACAATGTAGACAACCTACCCTAATGCAAACATTAGTGACTGCTTACACGATCACACGGAGACAACTTTATCAACTTCATATGTTAGTACTTAATAATACTCAAAAGATCATTGATCTTTTCATCCCAACTACTGATTTTCCTGATTCAGGTCCAATTTTCTTCTCTTGATCCCCACCACCAATGATCTCATCTTCCATTTTGCCGTCAGTTTCTTCATCTGGAGAAGCAACTCAGAAATTATTAATAGTATCATAATTCCCAAAAAGAAAAATGAAGTCCAAAGGGGACATAGTTGACAATATAGCTATGTTGCTAGGTTTCTCCAAAAATACTGCCGCCACGCTGTTGGGTCCTCCAAAAATGCACTACTTTTGGAGGATCTGACATGTGCTCGTCAATATTTTTGAAAAGTCTAAGCAACATAGCAATATAGTATGATGCTAAAGCCAATTTGTTCCTTGCTTTTCTGCTTTAGGATTGAGAGTCAACCTCAACTAATTTAGAATCGAGACCTAAGTTGCTCAAACTCGGGTGTAGGCGTCTGATACGGGTGTGGATCTAGAGGTCGGATCTATCATGATCTAATTTTTAAGATTCGGGGATATGGATACGGGTGCAGGGATTCGCCTAAAAATAATTAAAATATCTAAAAATAGAGTTATAAAACATAAATTATGAGATATTATGTAAAGAACTCGAGTAGAATCCTGGAAGGAGATTAAAAGAAACGGAGTAACATAGAAATTTTTATATAAAAGATATTCCATTTTCTTCAATTTCACCTTAACTTTTGTATTGATTATAGAAATCACTAAAACTGTCCCAACTTCTCCCATTGATTTTGGTCAAAGTACCCAAAATCGATTGACCAAATCGGGCACAGATCCCACACCCACACCCATGTCATGTCGACACAGGTGCAGCACCAAAAGTGAAGAGTCTGAGCAACTTAGATCGAGACATAGTTGTTCCTATAGTTGTTTTCTTTATACTCCTTTGATATGTCGTTTAACGTTTGGCATATCCAACTAAATAATTTGGTTAATTAATCATAAGGGATACAACAACAACATACATATCGGATCCAGTGAAATACCACAAGTGGGGTTTGGAGATGGTAGGATGTATGCAGACCTTACCCCTACCTTTGTGGGGTAGAGAGGTTGTTTCTGATATTAATCATAAGGGATATTCCTTAAAATAAGTATAAACGATGATAAGCCTTCTAGTATACATCTAGATTTATGAGGGGCATTAGTTAGTACTTATTATACTTTGGCACGAAAGGGAAGTAGTGATACCTGAAGCATTACCTAGAGAAAATTCAGTAAGACGTCGGACACAATCCTTGAGTGCTTGGAGCTCAGCTTCTTTCTCGTTGAGTTTCGAATGAGTTTGGCAAAGCTCAGACTCTAACTCCACTATCTGGCCTTCTTGTTGTTCAATGAGCAGATGACAAAGCTTTTGATCCAGTTCAGATGGCAATACTCCACTGCATTGATAAGTTTCTGCATTGAGGTCATCAGCTTGGTTAAATTCTTTCTCCAGAAAGTCATCCTGTGCAGCAAAAGCCAATAGTAAAACATTAGTTTGTGAAGCGGAACGAGAAGATGGAAAATCTTGTATTATCGACATTTGCATGTTCTGCATTTAGCTAATTGGTTAGATGTTGGAGTTCCAATGATAGGTCTAAATCAGAGAACAAAATGTTCCATGAACTTCGCTATAAACCTCAAAAAGTGCGAACACAAATATTCCTAATGCTATAAGAAAAGTACCAGCACGGCCATCTATAGTTGCAATTAAATTCGATTAAGATATTTAGGCCATTATGAGAATGATAATCAACTTTACTAGTGTAAGAGAAGAAATCCCACTTGATTTGTTGTAACATGGATTCATCCTTGTTAGGGAGCGCATTGGGACTTCCCAGCGCCAATCGAGATTTAGTAGGGCCCCAATACAAGTACCGGACACCGGATGAGAAACCAAAAAGAAAAATGGATTCATCATAGCCATGAGGGGCTGTCCAACCATTTCTAGTTAGAAAAAGTCCAAACAGCCTAACCTAAGAATAACTTCCAATTTCTGTTAATGCTTATGTGACTGTTTTATCCAAATTCATGCTACCTCTTAACAAGAATAACATAATGATGTCCATTTGGATTGACCAATTGCAAATACTACTCTTTTCAGATATCACATTGTTTTAGTCCAAATGCCTACTAAGTTACTACTTGATAAGTAAAAAAATATATCGTTCATCTGACCCTATCACAATTTGGTTAGTCAAAAATTACCCTTTGACTATGATTTTTTCAAACAATTTTTACACATTCTATGTTCATGAATTCTGACTTAGAATTATTTCTGAACATGTAAATTTTACATAGAAACTTAAGGAACAGTTCTTTTTCATACCGCATCACTTTTTCTGGATCGAGGCAGTAGTATTGATTTGTATATAACAACATATTACTTGCATCAAGATGATGCTGGAAAGATTTTTAGTAGAATTTGTTTTAAATGGACCCAACGAAAATGTACTCATTCACAAATATAGGTAAATTATTAAGAAGTTAGGAAACTACCAAATTGTAGTGAAAACATAGAGATGGAAAAGATATGCAGGGTAGTCAAGATCATATAGAGGAAATTTAATACACAATGAGCTCACCTGACATGGATCTCTTCCTCCATTCAAATCCATATCTTCTGTAGAACACCATGGAAGCTTTAGTAACTCGGATTCGAGCTCAGCCTCCAGCTGATCCATTTCCATAACCTCAGGTTGTGGCTCTTCTGTAACGACACTGCTTGCACATTCACCCTCCTCAGCCACTTGGAGATCTAGTGCTCTATAAATATTCCTGTTCTCATTGTTACTCTCAGCAATCGCATGTATTCTACATTCTCTATTATTCTTTTCATCTATGTCGCCTTCATTCTTCGAAGCACACAGGTTATGTGCAACTTTTTTCCTAGAAAGTTCAGCTTTTAATTCCTCTACAGCTTTTGCAGTTTCATCCATGGTAGTGTTAAGCCTATTGATCTCAGATTTCCCAGCTGACATCATGCACATCATTCCAATTCCGAGTCCATAACCAAAAAATGAATTCCCTGGACGATGTAAAGCACATTAAGCAAGGGAATCTAAAAAAAATGCATAGGGCAGCAAATGATATATAGGTTCACGGTTCACCCAGTGTTATCAAAGGCGCGCTTAAGCCTTGAAACGAGGCTCAAAATATGTTGAGCGCTTCGCCTGGCTTTATGTGCGCTTCAGTGTCTTCATGAAGGTTCAAAGACATACTTTTCCTTGCCAATGAGCAGAAGTGACACTAAACAATTGATATGTCACTTTATCATAATTTTTTTTTAAAATTTCTTTGGTCATATATTTGTCATTCATGTTTATAATTATTAGACTTGGACTAAACATATATATTTGTGTTTTTTTCTCCCTTTGCACCTTTTTTCATTAAAGCCCACACTTTATTTGCGTTTTGCGCTTAAAGCCCCACGGACCTTAGAGCCTTTTTGCACTTTTCGCCTTTGATAACACTGGGCTCACCTACTTGGAGCAACTTAATATAAGAGATAATATTCACTCCAATAAGACTATCAAAGTAACATGCACAAATAGAAAATTTAGAACTAAACAGGAAGAGTAACTATTCTTTTACGTCATCAAGTCCGACCAATAAGATAGTAGTAGTATGCCTCGAGCTTATTTAGAACTGTTGTTTCTTTTACATTGATCATCTTAACTATTTCCGCTGTCAATATTCTTCTTTTCTATGATATTTTCATCTCAGCTTCTTTATTCTTGTATTTTCCAAACCTGTTTTGTAAAATGTTTTTTCTTGAACCGAGGGTTTATCTGAAACAACCTCTCTACCCCTCAAAGGTAGGGGTAAGGTCTATGTACACCTCACTAGTGGAAACACACTGGGTAAGATAATGTTGTTGTTGTAGTTTGCATCGAGCCATGACAGGATACCAGCTGACCAGAGAAAGTAAATACAGTGATGAAAGACAGTTCCATAAGTGGCATTCTATACTAATTGTCTCGTTCCCACCCTTCAATGCACCCATCCCCACTCTTCCCCCACCTACCACCCCAGACCCCTGTCCGACAACCCCATCCGCTATATTGTTTGCTTAGATTACATATAAATGACTTGTGATAATATATTTGCTTACTTACCAAGCACAAAAAGACAAGTAAGCAGACTGCTTATATTGCTTATTTTCCAAGAAAACATTTTCCTTCATACCAAACACACCCTAAGATACTCTTTTTTTATCAACACAACAGTTTTCTGTAAAAATTACCAAGAGACTTAAACAGTATAAAGCTCTCTTTCAATTAGCAATCTGAAAATCCCGAAAGCAAATCCAAATGGGAGCATACTTGTTCCACACTTTCATTGGTATAAGTAAACCTATCAATTTTTGACAAGATATGGTTTTGCTCTCAACATGAGAGAGCTAATGTTTTGGAGCTTTATACTTATTGGGATCTGGCATCTTTCTGCTTAATTCCACAATCAGGTGAACAGTGGTTTTGATTCCACCAGCAGTTGACCGAGCTATTTAACGGGAAAAAAAAGGTGTCCGGTTAATGTATCAAAATGCAGATTATCATCATCCCTATGGTACTACTGGTCAGACTCTTTTAACGCAGGACAGGAAAAAACCTCGCCAACCCCATTCAAAAGAAAAAGAAAGGCATAGAAGATGAATAGGAGAGTAGATCACATCGCTAAAACATAAATAGCACATTTTGTGAATTTAATATATTGCAAAAGTAACATTACAGTATCTATGATGCCTATGCTAAACAATGTACAAAAGTTACTCTGCTGATGTACCATTGCACTAGTGTAACTCTTCTCTCAAAATTTTGCTAAAGGTAAATAAATAGTCATACTACTTGAAGCCACCATTCTTTAGCTTCAGGCCCCTCACCTTTGAACGTGATTAATATAGGACGGTTGAAAACCTCTCCATCTGATTATGGAAGTTGTAATTCCAATTTGAGTTTTTCACATCTCTTTTTATTGGTTTCCAACCTAGTGTCAGGTACCTACATTAGATCCCCCGAGTAAATCTGGATTCCATCCGAAAAGTCCCACATTGGGGTAAAGCGCTACCTAACAAAGGCGACTTCATACCTATGCAAAACTAATTTTCTACTTACATTCCATAACAAACACAATTATCAACCAACACATTCAAAATTAGAGTGTCATGATGCTTCTATGAGCAAAAGATAGTGGACTTGAGAGCAACATTAGCTAAATGAGAAATTGTGATCCACAATTAAATTGAAACACAGTCCCTACCAAAGCATACTATTGCATTAAAGTGACAGAAAAGAAAATGTACAATATATATATATAATATTTTAGAAAGTTTACCTTTGGAAGCACAAGAATCACATTTCCCTGAAGGAACTTTATTAGTTCTCCTCTTCTTTAAACAAACATAAAATCTCTTCCCATTCCTTCTCTTCCTCTGATCCAACCTAACCAATTCCTTTTCACCACTCCTCACATTTCCACATTTTCCCCCTAATTTCCCACCACTTTTTCCCTTCCACTCCATCACATTCCCTTTGGTCTTTTTAGAACCTTCCACATTTTTCTTCCTCAAATTCCTAAACCCCATTTCAGAACCAGAAGCACTTGAAAACCTAAAAATTGACCCATCAGAAAACCCCTCACTCTTTTCTTGAATGCTACAGCCAAGATTACACACAAAGTTTGAATCTTTATGCTGAAAGGGAGTGTTAAACCCTTCTGGATCAAAGGGTTTATCAAAATTACTGATAAAGATTGAATCTTTATGCCCTTGTGGGTTAAAGGGTTTATCACAAATACTGGTAAAGATTGAATCTTTATGCTGAAAGGAAGTCATAAACTCTTCTGGATCATTGAGTTTATCACATTTACTGTCACTTTCAGTGGAACCAGAGATGGGTTCAGTGGCATTTTGGTTAAAGATTTTCTTGGCTAAAAAACCAGATCCTGCTGCTGCTGCAACTACTAAAGCTGGCCACATTTGGGTGTTTTTCTTTCTCAAGATTTTAGACAAGGGGTTTAAGATTTTGAACAAAAACAGAAACTAGAGAGATCACATTCAAAAATTGCTAGTAAATGTTGTTGCAGTTCATAATAACTAAGTGAAAGTGACAAGCTTTGAATTTTGTCTATGTGACATGTGGTGGGGGGTGGGGGTAGGGGGTATACGTGGCTTCTTATATAGAGTTTGCTCACGTGCTTCCCGCTTACTGATAATTTTTTCAATTTTGTGGTCTTTGGTCCTTTAGAAGGCCTAAAGATGGAGATTTTGGGCCAATTTACCAACAATCCATTAAGAAAACCTCTCTCCTGGGTGGGTATAGTACGATAGATATCTAATACCATATTGAAATTAAAAAATTTAATGTTATGATTTGAATTTAATGATATTTGATATGTGTTTATTTTAAAATTTAATATTTTGTATTTATAAAAAAAATATTAAAATATCGTATCGAAATATATAGTTATATATAAAATTCATAGTTTCATATGTATGTAACTAATTATTTAAATGTCGAAATTTTGATTAGTTTGTCTTGATTTAAATGTTCTTTTTGGGTGATTAATTAACAAAGAGAGATGTTTGTACTTTGTTTTGAATATTTTTACATGTATAAGGTTAATATATTGTTGAGATGTTTCTTGAAAAGCCAAAGTCATAATTCTTTATCATACGAATATATATATATATTATTTTGAAGAATAAACTATATTATACTTTCACATACTTAGACATATAAGAATTACTTAGTACCTATAGGAAATAAAAATATAAATTAAAAATCTCATGTTACAACATCATGTTTATATCCATGCTATCAGCATAAAAAATATTTTATATCCATGATATTAGCATAAAAATGAAATTTGTTCAAAAATCTTTGCATAACATAAGAAAAAGAGTTTGGAAGCATAAAAAAGCTTTATTTCATATGGATAAAACAATTTCAGAAATGGAACAAGTATATCTGCATACTAGCCATAGTTATGGTGCAATAATTTTTTCAATACATGAAATGAAAATGTATAGAATACAGGAGTATTTTGAATATAAAAATGTTCTATCAATCTTAAAAAATTATAGAGTATTTACTGCATAGTTATCTGCAACCCTATTTTAGAACAAAAAGAAACTTGTTTAAAATGTTTAAAACAACAAGAAACTAATGTTATCAGAGCCAAGGCACTAAAAGAAATTATGGAACTAGATTTTACTCTAGTAAAACCTATATGGTATATAGAAAGAGAAACCTTAGTAGCAATACTACAGGTAATTAAAAAACTAGATAAATATCTAAAAAGGAAAATAGTAACCATAATTACTCTGAAAAATAAATCTGAAGAAGAAAGATATGAAATGCATTATAATTTTTCTGAAGAAATTATAGATGATATGAATACTTCTGATTATTACTTTTCAGAATAAATAAAAATGAGCCTAAAAGAAGTCTCAGAATTTACTAAAACACTTAATAGAAAGTCAAAAACAACTAACTCTAAGGTTAAAAATGATAGAAATAGAAATTATTTCTATAAAAGAAAATCTACGAGGAAGAATTACAAGCATAATTGAAAAAACAGAAAAGTTTGACAAAATGGTAAGTCAAAAATACATAAACGAATTACTAGCAAAAAAATTTGCGAGTAAAAATACTTATCAAAAAGAAAGTATGGATGAAATATTAATCCAAAAATTCCTAGAAAAACAAAAAATTGAAGAATAAAATCTAGAAATAGCAGAAAACAATTCTTCGGAATCAGACAAAAAATTGCAAAAAGATGAATGAACTAGATGAACTGGTTTATGCTTTGGAAGATCTTAATCTTTCAGAACAAGAAATAAAAGTATTTATGAATAAAGGAGAAACAGGAGGACCCCAAGGAAAATTTGAAAAATTTGAAGAAGGTGATGGATCCAAATCTATTAAAGAAGAATGGCAAGAGCCAGAAAAGAATGGAATTTTTTTTGCGCATAAAGCAAAAAAGAATAATGATTTTATAAAACACTATCATAATAGTGATAAATCAAAATTTATGCCAAATAGACTCCGAACAGGAGATATTGAAACTCAATTCTTAGATCTCGATTGTAAAAGAGATCCAGAAAATAGTTTAGACTTATGATCTCAAAACATGCTTCTATATTTCCTATTAGGAAAAGGAAATTATACAGATGAAGAAAAATATATCATTATGATAAATATTTTTATTGGAAAAGTAAATAATTGGTTTTTTGGATTAACTGATGATGCAGAAAAAATAATTAAAAATGATACCATAGAAGGATTAAAAAATTCTTTACAAGAAGGTATAACTAATCTAAAGCAATATATAGCAAATGAATTCTTTGGTGGACAAGGAAATACAAAGGAAAATAAAGAAATGATAAGAACAATTGCGAAAGAGCAATTAGAAAAATTACAAATTTGTAAAATGAGTTATATTCAAGAATACACTTGTGAATTCGAAGAATATTACTATAAAATATTTGATAGTGGAAAAGAAATGTTACCATATCTTGAAAAGTACTATAAAAAATTACCAAGCTTTTGGGCCAAATATTTCAGAGAAGAATATGAAAAAGAAAATAAAAAAGGAGACACTCTTTTGTCAAAGAATAAGCTTCTTAAAAAATAGACTTGATCAATTATGTATGTCACATAGCATTCAAAGAAAAGCTAAAAGAATAAATACACAAATTTATTGTTTAGATACTAATGCAGCTGCAGCAATGAAAAACCTTATAAAAAGAGAAAACTTAAAAAAGGTTTAATAAAAAGAAAGGATTTTTCTAAATAAAACTATATTCCTAGAAAAAAATATTATAGGAAGAAAAAAGAATTTACAAAATCAAAACCTGCAGAAAAATGCAAATGTTATAATTGTGGTGAAGAAGGCCATAAAAGTTACGAATGTAATAAAAGAAAAGTAAAAATCTCAAAAATTGACAGAATAGAAATTGATTCTGATTTAGAATCCATAAAATCTATAGATAGCGAAGATTTCTTTAATGAAATCTATGAAGAATACTCAATCATTCTAAAGATTCTAACTAAATAAGTAAAGAAATTCAAGAAAGAGAAGATTCAGTTCAAATCTTAGAAACTGAAGAAGATCACAGAGGATATGCATTAAAAGCAACTTTTGATGAAGAGATATTCCGAAAAATCCAAGGATTAAAACTTAATCTTAAGACAGAAGATAACTTATTAAGTAGAATGCAAAGAATGTTTGCAAGAAATAAAATTTCTTATCATGAATATCAGGAAATAGAAAAAGTAATAGAAATTACCCAGACAACAAGAAAACATAAACTAAACTTGTTAACAAAACCTATGATAGATCAAATTCTTAGGAAACTCCTGAAAAGAAAAGGAAAAAAAATGAATTATGTTCATTTAGGAGGAATCCAAATATTAGTCAAATCGACTTTTAAAGAAGGAATCAATTGTCCAATAGTTATAAATCTATCAGACGAAGATTTATGAATGCAAGAGAAGGAAATCTTGGTATAGTAGAGAGAAACCTAGCCTATACAAAACTCCTCTTTACATATTATCCGAAATATTGTATTTCACTCAAAGATGCTGATTTCAATGACGCATTGAGTTTACATTTTCAGATCAAAAGAAAAGATCTATTTAAACCAGGTAATCATATAATGAGTATTTATTACCAAGGTTTGTACACAGTTACAAACTCAAACTATGGTAAAGTATATAAAAATAAAGAAATGATCGAAATAGATCAAGAATGTACAGGGATAGCGAGAATTGTTGAAGCAGAAATTCAGCAAGCTCAAATTCCAGACGAATATGAAATTCAGTTTGGAAAAACACAAGAAATAGGAAGTTCTAGTAACCCTAGACTATCAATAGAATATGGAAGGAATTCCATTAGAAAAAGTAGATATCCTACAAAGATGATAGAAATTTCAGATATCACTAGGATTAAAGGAAGAATCTTTAATGGAATTGAATGGAAACATCAAGAAATCTTGATACAAACAGGAGCAACTGCTAACCATGTAAAAGGGATTCTACTAGATGGAATATCAATATACGAGGTAAGCAATATACTTATAAAACCTTCGAAGGAAATAACTTTAGTTGTAAAAATACAATAAGAATAACAGTTCTGTGCTATATTACAAATCATGAAAGTGATCAGGATCTAATCCTAGGAAACCTTTTCCTAAATAATTTAGAAGACTATAGTATAGGGAAAAATGGCATAGAAATCATAGACAAAGGTGAAAGTGTGAAACATGTTTCATACCAAAAATGTAAATGCCAAAAGAAACTAATTTTAAAGTTTCAGTTTTCGTAGAAATAACCTTCTATGATACAAAAATAACAACCTGTTGTCAAATAGACAATGGATCTGAAGCAAGTTTAGCAAAATCTTTTTTAATAAAAGATTGAGACATAAACAAAAATAACATATCAATGATTAGAATCACAGGAGATAAAGAAAGACTTTCAAAGTTTAAAGAGAAAGTAGAGATAATCTTAGGATCAAAGATTGTTTCTATAAATAAATTATTTGCTTATGATAAACTGGAAACAGATTTATTATTAGGAAATGATTTTCTACAACAGTTTCAGGATTATCATCAAACATTAGCATGATAAGCCTTAAGACTCCTTGCGGACATTTTATAAAAGTCCCAAGAAAACAAAATCCATATAATCTTGAAAAAGATAATGGAAATTTTAAAAGAAAATACTTAGAAAATCTAAGAAAAATTACTTGTAAGTGTCTTAATCTACAAAAGATTAAAGAAAATCTACAAAAATCTTATGGAGAAAATCCATTAGAAAAAATGGGAACAAAATCATGAAAGGGCAACTTTAACCTTAAAAGACCCTAGCATAATCATCAGAGTAAGACCCATGCTCTACAACGAAAATGATAAAATTGAATTTAAAATTCAAATTAAAGAATTACTCAACTTAAAATTAATAAGAATGAGTAAAAGTCCTCATAGTAGCCCAGCATTTATGGTAAGAAACCATGCTGAAATAAAAAGAGGAAAAGTTCGTATGGTGATAAACTATAAAGAGCTAAATAAAAACTGTTTATTTGATGGATATTTTATCCCAAATAAAAATAATCTGATTAACCTTGCAAAAGGAAAAACCTATTTCTCAAAATTTGACTGTAAAAGTGGATTTTGGCAAATAAAATTAGCAGAAAATTCAATTCAGTTAACTGCTTTCAGTACTCCTAACGGACATTATGAGTGGTTGGTCATGCCCTTTAGGTTAAAAAATGCGCCACAAATATTCCAAAGAAAAATGGATAAAATATTTTCAGAAATTTTTTTTTTAATTGTTTATATAGATGACATTCTATATGTTCTAAAACATATGAAGAACATTTAAGACATCTGAAAGAATTTTCAGAAATTTGTTTGAAAAATGAAATTGTGTTAAGTCAGAAAAAAGCTGACATCAATAAAAATGAAATAAAATTCTTAAGGATGATTATTTCAAAAAATGGAATAGAACTCCAATCACACATCTCAAAAAAGATCATAGAATTTCCTGATAAATTAACAACAAAACAAGAAATTCAAAGATTTTTAGGTTGTTTAAATTACGCAGGAGAATTTATTCCGGATTTAGCTAAGAAACGAAATATACTACAAAAATTAATAAGAAAATCCAATAGACATGGATGGACAGAAGAACACACACAGTGTATCAAAAGTCTAAAAGAAGAATGTGCTAAGTTGCCAAAACTTAGATTACCAGAAGACAATGATGATCTGGTTTTACAAACTGATGCATCTGACTATCATTGGGGAGCATTATTGCAAACCGATTTAAATGAAATTTGCAAGTACACGAGTGATACTTTTAATGATGCTGAAACAAGATATTTTACAAATGAAAAAGAGTTATTGGCTATTGTTAGAGGAATTAGAAAATTCTCTACTTTCCTTTTGCCAAAACAATTTGTTATTAGAACTGATAATACGCAGGTATCAGGACTAATAGTTAACAAGCTTCTTTCTGAACCTTAATACAGAAGATTGCATCGATGGCAAGTGTTATTATCCTTTTATTCATTTACAATAGAATACATTAAAGGAAGTGACAATTTTCTTGTAGATTTTATCTCCAGAAATGTCCAATATGGACAATTGGATGAAAATCCTGGTAAACTGGATATATGCAAAAATGGAAACAGTGGATGAATCCATAGACGATAAAAGCCAGAGGCTATTCAAAATCAGAGATGAACTATCAGAGTTATCTGAACAAGCTCGGATTTTACAATTTGAAATAAATCATCTCAATACCACACAAGCTGAAAAACATGAGAGAATTTTTACTCTTGTGTGAACATTGGATACATATCCAAAACAGAATTCAATTCTAAAGGGGAATATTAATCCCAACAAAGTGGCAGGAGATGTCCCACTAGCACCTAGTGCCCAAAACATCTCAAAGGTAAGCACGGAAATGTCTATTCATATATCGAAAGATGTAGAAAAAGCCGAGCAATAGAAGCTTCTACTTCGAAAGAAGGAACAAGCTCATCATCAGCAAAAGCTGGAAAAACCTATCTCTTTGGGAAACCAGAAAGTAAAACTAACCAAGTTCCATCAGGAACAAAAGTGTTTTCTTCTTTTCAGGTTGGCAAAAAACACCCTAAAGAAGAAGAGTATCTTGCATTTACAAGATACGTATACAACCTCCCTGAAGAAAGCGGAGAAACATTTGGTGTTTTAGGAACAACAAGTTTGTTTCCGAGAATATCAATATTTCCAAATGGATCACCGAGCTTCACAGCTCAATTATTTGAATTTGGATATTTAGATCGTGTATATGCAAAACAGGATCTAAAAGAATTATCACAACTACCAGCAAAACTGTTTAATTCAGTTAAAAACTATGCCCAAGGAAATGGCGTTTATTGCAGATTTTACAGCATTTCTATGGAATGCAAAGATTTGCAGGCTTATTATTCAACTCTCAACTACATAGCAGTTGAAAAAATAAAAGATTTCAATGTCAAAGTCACAGGTGTAGACAAGAAACTTCCTCATCTTAACAAGAAATGGATTCAAACTAGACGAGCTTTAGGAATAAAAGCATTATATTTTATTCTTAAACGATTCTATAATGAAGACTGCAGAGTCATAGATCAAGACCAAGATTGGGTTTTGATGACCAAGATTGGGTTTTGGTAACCAAAGAAAAGTCTAAATTAAAAGATAGAATTCTTGACATAGAGCTTCACAGATTAGGAGCAACAGAAGAAACATGGAAATTAGCATGTAAAATGCTAGATCATAATCACCCAGGAGCGGAATAGCTGTCAAATGAAAGACAAAACAGGAGACGTAAGCACTTACGTCATTAAGATATCAACAACGAAAAGAATCTTTTCTTTTCCTCAAAGTCAAAAAGAGAGGTCACATCTTGTCGGCCATCAACAAAAGAAGATGGAAAAAGACATCCTCATCTTATCAACAAAGAATCTTCAATCAGTGAAGGACTAAAGAGAAAATATGTAGAAGTTTAGGGAAGTCCCTAAAAACATATATTTTGTAATAAGTCCCTCCTTCCATCTATAAAAGGAGAGGAACTTCATACTTGAGAGGCAGACTACATTTTCTGAGAGAAAACACTTGAAAGAAAAATGTTAGGTACTTCTAAGAGTATGAGTGTGAATGAGTAGTAACTTCTCCCGCCAGGGAAAAGTATTTCTTTTATGTCGTGAGTATTGTAAAATATAGTATAGTTTGTCCGTAAAATATTCATATGAAATAGAGTTTGGTTTTTATAGCTCTCTTCTTATACTCCATAAATAGTCTTAAACGAAGGTTGCGATTTTCTGCCTTAAGGGGGAACAATAAGGAAGTAAGCCGCAAGACTGAGGTCGATTAGGCTGAAATACTGTTCATTGCCTGGAGGAGAACTACTGCGGTAGTGATAAGGACTATTCATCGAATAAAAGAAGGAAGGTATAAACACACAACTTTTATCTCATATTATTATTTTGAAGAATAAAATATATTATACTTTCACATACTTAGACATATAAGAATTACTTAGTACCTATAGGGAATAAAAATATAAATTAAAAATCTCATGTTACAACATCATGTTTATATCCATGCTATCAGCATAAAAAATATTTTATATCCATGCTCTTAGCATAAAAATGAAATTTGTTCAAAAATCTTTGCATAGCATAAGGAAAAGAGCTTGGAAGCATAAAAAAGCTTTATTTCATATGGGTAAAGCAATTTCAGAAATGGAACAAGTATATCTACATACTAGCCATAGTTATGATGCAATAATTTTTTCAATACATGAAATGAAAATGTATAGAATACAAGAGTATTTTGAATATAAAAATGATATATCAATCTTTAAAAAAAAAATTAAAATAAATAAATATATATATATATATATATATATATATATATATATATATATATATAAGTTGAAGACTTAAAGTTGACCAAACTATATTAACCGATTTACCGTACAGTAAAATATTGAAACCAAACTTTAAAATACTAAATCATACCGAATTAGTTTGTTATGGTAATAATATAATATTTTTAAAAACCGTAATTAAAATTACCAATCCAGGCTTTTTAATACCCTATCATGTCCACCCCTCTCCATTTGTGGTGTTGGTTAATTTAGAGGGGTTCAACTATAAATTTTGGATCAAATATGATTTTCAAATATTTTAAGCTTTGAAATATGCATATCAGGAGCTAGTGGAATATATATATATATATATATATATATATATATATATATATATATATATATATTCAAATAGATCTTGCTATGAATTTTTTATATATAAATGAAACTCTAGACTATACCTAGGAGTTTAATGAAAATCGTGAAGTTTAAACTTATAAAAATTCACAAGGTTGAAATTTCAACCGTCAGTTTTAATTCCAAGAACACATTATAGGGTCATAATATTTCACGTTAGCACCGAAATTTAAAGATTTTTATGTTACAATCTGATCATGTCACCTTCTGAACGACACTTCAACAATTAAAAAATTAAATTAAATTAATTTTCAAACGTAGGCTAAATTTGATTAACCGTTCAAAAGGTGGATACTTGCCCATTTCTCCCTTTTTGTGGTGCCTGAGATTTTAGCTTTACCATTACATAGTAGAGGTCGATAAAAGATAATAATCTCGAATAAATTTAAGATTAAGTTTGTCCAAATTTGATTTGAGGTATCAGTAATCTCGAAATTACTATCTCATATAGAAGGTACAAATCACACAAAAAATTATTGCTTATCTCATTCCATGTACCAAACGACCCGTAAGAGGAAAAAACTACATAGCAAGCAAGCAATTCCTTGCAATATGAGAGCTACAACTGTATGACCAGATGATATTTTATAACACAACACATCAGCATTTCAGTATGAAGAAAAATTAGAATTTCTTACTAAAATATTGGTCCAAATTACTATATATTAAAACAAAAGGCAGCTCTCATCAAACTTTGACTATTTTTTACTCAATAGAACTTGCAAAGAGTGTAGGAGCAACTACACTATTAACTTGTAACTTACCTGTTATACTTTCCCTCTTGATCCATTTACAAACACTTAAAACATAAATGTCAGATCAAAACTAGAAAGATGTCCAAGTAAAGGAAGTAGCGATAAACAACGTCTAAGAGGTATGTGAACCTCCAAACCATCAAATCCGAGTTGGTCAAGCTGGTTCAACATCGAGTTCCACTCTTTTGGAACATCTGCAACAGTCAAAAGGAGAAAGAATCAAAGAACTCGTCCGGAGTAATGAAATAGAAATATTAGCATGAAGTTTTAATGAAATAGTAACATCTATTTCTTTGCACAGTACAAGAAGGAGCAGGGTACTGTAATAACAAGTTCCATAAAGAATCACCTCATTCTGGAACATATTTAAGACTCCCCTTGTACTAGCAAAATGAATTTGAAGCAGTAATTCGAAAAAATAGCTCTTGGTCAATACACATCGATACATATTGCAATGGACAGATTATTATAAGACATTATTTCGGTTATACATTACAAAATCAATCTGGTGTTATATTGCATCTCTTATAGCGTGACGACATTTTATGCTTTCTTATACCTCTGATGGATTAAATTAAGGTAGAAGGAAGAATAGGTAATATATCGAAGTTACTGCATGTTATAATTTGTTAATAAACAGACATTGAGTCTAACTCAACCACAAAAGTTATCTTATGAGGAGAGAATAGCCCAAGATCATATAAAGAAAACAACAATATATTTCCTTAACCAATGTGGGACACTTAACACTCTCCCCCCTCCTGCTGCACTCCCACGATGGATAATCTGTTATGTGGATGATATTGGGCGAACCAAGAACAAGGATGTGTTTGGCTCTAATACCATGTTAAGAAAATGAATGATTGCTTTAAATCAACTCTAAAAGCTAGCTCATGAGGTGAGCGTTGCTCAAAACCATACAAAGAGACAACAGTCTATTTCGTCAACTAATGTGGAGCACTTATAATATGATTATTATATGCATGTCTATAATTTTGTAAATCAAGTGTGACACTTTGTTTTATTCCTATATTCACCTATATATTCCCTTCCTTGTGCCTTGCAAGCACGAGATGAAGCATGCTCCACCATCTTTCAGAATAACTGTAGTAAAGATGCAAGCACGAGATGTAGCATGCTCCACCATCTTTTAGAATAACTACAGTAAAAGATGTGTCGAGTTCCTATTCTAATTTCTCCATACTTCAATAGTCTTCTACCACCTTCAATGATGTCACTCCTGGCTATGTTCCAGAAACAATGAAATAAATCCATGTTGAGACCAGCAATTGCGTCTTCTTCGCAGCTCCCAACTCCACTCATACTTCTTCCTTAGGAAACTCCTCACCATGGTCTCACCCACTCCCTTTATCTTCCTCTGTTTTATTTAATGAATGCCCTTTTACCTATGCTTGCATCTATACTCTTCTTATATAATGGGATATAGAGTCCTTCTAATTGCACCTCTCACTTCCCATTATCCACATGACGTTGTACAAACTACATCACATTTGGACAAAATTAAAAACAAATTCGTGCAATCAGAACAAGGCTGGCACTGGATAGCCAACTATTATGTTTTGTGCTACTACACTAAATTGTCTATCACTCTGTCGAAACTAATCATTTGACTTCACCATAAGTAATACATTCAAGGCAAAAAATCTATCCACAAAGTCCAGCACAAATCCTTCAAATTATTTTTTGAATTAGTGTCATACATTGTTTCTTTCAAACTTTTATTCCAAATCAGTTTATAAACAGGAGTACAAAACTAGGCCGTCAAAGTACACATGTTAACAACATTTCACAAACACTTTATTGCAAAATGAGCATGCATTACGTATATCTCTCAGAATGACACTAGTACCATTTTGAGGAAATGGTGATGCAAACTTACAAGAGAAGCATGTGTAATTACGCATATTTCACTATACAAACATCTCATAGAAGAAATGTACTCATGAGGCTACAAGTGTTTTGAGAAGGAAAGGTTAAAATAATAACGTTAAAGTCCTTCACTCCTTCATCATACTTGATGTAGAAATTTCTCCTCTGTGAGAAGTCAAGTAAGCCTCCCTCCAAAATTTAATCAACAACCATGCATATTTCTAGCAATTAAGATGAGAGAAGGAAAAGGTTCTCTAGAGAAGAGTTGAGTCATGTATAAATACAAGAATGTACGAAGTTTTGTATTAAACACAAGGATGGAGAAAGCATGGCACACTTAATAGTCTAATAGGCCTTACTTAGAACTTAATGTATCCTATACAAAGAGAAAAGTATCCTGATTTATGGAAATACAATTATTCCTTCACAGTATAACTACTTGATTTGCTCCAGGTATAGGGGTAAGGTCTGAACACACTCTACCCTCCCCAGATCCTACTTGTGAGACTTCACTGGTTATGTTGTTGTATAATTACACATGTTACTCAAGAAAATATACTTCCTAATAATTCTTGCTTGCACAACCCACTCTATGTATATTTTAATAAAGATTGTGCAAGCTTCTCATCAAGAATAACGGAAGTCGTATGCATCTTTCTTCTAGTAATCTGCTAAATGTGTCATCAAAGTCATTACCAATGAATGATCAAGTCAATAATGGAACCACACAAAAACCAGTGCATGAAGTATTTCAAAAATCATTCTTCCTTTTCCTTCAAAGTCTTATCTTGTTAAGTGCATATGAAAAAAAGATGGCAAGTGCTTACGATAAGACTTTGTGACATGCAAAATCTCAGCATAAGCACAACATCATATTCTAGGACCTCATCATAAGAAAATAGATAAAAATAACAATACAAAATCAATGCCCATTTTTTTGAGCTCTTGTCTGACACCCTCTTCTTTTGACAAACTAATCAATATTCAAGTATTCTTCATCTTGTCAAGTTAAAGCATGAATTTGACAATATAATAATACTACAAAGAACAATGAAACATAAAGATATAAAGAATAATCATAAGTTAGGATTTCATGAAACAAAAACTTGTGAATTTATATAGATAAAAATGGAAAGATATCATAAAGTATCTTAAATTTTATAATTTAATAGTTGGAGGTTATGAATATGAAAACTTAAAAGTCATGGAATTAATAATATTATTAAGAATAGAAATTTAATCGATTTAAGTTATGAAAGTGAAACTTAAAAATTAAATAAATAAGAAAAAAGACAAATAAAGAAGATAAAAGAAATACATTTATATTATATAAAGATATAAATTTCTTGAATTGAATAAATAAAATAAAAAAAGTGAAAAAAGAACAAAGAAAGGAATGACCATTAAAAAACCATAAAATTAACTATCGTGAATAGTTTGTCGGAAATTTTAAAAATCAAATGAAAAGATTTGTAATACTTGATGAGAAATTGAGAAATACTTAGGAAAAGAGAATACTAGCATTAATGACAAAATAAATTAAATATGGCTATTGATAAAGATATAATTAAATATGATTATTTTTAATATTCGTTAAATTTTTAGGTGAATTTTTTTTGTATTTTAAAATTAAAGAAAAGGTTAAAAAAAATCACAAAAAAATAAATAGAATTGAAGCTCATAGAGAGCGTCATATCACCATTTTCATTTTCAGCTTTATTATTATATATAGATTGATTCCTGTCAAACTTTCAAATGAAAAAATTATAAAAGCTTACCCCGCCTAAAACATGTCATCCTAAAGATCAATTGCAAGCATGTTGCACTCTATCAAAATACGGCCTGAGGTCTACTACAATCTCATTATCATCAGAATCAGATTCAGTGGAACCTTAAGAAAACAAACACAAAGGAAGGAAAATTATTTACTGGAACACCAATTTGTATCAATACAAAATAAATATGTAATATGTGTAGAATGTTTTACCTTCTTGCCCATAAAGTCAATCTCTAGCTAGTACATAACTTCGCCTCCACATTTCCAGGTAAAGTAGAACTCGTAAATTTTAAAATAATACGACATTCAATGCTAAAGATAGATTTAAAGGCTAGTATGGTAATAGGTCTACTCAAGACGCCCCTTGCCATCAATGAGAGTTCAGAATACTTTAGTCTATTTTCCTTCCAATGGGCACGTATATCCAAATTTGAATTTACTTTACGGTCAATATTCGGCTCCTCTGTAACGACTTGTTCCCGTCGTTATAGAAAATCCAACAGGAAAAATTTTGGGCCTGAAAACTTTTTCGTAGTAACTTGGAATTTCCCAATCTAGTCCAGATTTGGATGAAATCGGAGTTAGTAAGGTCTAGGAAAATCTGGTAACAATTGGGAGATTTAATTATGATATTGATCATATGAGTAGATAGCTAAGACGTTAAGGAAACCGTACGACTTTACGGAATTGATTTCGGGTGAGTAGAACTCCCGAAACTGATCTTAGCGTGAACGGATAGTTTCTGAGTGTCGTTGGTTGAAGATGTGTTGTGAAATGGGAGTTTGGAATTCTTAAATCGACTCACTGGTTCCGTGCAAGCCGCTAAGACGGGATTATTCCCGCCAGGGTGGGGCCTTTGTAGCAGGGTGAGTACCGTTGTGGCGGGACAATCGCGATTTAAGTCGGAAATAAACCCCAAAAACATTTTATTCTGCACTTTTCGACTTTGAGAGCTAGGAGACGACCATAATTTAAGCAGATTTTTATAACTATATTTTTTTATGTTTGAATTATTTTTAGTGAAATCCGTGCACCTATATCCATACCTGGATCCATACCCTCTGTTGGTTTTTTTAAAAGATGGGGCAGTAAAAAGAAGGGTTGAAAATGTCTCACTTTGGATTGAACTGACTTTTAATTGATTTCAATAATTTTATTAAGCATTGAGGGCTTTAAATAGTCAACATAAAACACATAATCAGCATAATTTGAAATTTAAACAACCTAAAGTATCTCACATAAACAAACTAATTAAAATTCAAAATTCAAGTTCATCTTATACTAAACAACTTATTTTACTACTGCAGTAACTACAAGCTAATTTCAACACTCCCCCTTTGCTTTAATTACTGCAATTTTAAAAACTGCTCCTCAATTTTTGCTCTAAGCAATTTTAAAAACTGCTCCTCAATTTTATGCCACCGAATAGTGATTTTTTCTTCTTTTCATTTTGTGCTTCGAAAACACCTTCCATGACATTGTCTTGTGTAGAAATTCATTTGAAAGTGCTTTTATATGGACAATTGTAAGATTTGCAAAGTGTTGTTCTAAGATTTTTCTTCCATCACAACAACACATGGTATAGGTTATAAAATATGATTTCATTTTCACTGACCAAATCTGATAATTTTTGTTAGTGAAACTTTTTTGGGTATTCAAAGAGAAACTATTGTTCGACATCGATATTTGTTTAAAATAGCCTTGTGCTTTGAAAATAAGCACGGGTTAAAATGGGTAGCCCTGACAGGTTGAAAGGGTAGCAACTTACTGGTTAAAATGGCAGCCTTTACGAGTTAAAAATGGTATGTTAGTTCTTTGAAGAACTCACAGATCTGTAAGATAATGAGACTCTTGATACTGCCGTTGGTTTTTTTAAAAGATGGAGCAGCAAAAAAGGTTGAAAATGTCTCTTGGGATTGAAATGACTTTCAATTGATTTCAATCATTTTATTAAGTATTGAGGGCTTTAAATAGCCAACATAAAACAAATAATCTGTGTAATTTGAAATTTAAACAACCTAAAATATTTCAACATAAACAAACTAACTAAAATTCAAAATTCAAGTTTATCTTAAACTAAACAACTTATTTTGTCAAAAACTACTCAAGTAACTAAAAGCAAATTTCAACACCCTCGAATCTAATCATGAAGGATCCGACCTCTAGATCCGCACCCGTATTGAACACCAAACTCGTGACCTACGGAAACAACTATGACATTGCTTCAAAGTTCCCCTTTCGAATTAACATTATATGTAAATAAATTAAAAGAATTGTTATTTTTCATTTTTCTTTAGATTCAATTCAGCATTATTACTTTGTCATTGCAATTGAATAAACAAGAAACAATTTTTGTTGGGATTCCGAGTAATCCCATGATAGATCCACAACACTGAATAAATGTGACAATACACATGACAAATAGGCTCATAATGTAAAAACAATAAATGAATATGATAATAAACGTGACAAATAGACTCATACGATGGAAACACTAAATAAACATGACAATACAATCATACTATGAAAACACTAAACAAATGTGTAAATACACATGACAAATAGACTCATAATGTGAAAACAGCAAATAAACATGACGAATAGACTCATAATATGAAAACATTAAATAAGCATGACTATACACGTGACAGATGGACTTGTGCACCTACTATAAATTTCACAAGCATTCCACTCAAAATTGCTCAAGCTTATTCAACCAAAACATTTTATTTCTTCTTTAATTATTTGTATTCGCAATGGATAAGAAGACCGGAAAGGGTAGGCAAAAGATTGAAATGAAGTCGATTGAGTCTAAAGAAGCACACACGGTTACTTTCTCAAAAAGGAAAAAAGGATTGTTCAAGAAAGTGGATGAGTATTCAACTCTGACCGGAGTAGATATTGGTATTTTACTCTTTTCACCAAGTGGAAAACCATATTCCTATGGCTCCACGAGTGTAGATGAAATAACTGATAAATTTTTTTATTTAAAACTTGATGATCGCCAAGGTGAAGGTGATCATGCCGATGTGGGAAAATCAAATGTTTTTGAGGCATTTGAAGAACTTCGTAAAGAAATACAAGCATTGGACAAGAAACAAAAAGAGCACCCTCACTCGGACATATTGTTACACAAATACATGTTGGAGGAGTACATGGCAATCAAGTTGCGATTAGACAACATTAAAAAGGACAGAAAAGGTAAATCTGTCCATGAGCCTGAAAAGGAGGAGAGTTCTTGAACTCATAATTACCATGGAGGTGGTAATTGGAATTCTTGAATTTGGAGTTGTGTTTGGAGGAAACTTTACCAGCTACCAAGTCGTTTATGTATTGTCAAGTCTTGTCTTTGTTATTAAGTTAATTGTTGTTAGTCTTTAGTCGTCCATTTATTTGAGCCTTTAGGTGACAAAAAGGAAAGGTTATGGAGTTCTTGTGTAATTAAGAGTTGGTCATTTCGTTTGTTTCATCTTTAGACTTTAATGATGTTGTGTTGCCTAGATTGGTAAATCAATTGAAATCGTTTATCGAACTAGTGAACAATGTGAAAGTGATGGATCTAAGAAAACCCTCATGCACTCATTAGTGTTCTTTTTATGTTTCCATGTCCAGCGAGATTGATGCATTTATTTTACACCACGGCTAGCTCTCTGTGAGATGGTGGGCATCTCTTTGACATGAGTTTATCTAATATCCATAGACATATTCAGGAGGGTGCTCTTTTTGTTTCTTGTCCAATGCTTGTATTTCTTTACGAAGTTCTTCAAATGCTTCAAAAACATTTGATTTGCCCACATCGGCATGATCACCTTCACCTTGGCGATCATCAAGTTTTAAATAAAAAAATTTATCAGTTATTTCATCTATACTCGTGGAGCAATAGGAATATGGTTTTCCACTTGGTGAAAAGAGTAAAACATCAACATCTGCTCCGGTTAGATTTGAATACTCATCCACTTTCTTGAACAATCTTTTTTTTTCCTTTTTGAGAAAGTAACAGTGTGCTTCCTTAGACTCAGTCAACTTCATTTCAATCTTTTGCCTACCCTTTCCGGTCTTTTTATCCATTGCAAAAACAAATAATTAAAGAAGAAATAAGATGTTTTGGTTGAATAAGCTTGAGCAATTTTGAGTGGACTGATTGTGAAATTTATAGTAGGTGCACAAGTCCATTTGTCACGTGTATAGTCACGCTTATTTAATGTTTTCATATTATGAGTCTATTCGTCAAGTCTTGTCTTTGTTATTAAGCTAATTGTTGTTAGTCTTTAGTCGTCCACTTATTTGAGCCTTTAGGTGACAAAAAGGAAGGTTATGGAGTTCTTGTGTAATTAAGAGTTGGTCATTTCATTTGTTTCATCTTTAGACTTTAATGATGTTGTGTTGCCTAGATTGGTAAATCAATTGAAATCGTTTATCGAACTAGTGACCAATGTGAAAGTGATGGATCTAAGAAAACCCTTGTGCACTCATTAGTGTTCTTTTATGTTTCCATGTCCCGCGAGATTGATGCATTTATTTTACACCACGGCTAGCTCTCTGTGAGATGGTGGGCATCTCTTTGACATGAGTTTATCTAATATCTATTGACATATTCAGTAGTTCAAGAGCCATATCGAATCTGGTTTCAACCCCATCCACATTTGTAATGAAATAGAGTACCTTATTTCATTTTATCGAGAGCACATACACAAATGGGGTTCCTTTCTTGTACAATACAAAATAAAGTTCACCCAGTTACACTAGCCTTAGAGAATACTTTTCCAGATTCCACTTATTCCTTTTCTGGCTACAATCTTTTGAAACCTTGATTACTAAATTAGCAATGTAGATATTAACTATACAAAGTCAAAACTGCTCTTTCGAAGTAAGTAATTCATGTGAATAAATCTTTTAAGTATTAATGACCACCTAACAATCTTCAAAATTATAACAATCAGAGGCAAATGTATTTTGCATTACTAAACCATGCATTAGGAACACACAATTTGGGCATAGAACACAAAAAGGAAGAATTTCATCCCCGAGAAGTACTAATGTTCTTTGTCTAACTATTAAACCTCGTCAAGGTAAATTGACATGCATAGCAGTCACCTATCAAATTTTATGATACAAAAATTTGATAGGTAAACTCAGAATGCAGGATCTTACTTGACCAAGCTTAACATCTCCACTGCTTGGATTATATAGCACATGAATGTTCCTAACTGCGGGCCCCTCATTGACTGGGGTTCAAGCAATCAAAGCAGCCACTAATGTTTGCATCAAGGTGGACTATCTAGATCACACCCCTTGTGGACTCGATTGCCATTTTGTTTTTCTACAATGTTAATTCTATATTATGAAAGAAAAGAAAACATGGGAAATAACTAGTTTTGTTTTTCATTTACATGTACATTTTCTCCTAATGTGTACAAGAAAAAAATTGACAACTCCAACTCAATAAAACCTTATAAGATCATTTTAAACCTCTAATTAGTTACATTTATTGTTACTTTTTAACCTTGATTAGCTTAAATGAAGTTGTTGAGCTAATTACTTCCCTTTTTTGACATTATCTTTTTCACTTCCAGTGTTATTTTCTAGATTTCCTTTGAAGTAATATCGGCAAATGGCAATTGTATGCCCAGTACCATAAATTCATAGTGCATACATTACAACTCACATACATTAGACCTATAATTAAAGTATTCCATAAAAAATACATGTCTTTAATATATTCCATCCAAAATACACAAGATATGATTTAACACTTGATCCATCTCAATACTAATTCTTGGATTGGCAATGCCCGCTCTCTTAACCAATTCTTGGTTCTTATTTCTCCTATATTGGCTAAACGCCATTAAGATCAGTCCTAACTTTCAATCGCATCGTTAATATTTACTGTGAAGACTAGTACCTTATCATTACTTTACTTGAAGGTCTAACATCCTCTCTATCTTCACTAGGTAGAGATAAGGTTGCGTATGCACCATCCTCCCATATCCCACTTGTGGGATTACACCGGGTATGTAGTTGTTGTTGTTATAAACACTACAAGTCCAATTATTTGAAATGCACATCTGTCAGAAAGTAATTCCTTTTATTATTATTTTGGTAAATTATGTTAGATTGAATTAAAGTTATCATCTGTTTGGATATTTGAATTTGTTGCCTGAGGTTTCTGATCAAATATCTTTCAAAATTGTCCCAAACTGGAAGAGTACATTCTATATGGTTATTAGGAAATTCAAGTGAAAAGTCAACTTATCAAATCGTTCCGAGCAACTTAGTGATATAGTACTTATTTTGGGATTGTGCACGATCCTTGGGTGTGAGATACGAGCCTACACATTAATCAACTTAGGCACATCATGCATTGGATATCCTTGAATCATGATGTGCATTGTCTTTCAATGAAAAAAACTTATGATGCTCACAGAGCGTTTTCCAAGTAGAAAGGTATATTATTGGAAATAATCTAATTCACATCAGTTGCTCTCAGCATGAGAGTATATGTCCTGGCGATCTCATCTCTCATGAATCTGTGATCACAATAAGAGTCGTCATAGACCTATACATCTTAAGATCGGAATCAAGAGATGAGAGTTAGGTACTAACAATTACTCTCCCTTAATTCGTCTAGGACGTAAGCTAAGAAGGATAAAATTGCATGTTAACCTACAATAGAAGGAACTTTAGTTTCTTCATCACATCTTAGGTCATTGCAAGTCTTAATCAGTTCACTATAAGCAAATATGTCCAATGTAACAACCTATGTAGGCCTCACTATGCACAGATAAGTAGGTGCAATAATATGTTGATTAAAAGTGATAAATGGGGACTAGATACACCAAGAGAAAAATTATCTCCAGAAACCTACAAATCATGGAGTACGTGTGGACTTAGTTAAGGACACAACAGAAGAATTTAGGGATCCGCATGACGATGGCAAAGAAGATGCTCCTAGCTGAATAAGACCATGTGGAAAGAACTCACTGAAACTTGATTATTGCATTGTATCAATTTAAAGTATCTATGTTTTTTGGTATGCTTACAATTCTATCAGTTTTAACCATTTGTGCTCCTTGATATTCTTCACAATTGATGAACTTTAACAGAAAAGAGGCTATGGTGGTTTACTGGGTTCAATTCTATAAACTTAGATTCAAAAATAGGAACAGGCTATTCCTAATCGACACAGTGCTATTATGCAAGAGATAAGTTTAAAAATATATGATAGACCTTATGCTTCAGTTTCAAGTTCATTGGACATAATAAAGAACTTTTCTTGTGCTTCCGAGGGTGTGATCTAGTGGTCAATAAGAGTAGAACCATGATGTCTTAAGTTCAAATCCAAACGAGGCAAAAACACCAGTCATTTCTTCCCATTTTCCTACGCCTTGGTAGGCAGAATTACCTGTACTGGTGGGAGGCAGTAGGTGGCCGGTTAGTCGAGGTGCGTGTAAACTGACCCAGACATCACCATCAAATTTAATATATATAAATAAATCACCGTGGTTTTTCTGTCTGCCTTGTCTCACCTCCTCACTTATAAATGTTGTCTTAATCAAGCTTCCCTCTATTTGGCATTTCATATACCTTTAAGTTTGTTTCTTAACCAAGAAATCATCTTGGAGGTCTTAAAACTTGATAGATTTGCACTGAAATTTAACTCTACCAACAACCCATCAGAAGACAACTTCCCTTCATTCAACCATCTTTCAAACCACCATAATATCCTTTAAGATTCAAGGAAGTAACAAAGTAATTCCAAGATAGATGAAGGTCAAATTTCTCACAGATTCGACAAAAAAGTTACTTTTGAGTATACTTTGAGTTAACCATGAATTTTCATTAGTTTGCAGTATTCATCCATAAACTAACATCGCAGATGATCAATCTCTTGTGATGGAAAGGGTTCAGGTTAAGCAGAACTAAAGCCGAATACTTGGAGTGCAAGTTTGGTTATGCCGTTATGGAAGTGAGATAGACGTGGAAGTGCGGCTTGATACTTGGGACATCCCTAAGAGAGTAAGTTTCAAGTATATTGGGTCTTTAATCCAAGGAAATGGGGAGATCGACGATGACGTCACACACCGTATTAGTGCAAGGTGGATGAAGTGGAGGCTCGCTTCCGGAGCCTTGAGTGATAAAGAGGTACAGCCAAAACTTAAGGATAAGTTCACAAAGTGGTGGTTAGACCAACTCTGTTGTATGGGGAGGAGTTTTGGCCAATCAAGAACCCCCAATTCAAAAGATGCAAGTTGCAAAAATGAGGGTGTTGAGATAGATGTGGGCCATACTAGGAAAGATAAGATCAAATATGAGGATATTCAGGGCAAGGTGTGAGTGGCATCTGTGGTGGAAAAAATGAGGAAAGTGAGACTGAGATGATTTGGACATGTGAAAAGAAGATGTGTAGATGCCCTAGTAAGGAGGTGTGAGAGGTTGGATATAGTGGGTGTGAGGAGAGGCAGAGGTAGACTGAAGAAGTATTGGGGAGAGGAGATTAGACACAACATGGCACAACTTCAGCTTATCGAGGACATGACCTTAGATAGGATGGTATGGAGGTTACAGATTACGGTAGAAGGTTAGTAGGTAGTTGAAGCGGGTTTATGCTTGGTGGGAGCCTGGGAGCACTGTGTATGTCATAGTATTAGTCTTTTACATGCATTTTCCTTTTCGCTACCGTATTATTTAATTGTTGTTACTGTTTTTTTTCCTCTTAGAGCTTTGTTCTGCTTTCGCTAAGAATTGACATGTTTTCTTCACTGTCGTGTTCCCTTTTATGTAAATATTTTTATTTGTTGCACTTGAGCTGAGGGTCTTTCGGAAATAGCCTCTCTACTTCCACGAGGTAGGGGTAATGTATGTGTATTCTCTAGCCTCCCTAGACCCCATTTGCGGAATTACACCGGGTATGTTTGTTGTTGTTATCCACAAACTAACACTTGGAGACAAAGTACTAGCAGGTATGATAGATAGACTACTTTCTTG
The DNA here is from genome assembly GCF_900185275.1 of Solanum verrucosum. Taxonomy (NCBI): domain Eukaryota; kingdom Viridiplantae; phylum Streptophyta; class Magnoliopsida; order Solanales; family Solanaceae; genus Solanum; species Solanum verrucosum. Next base: position 201,033 of record NW_026020259.1, read on the forward strand.
ATAAATGCAGAACTTCCAAACATAAAATTTGTCATGACAAGATTCTGGAAAATATAGACAACCGTGCATTCTTAAAACAGAACAATATTTTGTGCTATAACATTGAATGATTGATTTACAAACTAGTAACACACTAAGAATGATGTATACATTCATATATCACCAAACTGATTAATCGAAAAACATAAATACTATTATCAGATATATCAGAGAAGGGCAATTAAACTAAACACATTATACTTGTAGTTCATTCACAATACAAAACTAGTCATACTTCAACCGCAGTTAACTATAACAACACATCACACTACAACAATAACAACAACTACCGTCAAGCCCAAACTTTTTGGGACTGCTATATGAATCCTCAAAATACACTCCGCCCCACTTGGAGTCATTTCATTCCGAAACTCAAATAATAATGTGTACTTTTACAAAAACGAAGGCCAGGGGAGGGGTGGTTTATAGGGCATTTGATGGTGCCCATGAACACATGGTCTCTCCACCAAATTAGATATTTTATGTACATATTTCCAAGAACTGATCTAATATCATCTGTTGGCACCTATGCTCCAAGAGGACTAAATGGTGCACTTGGTTGAATGCTAAGTTATTTACATAAAGGAGCAAAGTATTAATTCCCACTTATACTTCTTTTTTCTCCTTTTTTAGTGGTGCAATCATGTTATAAAACTCCTAAATTCTCCTCTGACTAAGGATTCTCTAAGATAAACAGACTAAACAAAGTATATTAACTACGCCTTAGTTCCAATTAACTTGGTGCCGGCTATAACAATCACATCACAAAACAATAATAACAACAACTAATATCAATCCCACACTGTTGTATCTGTTATATGAAATACTCAATATACATTCCACTCCACTTGGAAACATTTCATTCCGACATTCAAATAATAATATGTAATTTTAGACAAAATAAGGGTTATCTAAAATAAACAAATTACAACAACTACGCCTCAGTGCCAATCAAGTTGGTGTCTGCTATATGATCCACACTTCTACATTTAAGCTCATTTCACATCATAATCATCACCATTGTAACAAAAAGAACATAAATTCTCTTACCAGTGAACGGCAAGTAATCAATCAGCACGCTTGTAGGACGGGTGTTTCTTCGCAGACCTTGCATTCTCATACTCAAATCTCAGAACATTAGGAATATGAGAAGTGTCCTTAACATAAAAGAACCTCCCGAAAGCACTCTCTTCAATAGCAGGAAATAAACCACTGAGCACATTGTTAACAATCCAAAACCAACCCCAACCAAGCACAGTCCCCAAAGCAGCACCAGCAAACACCTGTGCAACCGTATGATAACCCAAATACACCCTCGAATACATCGTCAAAACCGCCAATGGCCAAACCAAAACAACCGCAACCAACAACTGATTTCTAAAAATTAGCCCCAATTTCTTATAAGTCAATAGAGTAAAATACACAGCAAAGAAAAACATGTATTGGGAATGACTAGAAGGCCATCCATGAGAATCACACATTTCAAGAAGTGCACAAGTTTCGGGTCGGGCTTGCTGAACTGATTTCTTGATAATTTCATTGATAAACTGAGAAATGATAAGCCCAATTGCAAAGAACATACCTTGAAGCTCTCTACGAAAAATGAAGTGAGAAATGAAACCACCAAGGCTTATAAATACAGGAACCAATGAAACCCACGCTAAGAAATGGCCTAATTGATCACCCTTTCGGTATCTAACATGGGTAAGTGTCACTGCCTTCAATGGATGATGAGACATTGAAAAAGATTGGTTTTTTAGTCAGATCTGTGATGTGGGGAAGAGTAAAAAACCACTGAGGGAACACCCTTTTGAAGATTGTTGAGAAATGAAGTGAAATCAAGAATGGGGAAAAGGGGGCAGATGTTGAGTTGTTGAAGGAGCCATAAATGTGGGAAAGACTACACAATGAAGGAAGGTGGAGATAGACAAGTGTTTGGAGATGATTGGTAGAACATATAAGAGTTCTAATTTTGACAAGTGTCTACATTTGTTTTTCTAAAATTTTGATTTTATTAATTCAATTAATTTAAATTTTCGTTGCGTAGAATTCATAAAAAAATAATATCAATCCGGAGCTTTTTTTTATTGCAATGTTTGAATCTGGAACCTCTAATCAAAGGTTAATCAAGTGAATGAGCTCACGTTATCTTTAGTTGATAAGTATATTATTAAGATAAAATTATTATACTACTTAATTACTCATCATAGCTATAGTTTGTTATAATTATCATTCGCGACTAACATTAACTATTAATTACGTGGGCTGACTTCGAGTTGTATAATCAACCACATTTGTATAATTCGCAACTAGCAATACTTCTTTTGATTTGTATTTGTATAAGATGATTTATATTTGTATATAACAATAATTTCCTTTGGTTTTTTAGTTTTGTCACCATATACATTCAATCTTTTTGTATATAACTTTTTAAAATTTGTATAAACGTGTAGTTTTCAGATTTTGTATAATATAAGTTATATAATTAATTTGTATAATATATTTTGTATAATTATTTAAAGTCATATGTTTATGTTTGTATCAATTTGTTATTTCAAGTTTTATCATATTTGTATAATTTCAGACTTTATATTACTCAATTATACAAAAACACGCGAATTATACAAATGAGATGTGAATTATACAAATTATTTCCCTCTTTCCTCCCTCTCCCAATCTCGCTCGCCTCTCTCAACCCTCCTCGAATCTGGCTCGCCTCTCTCCTCCCTCTCCCAATCCCGCTCGCCTCTCTCCTCCCTCTCCCAATCTCGCTTGCCATATATACAAATGCATATGTATAATATACAATTATCTAACCAAAATACATATACAATTCACCTCTCTCCCACTCTCTGCCCTCTCTCGCTCACCTCTCTCCCAATCTCGCTCGCCTCTCCCTCCCTCTCCCAATCTCGCTGGCCATATATACAAATACATATGTATAATATACAATTATCTAACTGATATACATATACAATTCACCTCTCTCCACTCTCTGCCCTCTCTCGCTCGCCTCTCTCCTCTCTCCCAATCTCGCTCGCCTCCCTCCCAATCTCGCTCGCCTCCCTCCTCCCTATAACATGTAGCTACGAATAGTAATTATCAAACTATAGTTATGGAGAGTAATTAGGCAATATTTGAGTGGCTATATCAAAAAGTTCCTTTATTATTAATATATGAAAAAAATGTTCTTTTAAATCTTTAAAATCGTGTGTTTTTATTTTTAATTGTTGATGAATTTTGGTGAGGTTAGGGATTCCACATGTACTGTGGACCATGTAAACATTTGTTTTTTATGCTCTTTTGTGATAAATATTGTTTTATTCCTTGTATGTTGCAATTAGGCTAATGTAAAAAAACTTTTTTTTTAAATTGAAATTTTAACTGTGATAATTAGAGTTACTAAATTGTCATACTTAGATAAAATATTACTGATTAAAATAGGTAAAAAATAGGTAAATGACATAGTATAAGAAAGAAATTACTTCCTTTTCTTACTTTTTCATTAATTACCAAAAATCCATTTTTTTAGTGTTTTTCGGATACATAATATAGCAGTGTGGATACTTAATATAACAGTGCAGATACTTTAATTAATAACGGGCGGATACTTAAATTATTAAGTTGTTAGCAGCACAGATACTTAACGGGCGGATACTATAATTAATAACGGGTGGATACTTAAATTATTAAGTTGTTAGCAGCATAAATACTTAATTAACGGGCGGATGCATAATATAGCAGCGCGGATACTTTAATTAATAACGGGTGGATACTTAAACTAATAAAGTATCCGGTTAAGTTGAATTGGGGGAAAATAAGGGATTTTTGTATCTTAGTAAAAGAGTAGGGAAATATTGAAAATAAGTAAAGAAGTGTTGTGTATTTAAGTAATTTTTCCTTAAAATAGTTCGCTACGAATGGTATAGTCAAATTGTTAAACGGTTATAACAAGGCATATAAATATGGTAATCATAGTCTTGATACTAATTAATCAATACAATGAGGCTCAAATACTTGGTAATGGGTTATTAGATGGGTTATGAATAATCACAGTCAAATTACTAATAATCATAAGTGACCCGATGTAAAAAAAAAAGAAAAAGTAAGAGTTAATTAGAACAATCTAAAAGTTAATTAAAAAAATGCATTTAATTATAAAAAACGTGATTTTTGCTTACATAACACTGGCAGTATTATACATGTTGAGTTACATAAATTGTTTTATTTTTAAATTATCTGTATTTTATTTGAAGTTTCGTTTTTATCTTTAGTGATAATAATGTTAAGTTTTCCTAATGACATATTGAGGAAACCTATATATATTAACATATGTCATGATTATACGTGATATCACTTCTTATTCTAATAGTCAATTTAGTGAGTTCATTTTTAGTTCTTTAATTTTTTTCCATTTTATCAAATAATTCACATATTCTTTAAGGATTAATCAAGATATTCATGCCCTATGCAACTCGATATTTTTTTCATAAAAACTTTACTTATCCTAAAATTGAGTTATAAACGTTCATTCTACATTATTATGTTCTCGCTATTAGTCAAATTAGAAGAATGACTAATTGAATTACTTAAATGTTGTTTTAAATAAAGCTTTATAATTTTAAAAAATAAAAATACATTGAGTGTGTTCTATGATAATGCAAGTTAAGATGAGTAAGATGACTTGCTCGATCAATTTGAGATATCATACCTTATACATTGCTCACGATTTAAATAAAAATCAGATTTATATATTAAAAAATGTTGTCTATTAATCCTATAAATACACATTAACTCTTTTCAAACCATGATAATATCACACCTTAAACCTTCCTTTTTCTATTTTTCATTTTTTTATATATATTCTCTTATCTTTTCCCTCATCCTCCATTAAAATAAATTAATTATATCTTAACCCTAAATAATTTGACATACTTAAAAAAATATATAAAACTTAAATTTTACATCGTATAACAAACATTTACATATAAGTATTGACGAACAAATTAAGTTTCAACTATTAATGCGCGTGTAAAACATCCAGACTAAACTTTTTATATCTTTATGAAAATTCGAGCTTATATGATTACGCATTTAGATAAAAATGTTAAGTATTTTTTATTAATTTATTTATGTATTTTTTTTATAAAAAAAAAGAATAAACAAAGCCGCTGGGGTTTTACAAGTAAACTGAATTCATCTTCTTAAACCCTGCAATTCCCACAACTTGTTTCTCAGCTGCCAAAATTAACTTGTAGCGTTGCCTCAAATTTCAGCTCCAATTTCTCTGCAATCGAAAACCCATCTCAGAGTTATGGAAAAAGATGCATCTTTCTTGTTTGGTGGCATCTCTTTCAACCGCAAAAAGTTTGCTCGCGATTTCGACAGATTTAAGGTATTTTGTTTTTGATTTTTTTTGCTTCGACCCTTTTTTAGTTTCAGAGTAAAATAGTGAACTTTATTGAGAAATATGGATTTTGGGAATTGTGGGGTTGGGTTTTTTTTTGGTTTGAATTTACATTGCAAAGATTCTTGAGTTTTTTTTGTGTGTAATTTGATGTGTAGGGGAAAAACATAGTTGATTCAGCTGAGAAATTGCAATTGATTGAGAAGGTATTACTGTTGAACTGTGTAAGTTTGATTCTACAAGCAGTAATAGGAAGGAACCCGAGTTCCTCCGAATCAGTGTGTTTATAGCATTTTAGCGTATTCATTGTTTCGATTTCAGATGTTTCTTGTTGTAAAAAACTCAATGATTTATTGTGTGTATGTCATTGATTTGGTTTTATATTTCACCTAGGAGGATAAAACTATTGATGATTCATTAGAGAAAGTGGAGTTCGTCGAGAATGAGATATCTGAAATGGAGGATGGGACAAGTACTAGCGTGAGTAAGAAGAGGAAGAGGAAGGAGAAGGGAGCAGTTCCTGGTAAAATTCCTTTGTCTGTCTATTTGAGCTTCTCGTTTATTTCTTTGTACGTAGTATAAAATAATTACTGAAGTTTGCTGTTTTGGCCCTTTGTTCTAATTCATGGCATTGGTTTTAGACTCAGTGGAGGGATTTTCCGTCTTCAAGAGTTCAAAATTGAAAAAGGAAGCTGCAAGCGAAGAGACTGATCAATCTGTAAATGAACTGCTTCAGGGAAAAAAAGAATATTATCAACAATTGGAGGTTTGTCTCATTTGCTATGAGTTGGTTGTAAGCCTTTTTGCTGCGTTCATGAATTGTTGATAAACTTTTATTGAAGAGATATTTCTTCTGTTCCTTTGATTTTGTGGATTTAGAGGGACGCAATTTTTCGGAAGATGCACAACATTCATGTTTCAGGGAGTAACATCCCTTCACCATTGCTCAATTTTGCTGAACTAAGATCAAGGTACTCTGTCATGCATTGTGTTGATTTTTGATCTGGAGACACATGATTCTCTACCTCCCTTTCTCTAATGGTCGCATGCTTTACCAAGGCCAAGTATTTAAGATGTTTATTTATTTACAGTAGGATATACATCTAAGTTGCTCGGACTCTTCACTTTCGGTGTCGCACCCGTGTCGACACCATGTGGGTGTGGGATCCATACCCGATCTGCTAATTTTGGGTGCTTTGACCAAATTCGAGGGAGAAATTCTGGGCAAATTCAATGATTTCTATAATCAAAACAAAAACTAAGGTGAAATTAAAGAAAATGAAATACCTTGCATAGATAAATTTCTATTGTTACTCCTTTCCTTTTATCCCCTTTCAGGATTCTCTCTTGATCAATATTTCTCCTCAAGTTTTCCACATAATATCTCATAATTTAGGTTTTATAACTTTATTTTTAGATATTTGAATTATTTTTAGTCGAATCCCTGCACCCGTATCCACACATGGATCCGTATTCCCGAATCTTAAAATTTAGATCATAGAGGATCCGACCTCTAGATCTGCACCCATATCGGACACCCGCACCCGAGCAACTTAGATATCCATTGTATGGAACAGTTCGATCATGTTAAGGAAGTTATTTTAGTGAAACTCCCAATAAGAACTTAGTCTATTCATTTTGTTGACCGCTTTCTATGTCTCCTTGAATCTACTTTATGTGAGTTACACATTTTGTTGTAATGTGTCGAGCAAGAATAGGCTGTGATGGGGTGTTGAGGAATATTTTAAGCTGTTTTGAATTGATCTAGCATGCAAAATAAGTAGGCTAATGAAAGATTTTGCTGTTTCTCCTGCATTTATGGTATCTTTTTTCTTATCTATTACAATTTTTTATGTCTTATATTCTTTTTCTTGGGAATGGTTGGGGAAGGGAGATCACTTACGAGGCTTAGCTTAAGAAGCATATAGGACAGGGCTTGTAGAAATATATCATAAATGCATAAATGATTTTGTTCTCAATTGCTACTCTTTTTCGTCATGTCATCTTTACTTGTGTACTGTGCCTCTTTTGGGGATAGACTGTTGGTGGTAAAATGAGGTAGGATTCTGCAACTGTGCATTGAAGTCCTTTTTCTCTAATACTCCTTTCCATATATTCCCCTTTACGTCATATTCCCTTTCTTAGGACATAAACGGGGGATGTACTAAGTTGTTGTTAAAAGCAAATTGCTTTGTCTCTATTGATCAGTTAATTATTGTTATCTGCACTTGACGTTCCCTCTGTCCTCAGTTTCACCAACAGTCTGTTTGTATATGGTGCCACAGATATAAATGTCGATCATATCTATTACGAAATCTGGCAAAACTGGGATTTAAAGAACCAACGCCAATCCAAAGGCAGGCTGTTCCAGTCCTCTTATCTGTATGATCTTCCTTGAATTCCGCCACTGTTTTATATATACACATGTATCTTTCTTGTTTTCCTTTGAGAATCTTTAATCATGTTTGACTTTCACCAGGGGAGGGAATGCTTTGCTTGTGCACCTACTGGTTGTGGCAAAACATTTGCTTTTGTTTTTCCTATACTTATGAAACTCAAGGTACATATATATTGGCATTGTTATGTTTGCTTGTCATCATTTTTATTATAAGTTAGAAGACATCTGACAGCCATCTTTTTTGATCAGCACACTTCAAAGGATGGTGTCCGAGCTGTAATTCTTTCCCCTACAAGAGAGTTAGCTGCTCAGACAACAAGAGAATGCAAAAGGTTGGCCAGGAAGAAGTTCTACATCAGGTTGATGACTAAACAACTCGCTAAAAGTGGGGACTTTTCTAAACTGCGATGTGATGTACTGATCTCGACACCATTGCGCTTAAAGTTTGCTATCCAAAAAAGAAAGCTTGATTTAAGTAGGTATGTTCCTCATTTTCTAGGGTTCAAACGCGTATGTGCTAGTGTGGGCATTTCAACTTTCAACCTTGTTGATATTAAATCAGTGTGGTCTAGTTAAGTACGAGTTTCTGAGGTGATGACATTGTAGATCCCAAGACGACTGCATAATTTGTACTGTAATTCATAACAAAAAGCAACTGGTGAAGTTAAGGGTCTAGTTTAGAGATATAAAGCTCTTTGTTATACTGCTTGATTTGCACCATCACAATTAGATTTAATTATTTTTCAGGCTGAGTTTGTCTCATTTTTACTTTTATCATTGTTTATTATTGTTTGTTAATAATAATCTACCCTAGTATGTCGTTTATGGCATTTCGATTATCACATGATATTATTGCTGTTTTGGCTACTTTTGCACTGTTTCTTGTTTCAATTTCTCTTCATTGTCTTCTTCTTTATACTGGGATTTGTTACACTTTAGCCGAGGGTCTTTTGGAAACAGCCGCTCTACCTCCATGAGGTAGTGTAAGGTTTGCGTACATTCTACCCTCCCCACACCTCATTTATGGGATTTCACTGGGTATGTTGTTGTTGCTGAGTTTGATGTAGAGGAGCATATGCATTGGCTTTATTCTGTGTAGACCTAAAAAAAATGTTGCTATTTGGAATTGGTGCTAAGTATTTCCTTTTTTTAATCAGCATTAGCATGCCTTTACACCAACTCCTTTTGGATGCAGGGTTGAATTTCTTGTCTTAGATGAATCTGATAAGCTTTTCGAGCCTGGCATGCTAGAGCAGGTTGATTTTGTGGTGAAGGCATGCACAAATCCTTCAATTCTTCGGTCATTGTTCAGTGCTACTTTACCCGATATAGTTGAAGACCGAGCACGTACAATAATGCATGATGCTGTTCGAGTAATTATTGGTAGGAAGTAAGTACTAATAGGCCTTTGGTAGATGTATCTTAACTCTGCAGTGAAGTGAATGGTTATTTGGCTTCATACTCTCTTTTTTTTGTTGTTTTTTGGTGAAGGAGGAGAAGATCTTCCTTCCTCTCCTATTTCTGACTTTCCATCTTGGTGAATGCTTACTCGGCTGCTTTTGTATTTCTGCAGAAATTCGGCATCTGAAACAATAGAGCAAAAATTGGTATATGTAGGGAGTGAAGAAGGGAAGCTTCTGGCTCTTCGTCAAAACTTTGCAGAGGTATGATCCTCATGTTCCTTAGTCATCAGAGCTGATTGTATACCTCTTTTATGTGATTGGAGCCGCCACTGGCATAATAATTGCTTGCACAACACCTTTACTTATCCCCAAAAATCCTAGAACAACAATATTTACATGAGGGATTTCACATGAATACTAGTTTCTACACATTTGCTGTGGAACTATCACTCTTGAATCACTCTAGCATATTTAGATAGTGCATTTCTGTTATTTCCTGCATTTTCTTTCTTTCCATTCCCTCAGATGTCCATCTGTGCTGTCAATTGTTCACCGTTTTCTTTTTCTGCTCAGTTGGTTTTTATATTCCCAGAAAATGGGCTCTAGTTGAAACCCCTTGATTTGATGATTTGGAGCCATTGTTTTGCTGAGAGGGATTTCAACATCTGAGTCGTGCTTCTTTCTTTTTGTTCACTCTATAAGAAACTCCTGTTCCTTTTGCTGCTTACCATTGTGTAAGGTTGTACTGTTACTTAAGCGAATCATCTTCTTCTTTTGATAGGCAAAGGGGAGTTACTACCTTGAAAAACAATTAAATCCCCGTAAAACATTATATTGCATGCTACAAAGTTTGTCCAGTTGTCTATACAATATGGTATGTTATGTGTGCTCCAAAAACATAAAAAGAAGGCTTAATAACATAGACAACCCCTTAAACTTGTCAATAAATTTTGAGGGGCTGTGATTAAGGCTTAAGCCTTAAAGGAAAGAGGTTTTTTAGATTTATGTACAAACCGACGACATCAGCCCTCAAGGGGAAATTCCAATACGATATTGCTATGTTTACTTCCAAAGTCACATTCTTTTCATCGACACTCGCTGGAACTTTCACCAACGGTCAATTGCATTTTCACTTCTTAGTTTGGTGTTTTTATTTGATACCATAGTGATTGTTTGGAAAATCTTATCATCGTTGCTAATTTAGTTAGTTTATCTTTTTGCTATTTTGTTGAGCTGATCTATGATCAACATCTACAATGATTTGTTAACTTGATAATGTATACCTAACTCATCTTATTATTGCATTGTCTCTCTGATTTATTATATATATATATATATAGAGTTTGAACCCACCAGTGCTAGTATTCGTTCAAAACAAGGAGCGTGCAAAGGAGCTATATGACGAGCTAAAATTGGAAGATATTCGACCTGATGTTATCCATTCAGACCTTTCTCAGATACAGGTAACTTTTGCATGACTTCTGTATTTTCTACATCAAGAGGAGATCCATCTGCCTTCTGTTTTAGATAGAGCAATATATGTCGATGTTGAAGTTCAGGGTTATGATTTTTTCATATTGGCTGATTACATTGTATCCTGCTGTATAGAACACTTCTTCTGGTTCCTACTTATACTTTAATTTTAATTCAGAGAGAAAATGCTATTGATAATTTTAGAGCTGGAAAAACATGGGTTTTAATTGCCACTGATGTTGTTGCCCGGGGTATGGATTTCAAAGGGGTTAACTGCGTGATAAATTACGATTTCCCAGACGCTGCTGCAGCATATATTCACAGAATTGGTAAATATCCAACCCAAATTCGACTTATACAACCTTATATAGTGATTCATAAGTCATAGTCTTACAGTGAATCATAAGAGTTTCAATTGTTCACTGAAAACTGCACGGTGATTCTTGTAAATAGGACGTTCTGGCAGAGCAGGAAGGAGTGGACAGGCGATAACATTTTATACTGAAGCAGATATTCCCTTTTTGAGGAACATCGCAAATGTTATTACATCTTCTGGTGGTGAGGTTCCAGAGTGGATCATGTCTCTGACCAAGAAAAAGTGGAGGAAACACAGACCACAAAGAGAAACCATTTCAACTCAGCCAGACATATGAAACATCCCTCACAGTTTTGAGCATTATATCAAGTTTATAAACTTTTTTTACAACATTAATGTATGATTCAACTTGTAATTTATTTTATGTATGAGTTTGGAATGTTCACTTAAATGTTAGAGATATGAATGTTGCCTTTTTTGAAAAGAAACTCTTTGTAGTCCTTGATTCTCATTAAGTAAATGGAGTTCCTTCAAGTTAGTTTGTGGATTGTTTTTAACTCCACTTGTTATAACTAAGTTTTTTGGAGTTGGTGTTTCATGTTTGAGGCGAGGGTCTGCCAGAAACAACCTCTCTACCCCACAAAGTTGTGGTAAGGTATAGTCCGTGCACATTCTACTTGAATCTGTGAGATTACGTTGTTGTGGTATTTCATGTTTGTTTTAAGCTTTTTTCAGGTGGAACTTTTTAAATCTTTTACTTTCACGAAAAGGACGGAAAATGTAGTCACCTTATCTTGATAATCATTTTCATGACTCGAACCCATCATTTAGATTGCTTGCACATATAAAAAAACATTATTTTTCTTACTCGAATCCATAACTTATAAGATAAATACAAATTATGGCTTGAACGCATAATTATTTTTCTGACTTGAACCCATAACTTATAAGATAAATAAAAATTAAAAGCAACTTTCACATATAACAAATATAAAAATTATATTTGTATGTTATAACTATAGTTTGCATAATTGTGCTTCATAACAAATTTTATGTTTGCTATGGAGCTTTTGATTTGTATAATTCGCTACAAACATCCAATTTTATACAAATTGTTCAGTTTTGTATAAATTTATTTATACATTGTAATTTGTATAATTATAAGTGTATAGGACGAAAATATATGTATTTATATATACACTTTTCTCTCGCTTTATACAAACACATTTTATACTGAAATGTATAAAATGACTAATTGTATACCGAATTAGACGGCAAAAAAAGGGGATGTTTGCTGCGAATTACAATTAAAATAAACTATGACTATAACATTTAATTTGAATTAATTATTTGTTATTTCATACAATTTTCCCTAAATATTATGGCTCGAACATGTGACTGCACACAAAAAAATAGAAAGGTCCTACCGGGAGTCGAACCCAGGTCGCTGGATTCAAAGTCCAGAGTGCTAACCACTACACCATAGAACCTTGTTGTTCTATTTTCTGTGTTATATTAACAAGTATGTATTATAATAAACCAAAGAGTTAAATTATCAGCATATCACTTTTTCAATTTTCAATACTCAACTATCCATTATTTTCTTTATCGCCCCAAACTATCATTTCATTTGTAATAAAACACACTTCGATATTGCTTGACTAGATATTTGCTCCCCCTCGACAACATGCGTGCATACGACAACTTATTAATTAATATACAGAGAAAGTGATAGTTAAAATATGAAAATCACAAAAAGATGATAGTTTAGGTGGATTAACATAAAAATAGACAGTGAAGGCATAAAACTCACGAAAAAGTGATAGTTCAAATATGATTTTTTTATCGTTATCTCAAATTCGGAAAAGTGTAACATACTAAAGTTCAGGGAGACAATTGCAAAATCTGGAAACCATCCAAACCAAAACATAAAACCCCACAAAAACCCTTGTGTTTCTTCCTGTAAAATTCACTTCCATCTACACAAGATTCACAAAAAACCCTTGGTGTATATGAAAGATTCAAACTTTCTCTAAAACCCAATTCCATCCATGAATTACTTAACAAAATCAATAGCAAAAAAGGCCTTTTTCTCCTCTTCTTCTCCCCAAAAATGCCAACTTTTACTCCAAACCCTCAGTTCAAGATTTGCCTCTACAACCATTTCTAAGCCAAGAAAACCCAAAATCCCTAAACCCCAAGAACCCTCTTCATCTTATGTGCTTACCCATCCAAGAATTGAGATTTATGATGAAGCAGAAGATGTGTCTTCTTGGCCAAAGCCAAGTGAGATACCTTACCAAGCAAAAGTTGCAAATTCTGTTAATCTTGTTGGTTTTGTGCAAACCCCAGTTCATTTTGAAGCTTCCACTGATGGGAAATATTGTGCTAGTACTGTTGTTGCTCATGAGAATAGTGATGATAACTCTGTTTTGATGATTCCTGTTGTGTTTGCTGGTGATTTAGCTCATATTGTTGCTTGTCATGTTAAGGAAAATGATTGTGTTTATGTGTATGGGAAGTTCTCTATGGAACCATTGTCTTGTGAATTCATGGATGAATATCAGTCTTGTTTTCATATTGTTGCTGAAAATGTTAACTTTGTGCAGGGTCTGAAACGAAATGTTTCCCTAAAGGGAAATGTAAAATCAGTTTATCCGAAAGGTAAGAACTTTTTGTTGGATGAAAATGATAACCAGCATTCTGATTATTTGGTCAAACAGAAAGAAAGGTTGTCTGGTTTAGAATATGATGATTCTGTTAATTTGGGTGAGAGCAAGTCGGAGGAAGGTGTTACGGGAGGTGATGATTGGAGAGACCTTATTAAGAATCCGAAACAATGGTGGGATTGTCGAAAGGCGAAGTTAGATGGAATTGTGAAAGCAAGGCACCCTGATTTCAAGAAAAAGGATAGTAGTACTTCTCTATGGATTGAGAATGCTCCAAGGTGGGTTCTTGAGGGACTTGAAGGACTTGAATTCGATGCTTATGCTCCTAAATCTAAAAGCGTTGGGAAGGACGTTGATTCTTGGAAAGATTTGCTGGAGAATCCTGATAAATGGTGGGACAACAGAGCTAGTAAATTGAATCAGAAAGCACCTGATTTTAAGCACAAGAATACCGGTATAGGGCTTTGGGTCGGTAGCTCACCAGATTGGGTGTTGTCTCAGTTGCCACCATTGAGGGATCAACGAGCTGCTTCTTCAGACAAGTAGGGACATGCAAGTAGGACTTGAAGGAAGGTAAGCAATATGCACGATGAACCAGAGCTATTCTCAACTTCATTTTAGGAAGAGTTTCCATATAATTTTGATGCTATGGGAGTAAACTTTGTCCAGTGTAGTCAAGTCTAGGCCACCTATAGTTTGAGAAGTATTTCGGTGGAGGGAAGCACATTGTCGTTATGCTTATAAAACACTTATTTCCCCCCATAATGGTACATCTTATAGCACTTTCTTATGATGGTTTTGTTTTCCGATGCATCTTTTCGTTGTGATTTTGGTGAATATGAAGTTCTTGATTGTAGTATTTTGAAAATAATGGTGCTGTTTGCTCATTCCTCGTACTTAAGCTCCGAGGCCAAGCCAAATTTCTTCATGCAAAATTTTCTCAATTTTTCTGTTGGTAGGTACCAGTAAGATAATATGACATGTTGGAAAATTTGCAAAAAGTGAAATGTAGGGGAAAATAATGACATGAACTTGAATATCAACCTAAGCTCACTAGTCTGGAACTTTTACCAGTTGTTTAGAGAAAACTACTAGTAATAATAGTATGCATCCAAGGCATGACATTGTTGAACACATATCTGTCTTAGATGACTTACGAGTCTGTCTTATCTGCTGCCTGGCATCTTTAAGACACTTGCGAGTCTGTCTTATCCGCTGCCTGGCATCTTCATATAGCGTTACAGCTTTCATTACTTGAAACTATGGATAAAACAAGTGACAGATGCTCCTTTGGTAAATTCTGACTGTTAGAAGTCCACATGTGAGTGATGACTGGTTTATTTTGATTACAGTGTGCGGCCAAGGTATGCACAAGTTTGTTTTTGTGTGCAGTGAGTTAGAATGGCCAAAATCACATTGCATCGCACAAAGAATCTGCACCATGTATAGATTATTCAGTTCTCCAATAAGTTTTGAAGTGAATTAACTTGCAGGGTCATTTTAAATTTCTCAACTACAGCTTAAGCTTATAGTCATGTAATGACCTGGTTGGCTAAAGGATCAACTTTTGGGAACATTATGCTATTTTCTATATGTTAGCAAGCATATTTTGAAGTCTGAACCATGTTCTAAATGGTACAGCAAGTTCTGAATGTTGTGAAATTTGTCTATCGTTGTTGGTTTAGTAAGCTGTCACAATAATAGATAGAGTTGGTACTCAATTTCCCTCTGGTTTCAATGTCACATTATTTCGTTCTTGTTATTGCTCTCATAACTATATTCCCTTTTTCAAACTGTTTGGCATGATTTATTTAAGCGGAGGGTCTATCGGAACAATCTCTCTATCTCTATAAGGTAGGGGTAAGGTACATACACTCCAGTCGTTACATTTATGTTAAGTCTAGGCGCTTGGCTGTTGTACCTTCTATTAGATGGTCGCTACATTTATGTTACATCTAGTTGATTGGCAGTTGTACCTTCTAATCTGGATTCGCACTGCAAAAGGCCCATTTGAGGGGAAGGTGTTTTCTAACCAAAAAAAATTCATACCTAGGATTCGACTCGAGACATCTGGTTAAGGGTAATGGGATCTTATCCTTGCCACCACAACTCTTCTTGGTGTTTTACCTAGGTGATTCTTACTCTGTATGACTTTGACAAATGTGTGGTTAGATAGTTGTCAATTATGTTGCCCATATCCTTCAAAAAAATGTTGACGCATCCATGCCAGATATTTCAAAAATGCACAACTTTTGGGGGGTCCGATACACATATGGCTATATTCTTTAAGGAGCTGAGCAACATAGATTGTCTTGCCACCTTGTTTACTTATATTCCAAACAAGTTCTGAACAAAAACTCATACAGAAAGTAATTCAAAGTTCTCAATCCTAAACTAGTACTCCCTCTACCCAAATCAGTTGTTATGTTT
Organism: Solanum verrucosum; assembly: GCF_900185275.1. Taxonomy (NCBI): domain Eukaryota; kingdom Viridiplantae; phylum Streptophyta; class Magnoliopsida; order Solanales; family Solanaceae; genus Solanum; species Solanum verrucosum. The sequence goes on from NW_026020259.1 coordinate 217,168, forward strand.
CCTTTTTCGAAAGTCATTTTAATTTATTTTCGAAACTAAATTAGATTAAATTAATTTAAGATTTAAATATTCAAAAACTATACAATAAAACTCTATAACTTACAACTTTTCTCATGTTAATTTGATGAGAAAATATACTTTAAAATGCTAATTAAATTTTACATAGTTTCACTCTCGAGAAGCAAAATGTAACAACTAATACGAAAGGGAGGGAATATCTATCTTATTTCCTTTTTTTTCAGGTTTCACACTCAAAACTAGTATTTTTTTTAAAAGTCTATTATCATTAAGATTCTGATTAAACATCATTATGAGTTCATAAAGTTTCTGATTAAATATCATTAAACTTACCTACTGTTTTAAGTGAGTAATAATTAATAATTATCTTTAAAATAGTACTTCATTATGATAAACAATTTAAATATGGTCACCAACTTGCTTAAACAACTCAATTAAAAAAATAGCAAGGTGCATGACATTTCAAATATGAAATTATTTCTTGAATTTTAGGTGTATGAGCTTTCCATCTCAACTAATATTTGGTATAGAAAGCAACTTATTTCCTTCTGCATATGATTAAATTTCTTTATTTTTTTCTTTTACTTCAAGCAAAACCCCTCAACAAATGAAATAAAATTGAGAAACAACCAGCACTTTGTTTTCATTTAACCAACACCTTCAATCATATATATGTTTGTTAGCTCTTGTCCTATTTTTATTTTTTTCTATTCTCTATCATAGTAGTTATATATAATTTCCATACTACATTTTCTTGTCCATTACATCATATCATAATTTTCTTCTATTTTTTTTTTTGTTCACTAAGATCAAAGAATCTTTTATGGGGTCTTTAGAAAGATCAAAGAAAAAAGTTCAACTATGGAAGAAAGCAATTTTTCATTTTCTTCTTTGTTTTGTTATGGGATTCTTTACTGGCTTTGCTCCAACAGGCAAAGGCACTACTACTTCAATGTTTTCCACTAGGAATGCTATTGCTATTCCCAAAACTCATCATGAGTCAAATCAAACATATCCTTCATTAAACATGATGGTCAATAAACCTTTGTCAGACGAAACATCATCAACAACAACAACAATAACAACAGTAACATCACAATGGTCTAAACTAAACGAAACGAGGCACTCAAAAAAGGTCTTAGCAGAAGATCAAGAGGAGGAAGAAGAAAAGCAACAAGATCAAGATCAGGATCAGGATCAAGAGCCAGAAGAGGCTAACGATGAGTTCTTGAACACCAAAAGGCTACTAATAATAGTCACTCCAACAAGCGCAAAGGATCAAAATAGAGGAATGTTACTAAAGAGGCTATCAAACACATTGAGATTGATTCCACAACCAATTTTGTGGATAGTTGTGGAACAACAAATTGAGGATTCACAAGTATCTGAAATACTTAGAAAAACAGGCATTATGTATAGACATTTGGTTTTCAAGGAGAATTTCACTAACATTCATGAAGAAGTGGATCATCAAAGAAATGTGGCACTAAATCACATTGAACATCATAGGTTAAGTGGGATTGTTCATTTTGCTAGCCTCTCTAATGTCTATGATCTCACCTTCTTTGATGAGCTTAGAGCAATTGAGTAAGTATTCTTATTTTCTTCTCCTCTCCATTTTCCTTTTAATCATTTCCATCATATATATATTCTTTATACAGATGCAAACGTGGAGTTAGGATTTTGAGTTTCTCAGATATGGATTTTAGAAAATGCAACTTACTGATCTCTTGATAAACTATTTAAACATAAATACATGGTTTGAGCCAACACTACTAGAATATAACCCTTTAGGTGAAACTATAGTTCCGCTCTTTATAGGTTTTTCAATTGTTCATTTAACTTAGATTTCTTGGAAACGTTATAACAAGTAACTTATTTTATTTTTCAGATTATTGATGTCACTTTTGTAAATGACGGTTACAGTAAGCTATTTAGATGGAATAATAGTATAAAAATTACTCTTTTAAATTGTCAGTGTATAAAAGCTAAACTCGGAGAAATTTGGATACTCTCAAGACATCAAAAGTTAGTTGGGAAACCAAAAAGAAAAATTACAATGGAAAAGGTGTTAGTTGGGAAATTCTTGTCCCACATATTTAAATATAACATGAAAAACTTTAGTTTTTTTTAACAAATCCGACTTATGGACTTGTTTATTTGGTTGTTATAGTGTCTCACTACTTAAACAATTAAAAATAAAAAAAAATGCAGTTAAAATCAAGCCTAATTGACTAATAGTCTAATAGAATAAGTTTATCATATCCAAGTTTTTTTTTTCTTCAATTAGTTTGTTTATTTATACTTAACACTAATTAGTGTTAAGAGATAGATTTTTAAGTTGATTAAGCATCTTATATTATGTCTTTATAGAATAAGGATCCAAGAAAATCTTTGACAACTTATACAAACACATGGCTTTGCTGAGTTTTTTTAGAAAATTGTTTCTAGAATTTATAAAAGGAACAATTTGATGCACTAAGTTCTTGTTATATGTGAGATTTGGGAAGAGTTGAACCATATTGAGAATTTGTTTTATATAGATTTACCTTATATTATTGTGAGAAGTTGTTTTTACGATTTAAAAATCGTGATCTCCTGGTCTAAAGGTGCAAATTCATAATTTAAATTTCATATTACATATCATTTGATCTACTGGGTTCAAAATCTATTATTTATACTTCGTTAGTAAATTTTTAAATACACATACATGATTTGAGTCAAAACTACTGAACTTAGACTGTCAGACGAACTCATAATACGTAATCTTACCTTGCATTTTTGTGAGACAATTTTTACTGCTTGAACATGAAACCTCTCGGTCCAAAAGTTAATTCATAATTTAAATTTTATGAGTTAGATAATTAACACAAACCTTTTGGTTTATTTTATCTCAAAATTCATAATATTTATACTTATTTTAGTGAACTTTTAACATAAATACACAATTTGAATTCAAACTACTGAATTCACATTGCGCAACCTTAAGAAGTTGTTTTCTCTACTGAAAACCTCTAACCTCCTAATTCGAAGATAGATTGAAAATTTAAATTCTATGAGTTTAATATCACATATTATATGATTTGAATCAAAATTACTGAATTTTATTATAGGGGATTTGGGACATGGCCAATGGCATTATTATCAGCAAACAAGAAGGAAGTGATAATAGAGGGACCAGTTTGTGATTCATCAGAAGTTATGGGGTGGCATTTGAAGAAATCAAATAATTCAAATATAGATGAAAGGCCTCCAATTAGAATTTCAAGTTTTGCTTTTAATACTTCAATTCTTTGGGATCCAGAAAGATGGGGTAGAACTTCTTCTATACAAGACACTTCTCAGGTAAAATAAATAAATATATTATTTTAATTAAATTTTAGTTTGGGAAAATTCATTTTAATTAACTTGATCTTGTTGAAGTAAAAAATGTGACATTAGTTCGATAATATGCATCTTTAGTTAGCTTTTCGATCTTACACTTAAATTCATTTTAGCAACAATTTATCTCATGATTATTATTATTATCAAGATAAAGAATCTCAGCTTCTATATATATGTGATGTAGAATCAGTAAAAGAAAAAAGTTACTTCCTGAAATGTCAATTTTTTTTTAAAAAAAATTAAGAAATTTAGTAGGTGACCTCAACAAACTTCTAGTCATCACTATCATTAATTGACCATAGACAGCCAAGTGCTTTATAAGAAATCACTAATTATACACCTAATCATATATTTATAATAATTGACAACTAAACTTTACCAAAACTTTTCCATAAATGAATATAGGTATAATGAAAAGTAAAAGAACAACTCAACTATATGATCTTGTCACTTTCTCCTAATTTCTTTTAAAAATAAATTACAATATCCTTAGATTTTAGAAGCGAATTCATAATTTTGAATTTATAGATTCTGAATTTTATGACGATATAACGAGTGAGTTTAAAATTATGTTATTTATGTATTTTAATGAATTTCGTAATATAAATACATAATTTAAGTCTAAACTATTGAATTATGCTGAACTCATAACTTGTCCTCTGTATTAGACCTTACAATAAACTTCAAATCATATGCTTATTGTCATAGTTTGAAAATCTTAGTGTCACGAGTTTGAATTCTAATAATATTATGCTTACTATTTCTCATTAATTATGTTTGTCTTCTCACAAAAAACTATGTGAAAAAATTTAAATTAAACGATTTAAAAAATATTCAACTTCCAAAATCCTCCCTAAATATACAAAAAAATATTTATCCCTTTTTTTGATAATTTTTTTAATTATTATTTGCAGGATTCTCTAAAATTTGTGAGAAAAGAGGTTCTTGAAGATGAGACTAAATTGATGGGAATTCCTCCAAATGATTGCTCCAAAATTTTGTTATGGAATCTTCCACTTTCGACTTGAATATATTTCAGAGTTATTTGATTTTAAGAAAAAAGAGAAAAAAATAATCATCTTCTGATAAATGATAAAACAATTTGTTTTGCTAGAAAAATCCTATCAATATTTCAGAATTCTCATATTTATTGTTATATCCCTCTTTTTTAGTTTGTTGTATTTTTCTTGGTCCATTACTAAAATTTTGTTTTAGATGTAGACACACATTGGTCTTGGCATTTTAATTGAAACAATTTTTCCTTTGAGCTTTTTTTCTTTCTTTCTATTTAAGTGAAGTTGTGCTAAATTAAATATTTTTTATATTGATAATTCTAGTTATAACAAAAACATATACTGATGTAATTTTATAAGTGAAGTAAAAAAATTGTAGGATATATTGTTGTGATTTTAAGGTATAAATAAATAAAAATATAACATATACATTTTGGGATGGCACAAAAAATGCACCTTTTGCGTTGCACTTCTTCATCACACTCTTTTATTATCTATGAATTCAGAAGTCATGCCTCAAATTTTAGACAATGATTTTTTTTTGCCTATTTTCTTAATAAAGTAAAGTCCTTGTGGTGACTCGAGATTGTCTTTTAAGTTCGACGAAGTTATTGATATTTGAGGTACTACTACTCTAATATATCCTGGAAAAAAGTAATCCAATACTTCAGACACATAAAAGAAACCGAATATTTCTTAAGAATAAAGTGATCAAATTAAATGGGCTTGAATTAATAATTATATATTTTGATTTATTGTTCTTAACTCATGATACTACTAGTATGAGGATTTTACCCCTGGATATTTTGTGGGACAAACATACTATTTTCGATAGAATCTCAACTAAGAAAAGTGTAATCAAAGAAAGATTGAAAGTAAAATAACGAGAAAACAATGACAAGATACACAAAAGAATCAACAAGTAATAGTGAGAATTGAAGTAAAAGACACTACACGACTATTAACTAATATTACTAAATACATGGAAGATGAGAAGATGAGACTGACTCCCTACCTCTCGCACATAAAAGTATGACAATATGTACTCGGCTACCTATTAATCTTTTTTATCCTAGTTCTCTTACACACCTTATCTAGGTTATATTCTCAATAAGATAAGATGTATCATGTCTTGTCTAATCACCTCCTTAATTCTTCTTTGGTCTACAATTGTCTTATCTGAACCATCTCAAACTCACTTCCTTCATCTTGTCTTTCACGGAGGTCACTCCACATTGTCATGTGTAACTTCATTTCTAATTTTATCTTTAATAGTACGTATATCCACACATCCAATTGAACATTCTCATTTCCGCTACTTTCATTTTCTAAACATATATCTCTTGATTAACCAGTACTCTACCTCGTATAACAATTTGGATCTACCCACCACTATAAAACATATTCTATAACATAACTCCATTTGTCCATTCTCTAAAAAGTCAAGAAAGTAGATACAAAATTCAACAAGTAATCACTATGTTATCTATAGCAATATAATAACTCCAAAACTATGTTTTGTTCCAAACAAAAAGAACAAAAAGAAGAGGAGAAAAAACAAAGAAAGGTGGGGGACTAAATGCAAATGCACTATCAATTTGTGGGGTTGATCATGATAAAATGAAATAATAATAATAATAATAATAATAATAATAATAATTAATAATAATAATAATAATAATTATTATTATTATAACGGTCACGTAAAACTTACATTATATTTTATTGTAACGGTTGTATTCCTATATATGTCAATAAAGTAATCTAGTTAAATAAATGCCTTGATATTATACGATGAATAAAGAAATGCCATAACAACCATAGGTTTAATTTTATAATATTCACATCTTTGTCAATCAGGTTTAACAAAAGTTATTTTTTTTTGTTATAAAGGACAGAAGGTGACAGTTGGCCACCTAAGCACAAATAAATTTGCATTCATCTTATAACTCTTACATAATATTTGTTACGTTAATCCTCACCAACATAAATATTAAATAATTTTATCTATAATAATTTAAACATATCAAAAAAATACTTAGTAATAATTTTTATTCGGTTGAAATTTAAACCCGAAGTCTCATAATTTCTTTCCGAAAAATAATAATTTAAGAAGAGAAGAGTTTACTTCAAATTTACGTCTATGTTTTAATCATATAAGTTTTGGTTCTTGCTAGTTCAAAAACTTTTGATGTTTTGTTATTGGTGAAATGTCAACTTCACCTTGAGTGGAATATTAACAAACACACAGATTAGAACTTTGTATTATATCTCTGTGTTTCTAATTATTTGTCCATTTTTGAATTGACACATTAATTAAGAAAATAATTATTAATATAATAAATTTATCATTTTACCCCTATTAATTATAAAATAGATGAATTAAAAATTTAATATTTTAAAATAATTAATTGAGGGTATAATAAACTAAAAAAAATCATTTCATGATTTATCAAAATGAACGAATAAAAAAGAAAAATTAGACAAATAATTAGATACAGAAAGAGTAACAAGTAACAACCTTTAGTATTTAGCATTACTAGAACATTACTGAGAAAAGCACATAATAAAGAACTAGAAGCATCTATTCATTGTTCACTTTAAACTTTAATGGTGTGTAACATCTTTTTCTTTAACTCTTATATAAAATAATAATTTACTTTAAACTTATCAAGAATCAAGTAAATTAATTTTTAAAGTCAAATTTATTTAGTTCAATTCAATCTCATTATGATCTTTTCATATTTTCATTCTTGGATTCTTCTTTCGTAACCATGGAAGGACGTGGTGTAAGTGGATAAGATTTTTTTATTTTTAGTATTTTGAAGTATGATAATTTATTTTCAGATAACACTTTCTATTAGATGGATTCTGTATGATGATAATCTAATTAATCGAACTTTAATACGAGTTCGAAAGTTTCAATAAATAAATCTTTCTTTAGCCAAGATCTGATTTCTCCCTCTCTCCTTACTTCCCTCACTTCTATACTAACAAGTGCTCATCTCAAAAGGGGTGACACCAAAAGGGTCCAGCTATTTTCTCTATCTTTTTTGTTTTCTGTATTTTGAGAAGAAAGAAAAAAAAGTAAAAGCTTATAGTCCTTTCAAGAACACAATAAAGAAGTATAAGCTCCCATAGATCTATCAAGCTCCAATCTTTACTGGGTATTTTTTATTTTTTTTAAATATCAACTAAAAATGTGTGTTGTTCTTATTGTATGCTAGCTCTGTATTTTCTTGTTTCCTGTTTGATTTTTCAGTTTTCTTGAAATTTTTGGTTGTTTGTATGATTGATAACTGGGAAATGTTTGATCTTTAGTACATTATGTAAATGTTTTTTTCTTCTTTTGTATATATTTGGTGGCAATGGCGGAGTCAGAATTTTCATCAAGGATTCATTGTATAGTATATATACACAAAAAGATTTGACCTTTGTATATACAATGTGACTTTCTACTGTTTGGTGGAGTTTTTGCTATTTGGTGCATTATCTTCTGTTAAAGTTGATTTATTTGCTTTTCAAATTGAAAAAGAATAAAAAAATCTTTTAAGCTTAATTTATCCAATTGGTTTAGTAGTTGTGTTATTTAGATTAATTTGGACTTAAAAAGCTTGGATCTTTATTTTGTGTAATTTAGGCACTTAATAGAAAGGTGCAATCACTTAAGTGTGTAATTTATTGTGTTATAGGGCAAATTGTGGAATGAAAAGAAGATGGGGAAGAAAGGAAGCTGGTTTTCTTCTGTAAAGAAGGCTTTGAGCCCAGATCCTAAGGAAAAGGCTGACAAGGTATATTGTAATATCATTTATGTTCTATAATGCTCGGACTTTTCAAAAATGTATTCGGGTGAGTGTTGGATCCTCCAAAAGTTATCAATTTTGGAGGATCTGACGCGGGTGCCGCAACAGTTTTGGAGAGTCTGAGCAACATAGTTTCTATCCATTCCTTGTGAATTTTGTTTAGTTTATCTAGTGTTTAATAGGAGGTTGTGGAGAAACATGGATTAGGGTAGAAGATTAGTAGGTAGTAGAGTATTGTCTCGCTTATCCATCTAGTAGTTGTAGTATTTGTCGTGTAGCTTCCTGTCCGTCGATTTCTGTTACTATCTATTGTCTTTAGTACTTCCATTATCACACTTTTTCAGGTGTAGATACTGTTCCATTTCAGTTATTTCTTTTTCGATATGCTTTTCCTTGAGTTGATGGTCTATCGGAAACAATCTCTCTGCCTCCTAAGGTAGGGGTAAGGTCTGCGTACACTCTACCCTCCCCAAACCCCACTTGTGGAATTACACTGTGTATGTTGTTGTTGTTGTTATCTAGTTGCTGATACTTATTGTGCTTGAACATCAGAAAGCAAGTAAATCAAAGAAGAAATGGTTTGGGAAAGAAAAGCATACGCTCCCTGATTCTTCGACCGTGGTAACTGCAACAGCATCTCCTCCTCATCCTGTTCCTGTCCCCCCTGTGGAAGAGGTCAAATTGGAGGAAGTGGAAGAAGAGCAGACGAAACATGCTTATTCAGTTGCAGTTGCCACAGCTGCAGCTGCTGAAGCTGCTGTCGCAGCTGCCCACGCTGCTGCAGAGGTTGTCCGGTTGACTACAGTGAACCAATTTTCTGGCAAATCACAGGAGGAAGTAGCTGCAATAAGAGTTCAGACTGCATTTCGAGGTTATCTGGTATGCTTTTATTTGCTATCGAGTTTTGCATTCCCTGATATGGTCGCATTTGTTTCAATTGTTTATGACTTCTGAATAAATAGCACTAAATGTATGTTGTTTCGTTTTCGGAGAATGTAGAAGAAGTGGTTGATGCTGAGATAACCTTGCAAATATTTTGGTTTATCATTTGTAGGCTAGGAGGGCATTGAGGGCCTTACGAGGACTTGTCAGACTCAAATCGCTTGTTGATGGACCTACGGCCAAGAGACAAACTGCAAATGCTCTAAAATGCATGCAAACACTATCTCGGATGCAATCTCAGATTAGTTCAAGAAGGATCAGGATGTTGGAGGAGAACCGAGCTCTCCAGAGGCAGCTTATGCAAAAGCATGTGAAAGAACTTGAGAGTCTGAGGGTTAGTTTATTTCTTTTATTCTCTTCTTCTCGTTAAAGAGAGGATTTGGTGCTGGAATAGACGAACATGATTCTTCAATATGCACACTCAAGATAAATCTACCCCTCAATAACCAGAATGCCATTCAGTCATAGTCCCTTTGTCTCAATTTGTTCGTCTTACTTTCCTTTTTAGTCCGTTTATAAAAGAATGCCTCTTTCCTCTTTTTGGCAACTCTTTAATCCTAACTTTCCACGTGACATATTTAAGACCACAAAATTAAAAGGGATTTTGGTACGTTCTTCATATCTTTAGTTTAAGACCACACGATTCAAAAGTCTTTTCTACTTTCTTAAACTTCATGTCAAGTCAACAAACTAATTGAAACAAGAGGGAGTATTAAGTTTCTTACTTATGGGTCCTGGGGTGGGGAAGTTATGTCACAATTCAGCGGAATGGTGCTCAGAGTATGCTGCAAGACGGGATTAGTTATTTTGTTTCAAACATCTTCTATAATTGGTCAAAATACTTTGTTGATTTCCTATAGCTCTCTTTTGAACAGCTAGGGATCTTTGTATCATTCTGTGTTGTCAGCCAAGTTTATCCTTCCATTTCTTCTCTTTGGAGGGAGAGGGTTCTCGTCTTTTGGTTTAAGTAGGTGAATGTTTATTCTGGTGGAAATATGAACTTTCCTAATGAATTTGAACTTCTTATCTAACAGCACTCTTTGTTTTCTCATTTTTTGATAGAGAGGAGAAGAATGGGATGATAGTCTACAATCCAAGGAGCGGGTTGAAGCTAGCTTGCTCTGCAAATATGAAGCTGCAATTAGACGAGAAAGAGCGCTTGCATATTCATATTCTCACCAGGTATTCAACTAATATTTGTTTCATAGATTATAAGGCCCCGTTTAGACATGATCCCAAATCGTATGTCCAAAATTAAGAATGAAAGATTGCTGATAGCTTGGCCTCCACTCATGTTGTCCTCCCCTATTACACATACACTAATGCAAGACTCGAGAGATTGAATGATCGGTGTGTTTAGAGATTATAATTTTTCTCGAGCTAACAAGAACTTTATGAGTCATTGATTGTGTCAATTTTTAAAACTGAACAGCAAACCTGGAAGAAATCATCAAGATCTACCAATTTGTTGTTCATGGATCCGACCAATCCGCAATGGGGTTGGAGCTGGCTAGAGCGGTGGACGGGTGCTAGGCCTTGGGAAAGTCAAAGCATGTCTGAGAAACAACTTAAAACCGATCAGATATTTGTTAGAAGCGTGAGCATTTCTGGAGGAGAAATTGCGAAGTCATTTGCCCGTCATCAGCTGAATTCTGAACTCCCTTCGTCTCCATCCAGCCAAAAGCCGAGCCATCCATCAGGCTACCACTCTCCAATAACCCCTTCCAAGCCAACCACTTCAGTAGCAGCAGCCAGAAAACTGAAACCAGCAAGCCCGAGAATTAGTGCAATGAACCAAGATGATGATATCCGAAGCATGCAGTCAGAACGGAACAGGAGGCACAGCATTGCAGGATCATCTATAAGAGATGACGAGAGCCTGGCAAGCTCGCCTTCAGTCCCAAGTTACATGGCGTCCACTCAGTCTGCGAAGGCCAAAACACGGTTGCAAAGTCCGTTAGGCACGGAAAATGACACACCAGAAAAAGGATCAGCAGGGTCTGTGAAGAAGCGGCTCTCTTATCCACCGTCACCTGCCAGACCAAGGCGGCATTCAGGCCCACCAAAATTTGACAACACCTCCTTGAACACCTCCATCACCGAAGATCATGTGAATGGAGTCGTCAACTAATTATTCTTGTCACAAACAATAAGCAATCCTGCCACCCTTCTGGCTTATAGGTATGCGTTTAAAATGCCATTCTCGGTGCGATATCAACTACTTTGATTTGCTGCACTTGAGTCGAATGTCCTTCAGAAACAGCCTCTCCCTCCCCATACCTCACTTGAGGGATTTCACTAGGTATGTTGTTGTGCGGGCTTTGCCCTGGATGACTCTTGCTTTTCGCGTTACTTTCTCTCGCGGTTGTTGATGACAACAAAAGTGCCAATAGTTGTGAATCATTTTAGATAACATTTCCTTGACTGTGATTACATATATGATTGTATTATTTTTAGTACTATGTACACCCTAATAGTGAAAAAAAAAATGTTACTATTTCTTTGTTCAGACAATTGGATACTGCTTGTTTCACCTTCCCATGTATCTGCAGAAACTCTAAAGTGAATATAGTAAAGTAGACAATGTGATTGGAAAATGCACGTCGTGTACAATGACTACGTCTCAATTCCAAATAAGTCAGGGTCGATTATATGAATCTTTACGAAAAAATACACATGAAATGTGAATGATCAAATACATCTGAAATAAAAACTAATACATAGTCCTCTCTGTTAGAGAATTATTTTTCAATTTAAGAGCTGAAGAGAGGCTATGTTTGTGTGAATTTTACCAGCAAGCATGCAGTTACTTCCGTCTGTTTAATCTTCTTGTCTTAACTACTTATGTTTTAGATCGTTTAAAAAAAAATGATTATTTTGGAAATTTCTTAATTGCCATTTTTTAAATGTCATGTTTAAGAATTAAGATCACAAAAATTTAAAAACATTGTTTTAATCTATTTGTCTTAATTTTTTTTATAGTTCCTTTGAAAAAAATGATTTTTTTTGACATTTCCTTAATTGCAATTTTTCAGATGTCTTGTTTAAGAATTAAGATCACAAAATTTAATTATTTTTGTTTACTTCTCAAAATTTTATGTCAAATCAAAGTTAGATAAATAATTTTTTTCCTTTTTTACTTCTCAAAATTCAATATCAAATTAAAATCAGACAGCTAAATTAAAATGGAGAAAATATAATACATATATACTCCCTCTATCTCAATTTATGTGCACTTTTTGTTTTTCGAAAGTCAAACAATTTAAGTTTGGCCAATAATTTGCGCATGGAATCTTCAAATTTTTTGAAATTTAATTTATATATTTGTAAACTACGTAAATAGTACTATAAGTCAAAATATAATAATTCAAAGTATTTAAAAGATCTATGAAAAACTAACGATAAAAATAAACTTATTTGAATCTCGAAATCTGTCACATAAAATGAGACGGAGAGCAACTTTTATTTGAAAAGAAAAAGAGTGTTTAACGCCATGCAATTAGTTCAAATTAGATACACAATAACTTCAAATAATTTTTTTTGTCATTAAATCACCTTTATACGTGACAACATGTAAAATTTTATGTAACCTCAAGATCACAAATTCCAAATTTTAAAGAGACTTTACTATAAATAGTCTTCTCAAGTGACTTGATAATACTTTATCCATTTATTTTTATTTTTTTAATATTTCAAAAATATATTTTTATTTTTATTTGTGACTTTTAATATATCAAAAAAAGACAAAAAAAAAATTACTTTACTCTCAATATTAATTACTTATTCTCCAAATTATTTTCTATTATTTAAGAACATACATCAATTAATATGAATATTACGATGAAATATATAATCTTCTCTATCTGTTCACTTTTACTTGCGGAATAAAGTAAGTGTAAAATAGAACAAATAAAAATTGACGGAGCACTAACCCTAACAAGAAAAAGTGCGACCCAACAAGAAAAAACCCATCAATGGATTCTCACTTGGTCTAAATCTCTTCTTCGTTATATTCAAGCTCTTAGGTGAAGAACCATCAGGAAAAAATGGTGAGAATCTTTTTCTTCTATTAATTTAGGACTATTTTTATGGAAAAAGAATCATAATTTTTACTTGACTCTTATTAATTGTGAAAAAAACTTAGCAATTGTCTGTTTTGTTTACCTTCAATAGTTGATACTGGGAATTTATGAATCTTTAATCTTTTGTGTTTGTTCTATGCCTTTTGTACTTTTGAGGGTTGTTATTTGCTGATTTTGATCATAAATATTTGAACTTTTCTTCTTTTATTTGAAGAAAATTTATCTGAGACCAACCCTTATGACCAACTGCAGCCTTTGTAACTCGAGGATGATCGGCCAACCCTTAGGCTCGATACTTGATTTTGATATGCTTTACTTGAGCTGATATTTGTTGCTCTTGAGTCGAGGTCTTTTGGAAACAACCTCTCTAGGTAGTGGTAAGGTCTGCGTTCATTTTACCCTTCCCAGACCCACTTGTAGTATTTCACTAGGCATTTTGTTGTTGTTGTTTACTTGAGTTGAGGGTCTATCGGAATTAGCCTCTCTAATTTCACAAGGTAGGGATAAGGTTGTGTACATACCACTCTCCCCGAACTCCACTTTTGGGACACACTAGATATTTTGTTGTTGTTGTTGTTAGTTAGTTAGTTAGTTATAGGGCTGGAACTTGGGATCTAAGCCGCAAATCCCTCAACCTCTGCCAATTGAGCTATGCACGACCTGGGGCATAAAGTTTCGAACTTTTAATTCTTTGATTTGAGATTGTTGCTTAAAATGGTTATGCTATGAACTTGAGTTGAGAAATTGCTATTTTCGATCCAAGGTATCATTTTTTGACATCAAGTCTCTTTGTAAAAGCCTTTGGTTTCTTCTATTATGTGAGTATTGGGTTTTTATGCGTCTTTAATCTTCTGCGTTTGTTGTCTATGGACTTCATTCTTTGGGAACCTTTATCCTTTTAGTTATGGTAATAAAACTTCGAAAATGCTTGTATTTAAAGCCAAAGGGTCTTATCAAATACAACCTTTCTACCTTACCCACGGTAGGTAAGGTTTGCATACACACCACTTTCCTCAGACTTCATTTATGATGTCACGGTTTACCTTTTCCTTTGAAAAAACCTCTTGGAAGTGGCAATGTACGGATCGCTCTAAACCATTTGGAACAGACCGGCTTCTTGAGCTCCGTGGATAGAAGAGATAAAGATAGGGATCTATCTAGATTTTGATTCACTATTTCCTGTTTTATTTTCTTGATTCTAATTGATTGCTTTTTTGAGGGAATCCCCATCTGCACCCGAATTAGCTAAATCTAGTATAGAGGGTCTTGTACCGATGCAGGATAAAAGGCATCTCCATCTGATTGGTTGCCTCTTTGTACATTCTTGAGTCATTGTTCAAATGGGAATATTATTGGGAAAAACGGTTTTGAGATAGCTCCATACATTAGGCACCGTACCTCGCCTCAGATAAATGCCTCATAGTCTGGTATTTAAGTGGAGAAGGGTATTTTGTCTTGTTTACACTCGAAATTTACATGATTCTAAATTGTGCTTCAGGTCGCGCCATTAGTAGCAGGAATGGCTATAGCCGCTGCTGCATATGCTTCAAGGTATGGAGTCCAGGCATGGCAAGCATTTAAGGCCAGACCTCCCACTGCGAGAATGCGCAAGTTTTATGAAGGAGGTTTTCAGCCTACAATGAACAGAAGGGAAGCAGCTCTGATTCTTGGAGTCAGGTCTGTTCTCTTATTCATGTTAACGCGTTGCTGCAATTCCTATATGAGATGTTTTAAAGTACTACTCAAGTTAAATCTATCTCCTTGAGTCGAAGGTCTATAAGAAACAGTCTCCTTAACCTCCCAAGACCCCACGTGTGGGAATCATGTTGGGTATGTTGCTACATAGGTTAAGTCGTTATATGAATACAATCTCTATTCTTTAAACAACCAAAATTTCTATATTCTGAAAAATCCTTCGTTCTACGTTGTGAACGTGTTAGTCTGATCGTAGTACTTCACTATCCAATCCACTTTCTCTGATTTTCAAAAAAAATAAATCCACTTTCTCTGAAGGTACAGTTAGTACTATTCGCCTCAATTATATGGAGGTAAACTACATAACGCTATCCTTGAACCTGTTAGGTTTGCACCACATTTTTGGCGTTCTTGACTTTTGGTCTAACGCTATTATTTGTTGGTGTTTGTATAGTATAATGATATTCGATATATAAGAACAGCAGGACGAGTAGTCTTTCTCGTCTGTTTTCCTTTCTGGATTTCATTATATTGACATCAATATCTTCAACAGGGAAAGCACTGAAGAAGATAAAGTGAGGGAAGCTCATAGGAAGGTGATGGTAGCTAACCATCCAGATGCAGGAGGTAGTCACTACCTTGCTTCTAAAATAAACGAGGCGAAAGACACTTTACTTGGACAGACGAAGAGCAATGGATCCGCGTTCTAGGCTACACGAAATTTTTGCTGGTGCTTAGACATTCCAAATCCAAGAGTCTTTAGGCAAAAAATTAGACACTAGAACATTGAGAATACATTATAATTCTTCTAAATGAAAAAGATGTACAAGTTACAACTAGTTTGTTTTAATTCTAAGCAAGCTTGAGAAGTCGATTATATGAATTCTCTCTATTCATGTGGCATTTTGGGTAGGTGAAAGGCTCTGCTTACACACCATCCTCTCCAGACACTGTCGTTGTCGTCATGTGGCATTTCACTCCATTTGTATAGGTAAGGAGGCTGAGGAATTGCAGTAATATTACTAACAGAACTAGAAATGTGTATGCTTCCAAAATATGAATTATGTGGTTTTGAAGACCAGTTGCCAGCACCCAGTAATCTTTGACAAGATCAGCAAGGAATCAAATTATGTTCCTTGTGTATTACTCATTCTCTAATATTTCTAATTCTAACAACATACCCAATATAGTTCCACACGTTGGATCTGAGGAGAGTGGGGGTAAGCAGACCTTGTTCCTACCTAACGAGAGGAGAGAGGTCATTTCCACTAGATCCTTGTCTCAAGAAAAATCTATTTGCTCAGTTAAAGACTTTGCTGATACAGTGAAATTTACATCAAAAATTTAGAAAATAAGCATCACTGGAGATGTTACGATCAACCTTCTGTCAAATTGGTCATCAAACACAGATCCTTGTAACAAACAAGGCAAAGATATGCCCTCTTAGAGAAAGAAAAAAAAAAGAGATTCCTGTGATCATCTGTTACTCAACTTCTGCTGTTACAATTCGTAGTGAAATCCGAAAAGCACTATCCACCCAAGACAAAAAAATGAAAAATATTTGGAGCCCATTAGGACCGCTCGTACATCTGACCTTTGTGCTCCTGGAGAAATGGAGCATTCGTGTAGTATATACATCAGTAGTTAGTGATGACGAAACCTTTTCTGCTCATTCTGCTGCCAAATCTAGATTTGCAGCTTCCTGTTCTCCATCTTCTTCCGTTGGAGCTTCAATGCTCTCTTCAAGAGGCCCCCGAGGGCTTCCGAAAATTGTCAGGAACATTTGTCTCTGGCATTCGTCACAGAAGAAGAAATAGGAAAAGTGTCCCTCGTCAGGGAGCTTGTGCACCACCACTCTTGGCAGAATTCTAGCTATATAGTCGGTCATTTGGTGCGGTACAACCTGATCATCCAATCCCTGTTCATAATTCAAATGCTGATGAAATGTGTACTACACAGTTGAGACAATCCTATCTTTGCACATACAATGTTCTAAAGAAACTCAATGCAGGAAGAAACGGAGAAAGCAGATGAAACCGAAAAAATAAGATTTGAATGTTCGCAAACCTGCCATATGTGAACTGGTCCTAGAAATCCAGTCAATTCGCACCTCACTTGACCATAACCAAACTTAAGCCATGATAGAATCCCTTTACCAGAACACTTTTCTTGCACTTGAAGATCCACAAGGCTAAACCCCCAATTTGACACCTGGAGTGAAGCTTCCTCTATAAATGGCTTAGTGCTGCCCTGACGTATTGATTCCTCAACATCCCTGTGCCAAAACTCTTCAAAGGCTGGTTCTCTGATCAGCACTTTATCCTGAGAACACAAGATAATACATGGCAAAGATAATTAAAATGTTACTGAAGACATTGCAAGCAGAAGACAGAGAGAAGTAACCATGTCTCTTTTCTGCATCTCTCACAAATACAATCAAATCAGTCTCAATCCAACTAGTTGGGGAATTGAGGTTCTCCAGGTAGGGGCTGAATTTACAATTTTCTGCTACATCTATCACACACACAACAAAACACAACAAAACAAAAAAAGAGGAAGAGGAAGAACTTGACTGCTTTCGTAATGATGCAAAGTGTTCACTTTTTAAAAAAATAATAAAAGAATTATATTTTGGAATGAAATCTTTTTAAGTTTTTAGTTAGTGCAGGTCACTTACTACAGGCAATCCAAACTGAAAATATAAGAATGAATACATTGTGGACTCTCTTTTTCTTGTTTCTGAGAGGTGCACAAGTAACATTTGCTTTCCATAATCACTGATACGACCACCTCTGGAGGACCGGAGGGGGTAGGGGGATCCAACATTGAAAATTTATAGCTGAAATCCACTTACTCAAATTTCACATTATTTGCATGCAGGGTTTTCAATTTCTTCTGTATAAAAATATCTACCTTTTGTCCCAGCGATAGAGACATGTATTCATCAATTTGACCATGCTTTCCAGATAGAAATGTCCGGCGATAGAAGTAATCAAGAAATTTTGGAGATCTTCGAGCTAAATAGTATGTCAATTTCCTTTTCCTTGTCCACTTGTTCCAAGTTTCTCTCGTCTCTTCCTTGGTCATGCTTGATTCATATGGGTTGATAAATGGGGAAAACATAGCTACACCTGTAACAGGATGATAAAATCATCAGAAATTTGAAGAGTAAGGTTTATGTGATCAATTAGAGGGTGATGTTTTATCAGACGATCCGACAACCAAGTAAGCTATTGCATTACAGTGTGAGTCATCCAAGAGATGTTCCTTTTATCTCTCCTATTTTAAGAGATCACCAATTGTTGATTGTGGTGAACTGTCTTAATTGCATATTACCATGCCATTCTACTTTAACTTTGACACTCCATTCATGCCAAAAGAGAAAAATAGCCTTCACGGTTTAGTAGAGAAGAGTTAACAATAAAATGGGAGAATGAACATACCAGCAACTCGGTCAGATATAAATTTCATTGCAGCCCAAGCATGTATTGCTCCACTTGAGTAGCCCAAAACCCAGAATTTACTATTAACTCCTAAGGCATCAGCCAAGTATTGCATGTCCAGAGCAGATGAGTTAAGGTTCCGCTCAGGGTGTGGATCACTTTCTCCAAAACCTGGAAGGTCATAAGTTACCAAACGAATGCCAAACTCTTCAAGAAGTGATACTTTCACTCCAGGTATACCTATCACAAAAAACCATATAGAACAAACTAATTAACATCAACCATTGTTGTTGTTGTTGTACTAGCTATACAGCAAGTTCCTACCTCCAAGTCGAGAAGAGAGGAAGCCATGTGGAGCAATTACAGAATATCTAGCTTTGTTTGATGGAACTCCTATTTCATGGTATGCCATATGTCTGCCGTCTGGAAGCAGTATACGAGTAGCACTAGGAGGATGTATGTGCACTTCTTTCACTAGCTTGCCTGAGGTTTCTTGTTTACTATTTACACTCAATGCTGCAGACGCCACCAATTATCAAAAGACAAACCAAGAGAATCATGAACCACAAGGAAAAAGGAAGGAAGTATAATTAAGATCCCAGGAATATAGTAATAGAGCCTAAAAATGTTACAAAGGATCCCACTGTGACTAATAAAATTACAATGGATCCCACAAATAATGAGAGGAAACATTTCTAAAGCTTCTTCCTCATCGAAGATAATGCTAGATTCGAAAATTTCCAGAGATCTTAAGTAGTTAAAGCCTTTAAATTTCTTTACTCCATCGTCTTCAAAAGAATGGAATGGTTGAAGCAGGAAGGTAACTCATCTACTTTTTTTAAAAATTGGATTTCTTAAATTTTCGAAATGAAATTCACATATTCAGAAACCATACAATAAGTACTACAAAATACACTATTCTAAAGATCAGAAAAATTTTAAATTTTTTTTTTAGAACTGTAGCAACAGAAAAGTATGATTCCGAATAGTAATAATGCCAAACAAGGAGTCTTTTTAAAACATAAAAAAACTGATCTACTAAAATAGTCGGACAAGCAACTGAGCTACTAAGATTGCCCGCTAAACAGGGATTAGTTTTCCTATTCTTCCATTTCTATGTGGAGCCATTGTTTTAGATAAAGAATTTCAGTTCTACAACTTGTATGAGAAGTTAATCAATCAAACATGGATAAAATCCACAAAAGGTAATCAAAGGTGTCGAGTATTTTGACTACTACAGACTACAGTAACTAAAACCTCACACTTCGAAATTCAAAATTGATGTTTACAGAGTCTACATACTACAGACATAATGCCGATGCTAAAGTAGAAATTCTCAAAGTACTAACAGAAAGCAAAAATTTACCGGACAGGGCGAGGAAGAAGACGAAGAAAATCACCGGCCAAGCATGCACCGGATCACGATCCTCCGGCAAAAACTCGTTCAAAACACTCAACCTCCTGGAAGCTTCAGCTAAAGGACCCTTAGTTTTTTTGCACAATGTATGATTCCTCAGTTAACAAGCTTTGTTGCACCACATCTCTACAACCTCTCATCAATTCCAGCAACATTTCTCCCCAAGCCTTTGCGAAACCCTCGATTTGGTCCTTAAAACTCTCAGGCTCTGCTACAACCTCCTCAATCGCCGGCGACTCATACACCGATCTCTTCTCCTCAAACGCCGGCGTAGAATACGTCGGAGCAGAGATTTCTACAGCATCTCCGGCAAACCTTATCCCACTATCCTCCACTAAACTCGCTAGCTCGTCTCTCCATGACTTCGCAACTGCAACATCCGCCATCGTACGTCTTATCTCTAAATATATATCTAGTTGATTAGCTGTAGCTCATCGTTTTTTCACCTAAATACTTCATCACACGTGCTTCACCTATAGATTCCACCAGCTACACGAATTTTCAGTTGAGCTGTCTACACTTACAAACACACATTACGAAGCAAATATGAACATAAATTTCGAGTTTTCCGGTAACTGTTGACTATCTATTTTAGTGTTAGTAAAACTATAAGTAGGATTTTACTGATTGAGTGAGAAATGTAGGGAAGATCGCCGCCGTGTTCCGGGGACTTTGCGGAGGAGAGTGGCGGTGCACGGTGGCCGGAAAAGGAACAGTGGAGAGAGAATATTGTATAAAGGAGATAGTGATCTGGTCACTTAGTAGTAGCAAGTATGTGACGGTAATTAATTAATGTACAATAATTCTGTGGGGCCCATTCTCTTTTTTAGTTATTTTTCTTTTTATTCTTTTGGTTTTGCCGCTTTTTTTTTTTGCTTTTTAAAAGAATTATTAAAAAATGATTTATTTATTTATAGTATAATTTTATGGGTCAAGTTTTAATTTACAAAAAATTGAAATCTCGTAATTTCAAATCACATATTCAGCGTTGATTTCAAATTATGACTACGTATCATATGCCAAATACAAAAAAAATTGATATAGAAATTTCATATTATGATTTTACAGTTTTTGAATATAAAATTAACATAAAAGTTTATATTCTATAAAAAGTAATAAATTTCCCCGCGTTTCATATCTATTAAATTTGTGTTTCATATATAAATAAATTTTATAATTGATATTATTATTCTTGTCAATTTTTAAACTATTTATAGTTAATATAACTATTACTTTCACCAACATAAATTTCATTTTCATCATACATCTCATTAGTAACAAACATGTTATTTTTAAATATTATGTTGTTAATATTGACACACAAATACTAATTATCCTAGTTTATGTAGTGTTACATAATGTTTTGAAAAATATTTAAATAGTGATGAAATATTCATGATTAATGAATAACTCAGAATAATACTAATAATTCATCCCCTCGACCGACAATCAAAATTTACACATTCAATATGATGAGATTATTCGTACTATGAGATAGAATTGTATTGGCTTGTTTGGAAAGTCATTATGATAATTAGATTTGGTGTAATTACGTTGTCTAGCATGTTTTACTTGATCAACATGTAATTGAGTATAAATGACATACATTGTTAAACTCTTCAATTTTCAAGGAGAAACTGTGAATTGTTGATAATTACATGTGTAATTATAAGCTGATTACTTTTTAATTTTTATTTTTGTTGTTTTAATTTATATTTATTTATATTATTTTATTTTATTTTTAATTTTATTATTCTAAAAAATTCTAAAAATATTTTTTATATTATATTATTTATATTTCATTTCCTACTCATTCTCAATCTTTACTTTTTGTGATTCCATGCAATTTTTCGTATTATCTATTTTATTGATTTATTTTTGTTTATTTTTTTCATTATATAATTTTGTTAGTATTAAGTTTTTAAACTAAAGTAGAATTCATTGTTGAATAAGGTTATAGATTTACATTTTTATTTTCTTTTAAATTATATTTATGTAGGTTATGTTGAAATTTGACATACGAGTATTATATTAAATTTTTTATTTTGAATTTAGAACTTATGTTATATTTTCAATTTCATTTGTTTTAATAGTATTGACTTGATGTTTCACGTTATAATTCATTTATTTTTTAGTTAGATTTGATAGATTATCTTTTCGTCAAATATTTTCATAATTTACAACATTATATTATAACATTAATCTTTTTGCAAAACATGTATTTTATATTATTCATAAAAATCTTGTACTTTTAGGTTTTATTATTAATTTAATAAATATACTAATTTGAAAATATATACTAATTGTTTTTTTCATAATATTAGTTAATTAAGAACATATGTTTGTTGATTAATATATTTTTAAAAGATAATATATATCTTAAATATTTAATTTAATATCATTTATAAGACCCTTATTTATTTAATATAAATTTTTAATTTTAGATAATTAATTTTGTTTTTCAAATTTAATATAACCTTATGATTATACTTGTGCAATCAAACAGTACATTTATAATTACACTAAACAAACAAATAATTCAATATAATTAATAAATAATATAATTATTAAACTGATTACTACTATCTTAATAATTACATCAATTTCAATTACGCCTTCTAAACAAACCCACAAGAAGTAGTGAGGCGCATGTGAGGTTTGCTTTTACGTAACGTAAAATATACTCTCTTTCCTATTCAATCCTAACCGACCATTGCAGAAGAATCACATCTTCTGCCATTAATAATAAAGTTTAAAAATACTAACATCACCAAAAAGTAAAAGTTAAAAAAATAATGTCTATTATGTATTATTAATATTTTTTATTGTATATTTCTGGTTTACATATATTTTATTGTATATTGAGAGATGTATTGTTGATATCATGAGTTTTTATGTATTGGTATTTAAAGGATTTCAACACATTTATTAAGTTTGATTAATAGCAACTTTATCTCTTAATATATTTGTTGACATCCAATTTTGACCCTGCACAATCTATATTATGGCTATCTCATTTTTCTTTCAGCCCAATTTATTCCTCCAATTCTCTTTTGGAAAAATTATGTGGTTAAACAAACTTATACTATTTAATTACTCATCATAGCTATAGTTTGCTATAATTATCACTCGCGACTTAACATTATACATTAATTACGTGGGCTGATTTTGAGTTTATATAATTAGTCACGTTTGTATATGTATAATTCGCTAGAATATACAAATATATAAGTATAATATGCAATTATCTAACCGATATACATATACAATTCACCTTTCTCCCACTCTCTGCCCTCTCTCGTTCGCCTCTCTCCCAATCTCGCTTGCCATATATACAAATACATATGTATAATATATAATTATCTAACCGATATACATATACAATTCACCTTTCTCCCACTCTTTGCCCACTCTTTGCCCTCTCCTGCTAGCCTCTCTCCTCCCTATAACATATAACTATAAATTGTAATTATCAAACTATAGTTATAAAGAGTAATTAAGTTATTTTTGAGTGACTATATGTGATTTTTTTTTTTCCAACCCAATTCAGCCCACTTTTATTTCCCAATCGACCCAAACCCAACATCCATCAGCATATACACGACAAACACAATACAACAATCAAACGGCAGCAGCGTCAACAGTAGGTTGGAGAGGGAAGCACAACAATGGCGAATGAAATGGCGGAACAACAAAAAAAACGAACAATGGAGGCATTAGAGCGAAGATTTGCTCAAGCAAAAGCTGAAATTCATCAACAGCAGCACAAGAACAAGAGAGTAGCTGTTACTACAACAAAAACTCTAGCTGAAAACAACATTGGAGTCACCTCTTCCCAGAGTAACAATTCTTCGCCTTCGCCGCTCAAATCAACTACTACTTCCTCAGCTCCGTCATCCAAAAAAGGTTCTTTCTTTTATTTTTTCCTCCCTGTTTCACTAGTTTTTAATATTTATCAATCAACTATTGTGGCTGAGCCAAAATGAAGAATTAAGCCAAGGGGACTTGTTGGTATATACAGGGTAATTTTCCGTTGAATAAACCCCTTCCTTCTACCTGGCTCCACTCCTGAATTCAAGGAATCCTCTATATTCATGCTGTCTATATTAATAATAGAATTCGACTAATATTGTATTTTATGCCTGGACATCAGATTACTGCAAACCTTCTCCTTGATCTGCACTTTGGGTGGAATTATGTTCCAATTTTATGTCTTCTTAAACGAATTTCAAGTTTAAAGTAGCAGCTAATGTGTTTTGGTTCATTGGAGGGAAGTTGAGCTTTTTTTTTTTTTTTTTTGGGGGTCTCTAGGTTTAACTGTAACCGTGATTGACTGTCTTTATATGGCATAGGCTAAAACTGGTTTCTGGCCTTTCTTCTTAAATGAAATACCAGTACTTTCCACTGTTTCAATAATTGGCACTATTGTTATATGATGCGTCAAACTGTTTTTGATTTGGCTACAAATTTTTCAAAGGATATCTTAAGTTATTGTGATTTATAGATTCTTTAATCACAAAGTAGTTCTTTAATCCAGCATACTCAGTCATGTCTATGCTTGCATCTGTTCACTCTCTTAGATGACAAAGTAGTTCTGCAAGTTTGAATCAAAGGTTCAAACTTATTCACCAAATTCAAATTTCTGTGCAATATGCACCGAATGCTCAACTGCTATACTTGAAACCAATTCATATCCTTCCGTGATTCAAATAGGGTGAATACCACGTTCTAACAATTTCTCCGCTTGTTCTAGAACTGACTTAGCCATGAAAATAACTTCAATAGTTCCATCACCAATTTCTTTATCTTGACTTCGCGCCAACTCAACCATCAAATCTGCAATCTGATTCTCAACATATGGTTGCATCATCATTTCTGATATTGACATCCCTGTTAGGGTTCTGAAATCAGTGCTAAACCGTGAATTTTTTTTCTGATATTCTCTTTGATTTATCTGTAAGCTTTTGGCATCCAAAAGCAGTGTAACAGTTGGCGTTTTGCAGGGAATGTTAGTTAGACATTTTAATGTGATCCCTCTTGATTTCATCCTCCAAAAATAAAAAAAAATAAAAAATGAACCCTTATTGATTTATCTCATCCAAACATTTTCCTGGTTTATTTGTAGGCTATATATCTTTTTCTGGCCATACATCTGCTCAAGGTACAACATTTTCCTCTGTATGCTTTTCTTGCATTTTATCCATAGAAAGGTATACATGAGACTAATTCAGGATGCTAAATTTCGTCCTACCACATAGATGTTGAACTGAATAATCCAGCATACCTTCAGATATCCCATTCAGTAGACGATAATCTTCTGAAAATTACCACTGAGGTAAGAATAAACATGATCAATATGATGTTTCAATGATGCGCATTATTAGTTAGTCGCTTCTTCATTACTCATCCCGTTTGTTTGTTGCAGATTTCTGGTAAAAACATGACTGCTAACGATATTTTGCATGATCTTCTCCAACATGGTGATTCAGCTCAGAAATATATGCAGGGGTCAAAAAATGTGAAAGTTGATAACTGGATTCTTCTTGATAGTGTTGTGCAAAAAAGCAGCATTGCTACTGGAGCTCGTAGTCGGGCTTTGCAGAGACAGTCGAAGAGATCTAAAAGACATATGTCCCTAAAACAACATAAGAAGTTTGGATCATTTGATTTGCCTCAAGAGTACCATAAGTGAGTTCCATCTACTCAGTGAGGAATCATGTGTAGTTTTTAAACTTGCTACAGTACACTGCGGTTTGTCTTTTCTTCTGTTTGACTAGATGAGTCTAACTATGTTGGAAGTTGAATGTTGAAGTCTCATGGTAATTTGTAGATTCAATTGTGGTGTGATTACTTATTTGTTTTGATATGGTAAAGATTTTCTTAAAATCTCTTAATTAAGAGCCATCACGTGGAAAGGTCATCTTCTAAGAATAATTCACGCATTTTTTCGTCTAAAATGAAGTTGGTGTGAATTATTCTCAGTAAGATGACCTTTTCATGCGATGGTCTTGATTAAGAGATCAACTGCTACATTAATCTCATGTGGCATGTGATATCGGTCGTCCTCTATCTACTGTGGTTATTATTATTTTTTTTAATCATGGAAGGTATTTTATTGAATGACCAGTAACCAGAAGGTGCTGTGAGTATTTACAAGGAGTTGCAATATTGCATACTGTGTAATGATCTAAAAAATCTATCAGCCTCCATATCATTTGATCTGATGTGGTAATTATCTGCACAGTTAACCTTGGGAGGACAAAAGATGAATAGGATGCTATTTCTTCTCCCTTATGTTGTTAATGATATATATTGCTTATCTAGAAAGTTAATGCCCAAAATGGATATCTTACACAGTGTGGTTCTGCTGCCTAAAATTCAATTTCCAAATGATTGAATTCATCTGGCTACTTATTTGACTTTTAGCTATGTTGTTCATCTAAGATTCTAGGAACAGGGTTACTTGTTAGATGCTTCACCTTGTTCAGCAGTGAAAGCTTATATTTTTTCTGGTGCTTGCGCACTCTGGGGTCACATAGAGCCAAATATTCCTAGATACTTACAGTTGATGATACCTCATGGATATTATATCCTTTCACTTTTATATGCATCCGATGTGCGCTTGACCTTATTCCTTGTTCTTATATTGGTTGGTTCTCTTATAGGTTGGTGTCCCCCCCTGTTCCTGTTCCTTTTTCCTTTTTAATTTAATATGGGGTATTGATTTGAGCAGCAAAGTTATGTATTCACTTTTTGGTGTTGCCTGGATCATCTCTTGTTCTGAAAACTCTCTATGGCTTGTTCTGCAGCTATGACATCTTCAAGCCAATGCATGATAGGTGGAAAGACTACGTGACAAAACTCCTAAAGAATATTGGGTTGGTGTTTTGTTTCATCACTTTTGTTATGGTTTAGTTTTTTCTAAAATAGGCCTTTCCTTTAGTGATTCTGATATACAATTGACTTGTATGTCTCTCTCACCTACAGTATTGGTCTTGCAGGAAAAATCAGTTATCACAATGTCTTCTTAATGCAGACTTACATGGTGCACTTATTCTAGGTGAAGTATAAGCCACATCTCCTCCTCTTTAACTCTTTTAGGTAGACCTTTCAAAACTATAACAAGGAAATGCTATATTGTTACTCACTGATTCGGTCCTGTCACTAATGTTTTACAAGGATCTAAGCATTCTTTGTGGTTGATCTAAATTAGGATAAGCAGTTCTCTTTATCTAAACCCTGAATAATAGAACTTTGATAGAGAAAATTTTCGCTGTTTAACTCTTGTACAGTGGCACATGCTCACAGATAATATATCTTTGTTTCTGAAAAATTGTGACATTTATTTCTTGCAGTTGTTCAGTGCAAAATAGCAGGCATAGTTGGTGTACGTGGTATCATGATTCGTGAGACCATAGAAACATTTGGAATAATCACAGAAGACAACAAATTCCAAGGTTTGTCCTGTTCAACTTAGATTTTGTTGGCTACAATATGACATATATATACGTAGCAAATATGTCCGTTACAGTCTACTTTCAGTAGGATTGATACCGGAGTAGAACATATTTTGATGCTTTCTTGCTTCTATCTTCTCTTTATTTTTCTTTTGCATTCTTGGTTGAGCGCTTTTTGGTTGGGCCACTCACCTTGATGAGCAATGAATCATACTACCAACTGAGGCAGTATTTTCAAGTTTTGTTAGTTTTCATTTCTACTTGTGTCGTTCACATCCTTAGCTTAAAAGTATGGTATTTCAATTTTGAATCCAAAAGAAATTGGCACCCTAGCCGTTTTGCTATTGTTCTGAAAGAAGTCTTTGGGAAGAGTAATCCATTCCGACTCTCCTTCTGGGAATCGCACCTCAGTGTAGGCTCATTTGGTAAATACTCTGTCCAACCGTATCCTTATTTCAGCTAATTTTAGTTCTTCCACTTTCCATTAAGCTGTGAGTAGTCGCCCATGCTGTCATTGCGACCTGAACTTCTATTTGATGCTCCTTGTTGGTAATTTGGTGTATATTCTGTAAGATATTGTATTGATTAGCTGGTTCTTATTATGTATATTAATTTTCTGAGGCTTGGTAACTAAGCCTATAAATCCAATTATTGTCTCTTTTTTTATTTTTTGGATGAAGGAAGGTATTTCATTAAAAAGCATCAAGCAGATGCAAAATTACAGAATAGACAAAAGGGCTCACAGAGAGCATAAGCAAAAGTTGTTAGCTCCTTTACAATCTTCAAACTAGTACTAGAGAGCTAACAAGGTCAATAATTAGTTCACTGTCAAATACAGGGGTTAAATTAACCCAACTCCGGTTCTTGTTTTTTTACTGGCTTCTCTCATCTTATTGCTTATCTGAATTGCAGTTGTACCAAAAAAGCTTTCTGTATTTATGCTACAAGTGGATTGCTGGAAAGTTACATTGCTTGGAGACAAACTCATTTCAAGAAACATGACTGCGTGATCGATATTGTTAAGACAAATATTTATCATATGGGAAATTTCTTTGCATTTCAGGTGAGAGTGGCATTACTCGCAACTACACATCTAAAATTGTTGCCACAAGCTCTGGTTATAACTAAACTTTCTTTTTGCAGTATCATCTTACAGATGAACAATGATCCCAATAGCTGTATTATTTCTTGGAAGATCAATTGGCCTAGTTTCGTTCTTTTAGCCGAGGCTGATCAAAAGAAACACTATGTTGGGATTACAAAGGAGGCATCTAAGGGCATAATTAGTTTTTGAAATTTCAATTCTGTATTAGAATTGAATGCGTCTTTGTTAGGTAAGTTTTCCCTCAGTGATAAGAATTGATGCAACAGTTTTGTATATTTTTATGAGGCACTGGTCAAGGAGCATATCAATTGCTGCAACAGAAATTCAACAACACCTACGTGTACCCTGTGAATCTCACAAGTGGGGTCGGGGAAGGGTGATGTGTATACAACTTTACTCCTAACATGTGAAGGTAGATAGATTGTTTTTGATTGAGATATTCCTCGGGTCCGTTATAGGTGTACAATTTAACTTTTTATTTAGAAAGCGACATTTGTCATATTTATTTTCTAGTTGTGTAACTAATAGCCATACACATACTGAGTTGCATAAAGTAAGCACTATGGAAAGAAAAAAAACTACTAAGTTCTAAAATGAAGGAAATAATTGAAATTTATGCATGTTGGATCTTCTAAAAGTTCACTAGTTTTGGAGGATCTCGCACACGCCAATCAATATTTTTGAATAGTCTGAGCAACATAGGTTGAAATTCACGTGGCATACTTTTGGTCTATATATTAAGATAAACTATATATGATGACAAAACAAGGTAATATAGCCCTTGGATTCAAAATGTTTACTTCTCCCTTGTTATCTTCTTTGCATTTTGCAATCACTCTTGAAACTATAATAGCTTTCTTTGAGATTCCATCTCCAAATTGCTTCATAATTTTTCTATGTGCACTCCAACAACTAGTAGAAAATGATTCAATCCAATTAGTTTCCTCATGAATTAATCTACAATTTTGGACTATGATTTTGCATACACCACATGTTTTCTTGTTACAAATTCTTGTCGCCTTGTCAAGGCCTAACGAACAAGTAATCGTTGCACCATGGTAGAAAACTCTCTCTACTCTCTTTTTACTTGAACTTCTTGTGGATCTTGAATTCATCGACATTTTCTTGCATTCTTCAAAATTTTCAATAACCTTTTCACTATGGTTCACTTTCAAGATTTTTTCAATTTTGTATCCTACTTCATGCTTCCATTCAAATCGAAAAATATCTTCCACTATGGTTTTTAAAGGATTCCCTTCAGGAATCTCGTCTAACAACTTAAACGGTCTGTGCACATTAAATCTCGGAGAGTCACAAATGTTGGTACAAGAATTAAACACCAGCCCCTTTCTTGATTTTGATATCCCTTTGTCTTCAAGTGGATTTTTTTCTTTTTTTGGAGAATTAGTTGAACTTGGCTTTGGCTTGAAACATCTAATAGTAGAACTTGGATGACAAACAAGAATTGCTAGAGATGTCATTAAGAGACATTTTTCAGCCATTTTTTAAATGTATTTTTTGGTATGGGAATGATGCCTAATGTATACTAAAATTCAAAAGGGCTAAGAAAATCTCAATATTAATGATCAAAATCAAGAAAAATATTCAATATGATATTATTTTTAGTACTTTATAATATGGAGATTTCAGAACTTACGAGGTGTAAATTAAGTTCAATTATTAAGATTTTATAGCCATTTAGATAACCTAATAACATAGTCTACAAAAGGAAACTTAGAGATTCTAATGAGTTAGATTTATTTCGATTAATACAATTAATTAAATCTTTTTCAATGTACCATTTTTAAAAATTAAATATAATGACTACCCCCAAATTATCTAATCAAAGTAAAAAAATAATAATTGGAACACATTCATTATATTTTCAATTATTTGTCATGCATTTAGTTAATTCGATTTCGATGCAATTATGCACGATCTATTATGATATATGCAGTCCGTCTCAAATTATATGTCGTGATTTTATTTATATAATCCTTAGAAAACATTAATTATGCAGGATTTCTAACTATTTTATCCGTCATTAATATTTAAATTTTCTCTTTAAACAATCATAACATCACCCCATAATTGAGGTGTTTGTGTCCTTAGAAAACAATTATTACAAGTGGGAAAAATTAATTAATTTTACTTTGAATTTTTGAAATGTCAAATAATTTGAGATAACTATTTTTAGAAATCGAGATATAAACAACTATATTGAATCGAACGAGTAAATCTCACTCAACCCTCTTAATGTTTTGAGTTTGGAAAACAATATTCTCTTTCCTTTTTGAGGGAATAATAAATCCCATAATCTTAAATTAACGATAAAAAATAAATTGTATCATTACATGTTTATTCAAAATGTCAAATAGCCCTCAATTTTTTTTTCAATAATAAAAGAATTTATGCAATTCTAATATATAAAATTTAAACTTCCATAACTCTATTTTTCTCGTTTAGCTCTTCTATTAATATTCAAAACCTGTCTTTTTTTCATCAAATATTCTTTTTGTTGAGTCCGAAATAATCTTAATCCTTCTTGTTTTTATTATCGTCAAAATTGAAATTTGAGTTAAACTAGCCAATTTTCTATAAGATATTTATTCTGATTTCAAGTCAATTATACATATTTAAAGGTGAGCTAATTTTTTTTGAAAATATATTACATTGGTAGTTATTTTTTTTTTTATAAAAAAAAACATGTAACAATTTCGAATGATAATACAATTTGTAGGTAACATAATTTTCAAATTTTAAAATCATTTGAAATGCTAATTTAAGTGATTTTTCTATTTTATGCTAAAGATGAATGGGTGCCTCATTATTTATTTACCTCAACCTCTTTTTAGGTAAATCAAATAAATTACTCATTTCTATAATATACATGGCAATTTTTAGTTATTCTCTAATTTTTAAAAGAAAATATATAATAGTTTTTCATAAGTTCATAACTAAAGGTTATTGTGACCTTTCATATATAAAATGATCTAACTCAATTTCGGTCGTTGATTTATGGAGTCTTAAGAGAGCCTTATGTGGTGAATTAATACCTCCGTCAATTTGAAGGTATTTGAATCAAATTTCGAACACAATAAATCGTACATCAATTTAATGCCATTTAATCCTCTCAAACTCTCATTCATGCCTAATTGATGATAAGATGTTTTGGAATTTATATGATGGTGATTTGAAGCTATAATTCTAGCTCAGATATATTTCTTTTTGATATTCACACCAACTTCAAATCTGACAATTTGAATTTTTTTAATTTTAAACTAACCAATTTCAACTTCAATTTCACATATTTGAAATTAATTCTAGAACGGCTAATTTTTTATTTTTTAAATATATTTTTCAATTATTTTTTAAACAAAGATCCTAAAAATGGTTATTTGTACTTCTCTCCTGGTTAGGAAATGAATGAAGAATAGGACTTCGGATACATGCATTCGGTGCGTTCGAAAACAAGTATCTCGGATATACGGGGTTAAAATTAAGTGTAATTTGTTATAGATATACTGTATCCAAGTGGATTTGCATGTATCTTGAATGCACAGACAAATCTCGTCGCTCTCCCTCCTATCTCGCTCGCCACTCTCCTATCTCACTCGTATATCTGGTATCTCAAATACATGTATCTAGTGTGATTCACATGTATTTGGGATACATGGACAGAGATCTCGCATGCATCTTCCTATTTCAGCGTATCTGGTAGCAAAGCACATATATTTAGATGAATCTGACTTGAAATCTGGTATGAAATTATTAATTAGTGAGACTGAGACAGTATGCAATTATTTCAAACGATGGGGAGAATTAATAAATATGATAGAAATGTTTGTGTAATTAAGTAGTTTTCCAAAAATAAGGTAACTTACAGAAATTCCACCAGTTTAGGAGTTAATTATTTAGATACATGTTAGTTTGCAATATTACAAATCTTACCACATTTTGAACTTCAGATACATGTATTTGATACATTCAGATTCATGTATCTCGAATACATGGGGTCAAAATTAGGTATAATTTGTTCTATATATATTGTATTCAAGTGGATTCGCGTGTATGACAAATCTCGTTCGCTACCCCCTTCTCGCCTCTCTCCTTATTTAAACGTATCTCTTAGTAAAAAATATGTATCTAGGTATATGCGACTTGAAATCTGGTATGAAATTATTAATTAGTGAGATAATATGTAATTATTTCAAACTATAAGAAAAATTAATAAATATGATAGAAATATTTATGTAATTAGATAGTTTTTCAAAAATAACAAGAGTGGTTAAGAGGGTGAAAAAGAAAATTATAATTTGGACCTCTAATGGGCCGTAATGGTTGCTGAATGCTGATGCATCCTTCAGGGCCTTCGGGAACTCGGCCCAATGGGCTTAAACATGGGTCATGTAGTTTTCATTTGAAAATAGTCATTGTTATTTGAAAAAATTACTTGGATGAGTGCATTTTAATAAATAATTATTAATTATAGTGATACTTTTTATTTATTATCATTCATAGTAATACATATCAATACTATGATAAATCTGCAATATGTATTACAATTGAATTATGTATGCAATATATATGTATTATAATTGTTTTAAAATATATTATGCTTATTTGGTAAGAAATTGACACATTATATCATAAGTGTATTAAAATGTGTGATATATGTATTATACATCAATAAAACTTGTATTATATGTGTTTTATAAATTGTTCTTTATAATATATATATATATATTAAAAATGTATTAAAAGTGATCAAATAAAAAAAATTGTTACTATAAATGGTAAATAGTTTCTTGATACAGTATATTTTTGTAAGTTTCCTTGTCATTTTATGAAATTTTATTTGTGAAATTTAAAACTTCATAATAATGCCTATTTATCGGAGTATATTTATCGAATTATCGAAAAGTAAAAGAGAAAACACTTGTTCCCGTTATTCTTACTTTTGTTGACAAAGGATCATTTTTTTACTTCTTCCAAATTGAGCCTAAAGTTTTATTAATTCCTAAAATATATCATATCAAATTATACTTACACATATAATTTTATAAAGACTTATCCAAGGGAAAAACTTAAACATAAATGTCAAAGTTGAATGTTTCTAAGCGATATTTAAATTTGTTACCCCATCTCTCAATATTTAAATTAAACAATAATATTGTAATATATACCTATAATTATAATCACAACAAAATTGTAATATATATCCGTAGAGGATCTTGGATTATCATTAAGGAGTGTCAATGGTTGTAGTAAAAATATAATTATGAGTAGTAAAAATATAATTATGAGATTAATAGGGCTAGAACACATAACCTCAAGGAATTTTCACAACAATTAATCACTATACTACAATTTTAACTTGTGTCAAAGAAGGGTCAATACTTGTATATATATTTATTAAACCAAATTTGACGGCGAAAGGACACTTCTTAGGTGGGTACGCCACTAATAGATACAGAGTCTCATTTACAACAACAAAACTATATAATAAATCAGTAGATTGTCATGCATGTTCAGAAACTTTAAGATCGATATTTGTGTCCAAAGAACCTACCATCCGACTCGAGAATAGCGCTACACCAGTATAAATTGCCACAAGTCGGACAAATGAGGCGCTGATCTTGAAATGGAATACTCTTGTGGCAGGACTGATAGTGTTTCTTGAGTAGATCGGTGCTTCCAAAGGTATGATTGCATTGCGTGCATTTATGATTCGCTGCGGACGGGTTTTCTTTTTTCGATAGGTTGTCCTAGTCATTGATAGGTATGGAATCGACTGTGAGATTGCCAGTGAAAATAAGAAGACGATGAAGATTCGGAAAATCGTGAAAAAGTTTGAGAGAAGAGTCGCAGATAAATCGCAATTCGTAAACCTTTTGACACAAAGTGTATGAAATCTTCGAATAAGAATTTATACAGGGTTTTGATAGAGGAACCATATGGATTCGTTCCCGCATACCTAAATGTCATTTATAAAGTGATTTTTTGTCCGTACGATTATAACTATAATAAATAATAATATGAGTGTATATATATATATATATATATATATATATATATATATATATCTTAATTAAAACAAAAAGAGGTCATATTTGCCCTTAGTCATACTTTTTTAATAGTATAACTTGCATAAATGACTATAGTTTTAGGGTTATTAGATTGAAATAGTTATAAGTATCATATTTTAAAAAAAATAGCTACAGTTTGAGTTAAAAAATAGTTGAATTCCATAAACATTTGGCACTTTAAAAAATGTAACTGGCCTATACCTTCTAGGATTCTGATAAGTTTAAAAATAGAAAATATGTTCCTTCTTTCTTCTTCATTTCACGCCTAAAACAAAAATACAATTCCATGGCAACTATCACAGTTTTGATCCGGCATTCGGAAAATGGAGCGAAGAGAATTGCTATGTAGAATATAGCATTGACGGGATAGTGTTGAAGTAATATGCTTCGTATTCTGATTTAGTTGATTTGATTTCGATACAATTGAACGTCGATCTTACAAAAAAGTGTATGAAAATCAAATACACTGTCAAAGGTAACGACTCGCCTATGGAAATACGTAACTACATGGGTGTGTGCGTATATGTTCAGTTGAGAAAGATCAACACTCAATTTGGAGTATATCCCTTGTGTGTAAGTATTTTCGATATTGATATAGTATATTCTGATTCTGGAGAAACTTCTATTGAAGGTGATGTGTTGCAACTTGAATACAATCAAGAATTAATTGGTACGAATGATACATTACCAATTGTCCCAACGTTTGGCAATCAACCAGTAGATGCATTTGATGGTGGAAATGATTTAATAATTACGAACATCGCAAAAGGAGATAATGGTGGATCAGATATACATGGATAAGTCGACATTGAAGGATGTGATGGAAAAGTATTCAATAGAAAAAAGGTTTAAATTCTTGGTGGAGAGATCAAACTCTATTAGGTAAATTGTTGTTCATTTTAAGTGTATTGAGTTATGTTTGCAGATGCAAAGCAAAACTAACAAAAAAATATAAATTGTATTCGCAACTATTGAAACGACCCCAAAAATGCCTGAAAATGTGCTTCGGAAACACCTATAATTGTAATTTCCATATATCTCAAAATCCGTGCATGATTTCAGAAATTCGACTTCATATTCTTATTCAGGGGGTCAAATTGAGTGGGAGATGGGTCTAACCCAAATTTTAGAGCAACCGTATCAAAATTCAAAAATCGCAAAAAAATGCGATTTGGAGGGTCAACTTTAAAGAGGCATATCTCTTAGCACACGAGGAACTGGAAGGGCCACTACCTATTAAATTAAAGCCCTTTGAGTTAGCTTTCCAACGCACTTAGTTTCACCTCATTCCAAGTTAGGATGAGGGAGTTATGACCATTTTCGTAAAACCTGTCTGTGCAGATTTGTAATTTCCAGTAAGCTGTTTTTTTTTTAAAGCCTCATTTTTGAGGCTAAGTGTTGGGGCGTTTTTTTTTATAAGAAGGGGATATGTCCAATACTTAGTCATATTTTTTTTCTAACTTCAAAACACTCAAAAACACTCTCTAAGCCCTCTCCAAAATTCCACCAAGATCTTCAACCAAATTCAAACATCTCAAGCTCTAATTCCGGATTCAAGACTCAATCTCAAGCTTCAATTCTCCATTCCAATCTTCATCAAGGATTCTCCAAAGTTGAGGTATGTGGGTTTGATTGTGGAAACTTTCCTTTCCACAAGTCCAACCATTTATCCTCTATTTTTACTTCAAGTTTATGGGTCCTTATGATTATTTATGAACTCTTGAAGCATGGAATTACTACTACACACCCTATTATGGTTTATTTTGCATATTATCATGAAATGAAATTATTATGTGATGTTTATGGTTTTCATGCTTCCATGATCAAATTATGAAGGTTGATTTATATATATGTATATTGTTGGTAGGCTGATTTATATGGATTTTGAAATTGGTTGAACTTAGTACTCTTGAAATACATAATTTTATTTACATGAACAATAACCCACCATGTGTTTGATAAAATGCCCATTTATAGAATTCTTAGGAAATGGAAGGTCCAATATACGTCCTATGAGTCGGATGGTCATATAATCATTGAAATGATGATGAAATGGATACATGTATACGATTTTCTCTATATAAGTGTTGTGAGTCGACCAAGCCTAGCTCGGGGGTTGTCGGCCCGGGTAACCGTATCGAGGGGTTGGTACATTGGTTGCCTAGTAGGGGGGGTAGTAGGCCCGTATAACCACATCGAGGGGTTTGTACCTTGGTCCCTAGCTCGGGGGTGGTAGGCCCGGGTAACCACATTGAGGAGTTTGTACCTCTTTCGCCTCTCCAAGGGGGTGGTAGGCCCTGAAAATACTATATTGATGGTCACTCGCCACACATGTACTACGTCCCACTAAATATGATTTTTATGTAAGCATCATTATACATATCAGTTCATTAATATGCTATCTATCGGGTATGATTATGCATTTTTCCTATGATGTCCATCTATTGTAGCATTGCATTGCATCCCATATACTTAGTACATTCAAACGTACTAATGCATACTCTATG
The DNA here is from genome assembly GCF_900185275.1 of Solanum verrucosum. NCBI lineage: Eukaryota > Viridiplantae > Streptophyta > Magnoliopsida > Solanales > Solanaceae > Solanum > Solanum verrucosum. The sequence goes on from NW_026020259.1 coordinate 254,123, forward strand.
CCTACATGATGTCACCATGTAGGGACCGGAGCACCGCTTGACCATCCTCCTCCGCGTGGCTAATACGATTTTCTATTGAGGTTATTGGTGAGTCCTCCATTCCGGGGACGTTGCTTATGATTTTTTGCTATGTATAAGACTTTTCCTTTTTAGTTATGTTTTGACTATGAGGGTGAGCCCGGTAGTTTGTCTTGGCCCCCGCTAAGTACCCATGTTTAGAGGCGGTGTTGGACAAGTTGTGTATTGTGCTTGAGCTTGACTCATCTATTGTATTTATGTATCATTCCTTTTTTTTTTCTCTTGCTCCCTTAGTCCCGATTTCCCCCTTGATTATGCTTATCGCTTATGGTCATTTTAATTGCTTCCGCGACCAAGGATGTGTAATGATACGCTATGAGGCTTGTTTGGGGTTTCTTCGGGTTCCCCATTCGCCGGTCACGTCTAGGCCCTAGGCTTGGGTCGGGACAACTATACTCTTGTATGTCAATCTACAGAATGCACATGGTTGATGAAAGCCTCAAGTATTAACAAGTCGAAGATGTTCAGAACTATAGTTTTTAACTCTGAACATACATGTCCTTTAAAGGATGAGGCACATTCAGATTGTCGTGCAACAAATGGATTGATTGGAGGAATAATCGCACTTAAATGGAGAAATCACAAGAGAAAGTACACTCCAAATGATATCAGGGATGACGTTAGATTGGACTTGGGTATTGATATTAACTACAAGTTGACATGGCGAGCAAAAGAGAAGACATTAGAATCAATAATGAGGCAATCAGCTGCGTCTTTTGGGAAGCTACCTGGATACTTGTATACCTTGGATAAGACGTACCTTGATTCACCTATACCCATTTATGTAATCACGTATGTCACTTTCAACATTTGCAACACATATTTCGCTTCCAACTTGAGCATATGTGGCATAAATTTCAGCAATTTTTGACTTGAATAGACAATCAACAATAGTGTATCTGTAGCGACAATTGATGTTGTACTTACTTTTTTTACGCAAATAATATCAAACCACATCAATATGCTATCAAAAAAATAATAATCAATAAATGTATATGCCCATCTTATAAATAGGAACAATACCTTTTGCGTATATATTCATATTTTTACCTCATCATTCAGAAGTTGTTTATCATAAGACAAAGAGTAGAACCAATTCTTGTTTGATATCAGATGAATACCCAAATTCATATCAACCGCTAATTCTATGCATACATACAAGGCAACACATTCAAATAGAAGATGCACTGACACAAAATAATTTTGATGCAAAAAATAATCTGAAAAGTATCCACATATTCAGTAAACTACCATTTAACTACAGTCATTTTCAAAAAATGGAATGACAACATAACCCCAAATACACTAGAAGGTATTCAATGTGTGAAAGTATGCCACACTAAAGGTATGCCATAGTATAATACATTGGAAGGTATATCCTCCACATAACCTTTCTTGTTCGACTTACTGTACATTAGAATGATATTGCTTACAAGTTACAACTGGCAACATACACGAAAAGCCATTGAATAACATGCTAGACAACAATCACATGTACAAGTACATTAATGTTTCGCGAGTAGTTGCATTAATGAGATTGTTGTACTCCGACATACATTAACTTAACAAAATAAGGATCTCCTAAACCACATATAAATGACACAATAAAAAATAATCCAGGCTCTATTAAAATGTATTTACTATGTAAAACTATGCACCAGAAAAAATCTAATATGCCAGAACATAATGCAAAATGGTTGCACTAATAAACATTGCATGCAAGTTGAATACATTACAAGTTGAACACTAACTATAATCCTACATCCAGATTACTTGCAATTTCTAATGCTCATATCAAAAGAAGATTACATGTTCAGTTAAAAGAAGCACTTCAGTATTCATATTCATATAGAGCTATAATAACAACATCCCCACTAAAGTCCTACAAGTGGGGTTTGAGGAGGTTAGTATATACATAAACATTACCACTAAGCTCAGAAAATTAATATGAGCGAAGAAACCAAGACAAAATATTACAAAGGCACCTACTCTAAAATTTTCAGTTCCCGATACTCCAGTTTCAAATTGTATATCCTCCACCTAACCTTTCTTGTTCGAATTACAGTACACTGCAGGTATATATGTATACATTTATTCTACATCCCAAAAAAATTAAAAAATATACATAACTCTAGTTCTTCTTCACTCCTTTCTTCTTGTTCTTCATTAACTACATGATTTCCAATCATGCCCGAAACAACATGTTTGACTTTCCTCCTCTTGTCAATTTTTGTTTCATCCACTTTCATTGTTGACCCTTCTTTCCTTTTAGAAGAGCCCGACCTTACTAATTCATCATTCAAATCCAATGTTATAGGGATATTAAGAAATTTCGATTTCTTCTCTATCTCCATTGCAGCAATGGAGCCTGAAATTTGTGATTGCATTTGAGTTATACACAAATCAAACGAGGGTATTCCCACCATGCAATTATCGGGATAATCTGTACCTCTTGTGATCCTCCTTGGAGTATTTGTTTCCGACATTGCAATATTGAAAACAACTTTCAACTTCAACACTAGAAATAAATATAAACGTATAGCTATATAAGACTTTCAAAGAAAAAAAATAGAAAAAAATAAGAATTTGAAGAAACATGTAGGATCTAAACAACAAATAAAACTCTGAAAATCAAGCAATGTCGTTGATTGAAAGGATCCGGGCGAAGAGACTGATTTTGTGAATACTTTGAAGAGGTGAAGTTGATTTAGGAGTAATTTTTGTTATTTGAGGATAAATATTTGATTTGGGATAATGAATGAAAGCTGAAAAAATAGGAGTAGTAAAGAGAGAAGCGTGAACAGAGGGAAAACAAAATTTAGGCGTGTGAAATTGTATAAAATAATTTTAGGCGTGTTAAATTGTATTTGCTATTTATTAATTAAATATAACCATCAAATATAAATAAAGTATACTATAGCTATATTGTTTTAATATGAGATGTAGTGTGCCATTTTCTGTAGTTTTTCCTTTTTAATATAGGATAAAAGGATAAATATATCCTCAAACTATCGTAAATGGTATACAAATACCATCCGTCATACTTTTTGGACATTGGTACCCCTGTCGTCCAAACACCAGAGCATATTTGCCCTTCACTCTAACGAAGACTAATTAGGGACATGTGACGCAATCCTACGGATCAACCCGATTTGACCAATTAATTAACCCAAAATTTAAATACCCGACCATCGACCCGTTTAACCCACCTGATACACCCATTACTCACATTAATACTAACATATCTAAAAACCTAAAAAAAATCTCATTTCTCTCAACTCTTTCATTCATCTCACAAACTAAAACCTTAGTTCATCAGACGTAAAGTCGTAAACTACTCACTCGTCTCCGTCGATTCTCGATGGATTCACTCTGATCCGATCATAGGTACTCACACTTTCACTACGTTCATCTCATAGATCTTGTTTGTGTTTGATTTTTACTTGTATTGCCATTCGTATTGTGTAAGAAATATGTTGTTCGATTCTCATTGGTATCTTTACTTTTTATCTAGAATCTGCATTTTATAGTGATTTTTAGGGGTTTGTTCACGTTTATCTTAAAACATGAATTGTGGTCGTTTTTTTGTTTTCTAGGGTTTTACTTTACTGTCGTCTTATGCGAATTTGTTAGGGGGTTTGCACCTCCATCTTAAAGAAATGTTTTTTTTTTGTTTGTGTTTCAGATGTATTACTTGCGTAGTGTTGTTTTCTATGAATTGTGGATATTTTATCTTCTTCTTTTGCCCATTGTCTTCATCCATTTCTTTATCTCCTTTCTTTATGTCTTTATCTTTTTCTTTTGTTTATTTGTTGTCAGTTTCTTTACTTGGTAGGATTTTCTATTATTTATGACTATTTATTGACATTTTGTAAAGTTAGGTAGGTTCACAAGAACGAGACAAGTATATAATTGTAGTTGATATTTTGTTTTTTACATTTATACATTTAGGTATTAGGACCACTTGTTTAATCTTAATTTACATAGCTTATTTGTTAATTAGTATTGTGTAATTAACTCAAATACTTAACAGAGACCACTTATTTAATTATTTTACTTAATTGATCTATTAATTAGTATTGTGTAATTAGTCCAAATACTTAACAAACTTAAACCTTGAGATAATATCTCAGATGGTCATTCAACTATGGATAGTTCTCTTAGAAAGTCACTCAACTATGCATGATTTTCTCAGAAAGTCACTCAACTTTATTTTGTAACTCAAAAGTCACTCAACTAAGGATAATTTTCTTAGAAAGTCACTCAACTACTGATATTTCACCTAAAAAGTCACTCAACCAATTTAGATGATTTTTCCATTAAATTTAATTTTAAAATATTTAAATTAATTGGGTGACTTTCTAGATAAAATATCAATAGTTGAGTGACTCTCTAAGAAATTGTCTTTAATTGAATGACTTTTGGGTTATAAAATAAAGTTGAGTGACTTTTTAAAAAATTATGCATAGTTGAGTGACTTTCTAGGAGAACTATCCATAGTTGAATGACCATGCTTTAGAGATAGGTTTTTGGTCTTAATCAAAATAGGCTTTTATAGTAATGGTTGGATCTACTACTACCTCATCCATTGAGTATAACAGAGCAAATGATGGTATAACAATGAATATAGGGATGATACTAGGAAATATGGTCCGGAGAATCTCGATAGTAGTTCCATGAACAATCCTTTGCGGGATTGGAATTTTTTTATAGTGAAAAAAAGCGCGACCCAAGATTCATGATATGAAAACCAAAATTTGAGATATTATCTCCTTAAATCTTCCTTGTTTAACTTACCTTATTTGATTGTCAAGTGTACTTATCCGCGCCTCGCACCGTCATAAAAAAATACAAATTATGAACAAATGTTAGTGTTGTAATTTTGCAAAGAATATTTTATTAATCAAGCATCTTTTCATGATCTTGTCATTTTTAAAAGATAAAATACATAAAATAAAAAAAACCCTAAACTTGGCAGCACAACTTACTTTAGCACTTAAACTATACGGGTGTTTAAATACCATCCTTAACATCTTTCAAGTGATTAAAACACCCTTAGCCCTAAGGGATGATGTGGCAGAGAGAGTGAGTGCACTCTCCTGAAAATGCATGAAAAAAGAGGGAAAAAAAGCTAAATTTTTAAAGCTTTACACATGGCCTTTTTAAATTTTATTGGCCAATATATAACAAATTATTTAAATAGTTTTTTTTATATATTAAATCTTTAAAATATGTAAATTTTCTTATTAAGAGGTAAATGAAATTAATGGGTCCCCTTTTTAATTTCTTTAATTTTTTTATTTTTTATTTTGTTGTCTTCCTCAATACACATCTTTCTCTGTTGAAACATCTCCTCTTCCATCTTCTTCCCCACCTCTATCCACTATTTTTATTTCACTAGTCTTTTACTAATCCGTAAAATTCAATACCAATGTCATTTTATTGACGTCAATTTCACTCTATTATTTGTATCGATTTGACAAATGTAAACTTTCTTAAATTTTGAGTGACCCATTTTAATTTCTAGATCATTCAAACATTTCTCATAAAATTTATATTTTTTTTGGATCAACTTTCTTATACAATCTTCATTTCTTATTTGAGTTGTCAAGAAAAAATTGGCTTTCAAAAAAATCCATTCTCCAAGAGGGTAAATTCGTTGGGAAGGTTCGAAGAAGATAATGTGAATTTCTTTCTTTAAAGTGACTTAAAAAATTGTTGAATAGTGAAGAAGAAGAAGAAGAGGAAGAAAAGAAAGTATTGAAGGTTGGAATAATGGTGAACAACAAGGAAGAAGAAAGAGAGGAGTGGAGGGTGGGGGTATGCATTTATAAATTAATCAATTGATATAATTAATTTTAAAAAGTGTTTAAGAAAAAATAGTGAATAAGTAAAAAAGAAATAAAATTAATGACATGGTGCCTATATGGTTATGATGTGGCGCTTACGTGGCAATGATGTGGCATGTGAGAGTGGTGTTATAGTCTCAGGGTAGAAAAAAAATCACTTCAAAGATGTTAAGGGGGTATTTAAATGCCCGTGTAATTTAAGTACTAAAGTAAGTTATCCGACCAAGTTCATGTTTTTTTTTGTTTATGTATTTTCTCTTTTTAAAATTCATATATTTTTAGATAATATATATTCTTGACTGAAAGATCATGTAAGAGACATCAAAATTGAATATGAAATTATTTGTTTATCATGTATTAATTATTTGACAATGGATGCCTCTTGGCACTTTGGTTAAGTTCTCACTTCTGTTCTTTCATAAGTAATATTGAAACCAAGAAGTGCTCGGAATTTCTGGTGGAAGTTTGTTTTCATAGAAGTTAGAAGGTGATGTCGTTTAAATGCAATACAGCATATCATCTTTTACTCATGCTAATTTCATTTAGGGACAAATTATAAATCAAACTGCAATTAGATAGGAGATATTTAGCGACGTATTAGTAGGATCTACTAATAAATTCCATAGACAATTCTATATTTTTGAAATTAAATTATTTTCAACTCTAGAAAGATAATATTCTTTTTGTAACGGACTAAAAAAATATGTCACATAAATTGAATAAAAGAAGTTCTTATTATTTTTATGACCATTATGAACTAAATAAGGAAATAAAAGAAGATTAATTGTATCATTACATGTTTATTCAAAATGTCAAATAGCCCTTAATTTTTTCCCCAATAATAATAGAGTTTATGCAATTTTAATGTATAAAATTTAAGTTTTCATACCTCTATTTTTCTAGCTCTTTTTTTTTTTTTTTTCAATTTTCAAAACCTGTCTTTTTTTCTTTTTGTTGAGTCTGAAATTAATCTTGATCCATCTTGTTGTTTGTATTATCGCCAAAATTGCGATATGACTTAAACTAGTCAATTTTACATATTTAAAGGAGTATAGGTGTATATAGTACTTATTTTTTGAAAAAAAATAAATTATATTTCATTGGTAGTTATATATCACAAAAGCATGCAACAATTTCAAATGATAATACAATTTGAAGCCTGTAGGTAACATAATATTTTCAATTTTGAAATCATTTGAAATGCTAATTTCTATACGATACATTGGCTATTTTTTGTTATTCTCTAATTCTTAAAAGAAAATCTATCTATATTTGGGTGGTTAACTGATGAGGGTATTTGTGGTCTCTTGAGATAACGGCGGGGTATTTTTTATCCCAAAATGTAATGTAGGGTATAAGTGGTCTATTTCGTATAATGAGGGGTAATTTTGACCCTTTTCCGTCTATAAAATGTAAAAATAACTTTTAGTTATGATAAATATAAAAATATTTTCTTTTTGAGTACTAATAAAATAAAGAAGACACTGTCTTTACAATTTTACTGTTAATGAGATAAGGGTCTTGTTTGGTTGCCTGACCTTGTTTGGTTGCCTTCTTTTGTGAATTCCTGAATTTATCATATGACCATTTGCACACATGACCTCTTTCTTCTTTCTCTTCACTTTGATGGACCTTCCACACATTGTATGTCATTACTTTGTGTCCATCAAGTTATTCATGTGATCCATGCTATCCGTCTCATTATAAGAAAAAGTACATAAACGAAAATTAGAAAGAGTCACATATAATGAAAACTTTTGAATAAAGAGAATAAAACTGTTTGAATGAACACGAAATCTGTACCACTGGATGGTATAATTAATCCTTTTCTACATAGTTGACTCGAAAACAATATATATATATATATAAATTTGGAACAAAAACATACATTAAAAAAATTGAGAAGAAAGTTATTAATAAGTAACAACAGTTGTAGAATACTTAGAATTGATATAAATGAAAGGGAAAATGCATAAGTACCCCGCCTATGCCTAAAATCCATGAGACACACCTAACATTTACTAAGGTCCTATTACCCTCCCCCCCCCCGAATTTATTTTATATATAATTTTCTACCCCTTTTCGGCCTACGTGACACTATCTTGTGGCCCCAGTGCGTGTTGACAATTTTTTCAAGGATAGTGCCACGTAAACCGAAAAGGGGTAGAAAATTAATTAAAAAATAAGTTCGGAGATAATAGGACCTTAGTAAAGGTTAGGTGTGTCTCAGGGATTTTGGGCATAGGCTGGGGTACTTATGCATTTTCCCTAAATGAAAATCACCTATGCTTATACCTAGCTGTAATTTCTATTTTTTTGAGAAAATTTACAAAATTGTAGAACATAACTATCATTTCTTAACCATACCGTTAGAATTTGGAGTGTATTTTTTCGTCAAAGATTTACATGAGATTCGGTTAAATAGATAAAATGAAAAATGAAACTAAATGTACAAATATATATACGATCACAAAGTTGGCTAGAGGAAGTACACAATTTCGACATTGATATCTAAAATCTTTTCAATTACATTATCAAAACAATAAAATCGTAGACATAAAGCTTTGAAACACACCTTAAGAGTTATGAAAAAGTGATTATGTAATAATGAAATGAAAAATGGAAAAGTTACAACTACAAATTTTGAAAGACCATATCTGTAATGCTTGGATAGAGGTTGATTTGAACCCCCATCTGATATAGCAATTTGACAATATATACTTTTGAATAAATAATCTATATAAAAGAGTCAAGATAACCTATATCAAAGAATCACAATTATGAACATAGAAAAAATAACTATTAATCATAATGCATATTAGATTTTGATAGTGAATATGAAAATGTTTGGATGCCATGTAAGCTAAAAATGTGTACAAAATTATAAAAAAAAATTGAGTTTGTGATGATAATATAACCTTAGTAGAATTCACTTCTGGTACCTTAATGCAGGTATACACTCATGGTGTGTCTAGCCGAAGGAAATATTAAATCATACAGACGGGGTTGCAAACTGAAAAGGGGACTTGGTCCTTCTCAGGTTAGTATCACTTATGCTACATTGTTTGTATGTCAACATCACTGCCACGTGTCCCTCGCTTATTCATCGCGTCAGTTTCAGACGTCTTTTTTCTTTTAAACCAAAAGGTAGCTACTGTTTGGGGACCCGATGTCTTTTTGGTTTTATATACTACTTCTCTTAGTGAATCAAATTACAAAATCTCAACAAACAATTCTTGTTGAAATTCACTAATCCCCTTTCCAAAGCTTTTCTCTCTTTCTCAAAATGCCCTAACTCTAATTCTTCTTTAAAGATCCATATCTCCCAAGAAGTTGAAAATCCTAGTTCATTCAACTTATCCTTTTCTACTCCAGAAGGCTGTAAAGAAATCTCCTGTGAAAAGGGAGAGAGTTAGAAAACAGGTGGCTGAAAATTAAAACTAATAAAGGGACCAGGTCCTAGGGTGCAAAAACAAAAGTGAAGAAAAGGAAATGACAAGAGAAGAGCGGATAACGGCAATGGAGAACCAGAAGGTTTTGAATGGCAGAGTCTTTGACCCTGACATTCTAACCAAATTTGAAATATCAAATCTTTTTGATGCACTTGCCACAAAACGTGGAGATGTCAAGAATGCAGGGTTACCTAAAAGGTTTCTTAAAGGAAAATATCAGTTGCTTTTTGAGTTCATCAACAAGGTGTTAGTGCCCAAAACTTATAAAAAAAAACAGCGGCTTCTGCTGCTGATCTGTTTCTCATGGAGAAGCTTGATGAACTTGAAGAGATCAACATCTCTGCCATTATGCTGGAATGTGAGTGTGTTGAAGGAAAAGCTAGGGGTAAATCTTAAGTGACAGATGTTCTAGAGCAGCAGGTTGCTCTTAAACAGGAAGTGACTGATCTTACTGAGATTTTGATTAACAAGGAGATTGAAATTTCTTCACTGAGGTCTGAATTACAGAAGGTGGTTTCGAGGGGACCTAGTACCAGCGATGGAAATGAACATGTGTTGCAAAAGTTGAGGGATGAAAATGAAGGATGTTGAAGACAAATGCCTCACCCAGTGAGGAAGTTAAGGCTCTCAACATGCAGCTTATCAAGGCTCATGAGGATGCAAATGAACGTCTGTCTCTATTTATGCGCACCCTCAATCCCTTTCCCCCTCCGTCCTAAAAGTGTTTTGTTTCCCTAGTTTCCCTCTTTGTTCTTCAATCCTGATTAAAACTCTTGTGGCTTTGTGTTGTTTTCACTGACTACAGTGGTCAGTATTTGTGATCTAATGTTATTTATGTTTCTGCCCTGTTCATGTGTGGTTTAATATTCTCTTTATGCTTACATACACATGTTTTGTGTGGCCCAAGGCCCTGAATTCTTTATTGCCTTGCATTTAACTTGAATATGTTTACTGTTTCACCTTTTCAATGATGTCAAAAGGGGGAAGTTTTGTTGTAAAGGTTGGCTGTGGAATTAGGGGCATTGAACTAAGGGGGAACATACAAAGGGGGAATTTGTTATATATTTGAATGAATGTTTGTTCACTCAAGTGAGGAGTTATGCAGGTTGTTTGTTATCATCAAAAAGGGGAAAATTGATAAGTTCTTATGTTTCTTGATGTTTTGATGATCTCCTCACAAGTGCAGAGACCTGGTCTTCTGCAAAGTATGAAATTGATAAGTGTTTATGTTCCTCGATGTTTTGATGATCTCCTCACAAGTGCAGGGACACTAATTAAGGGGGAACACCAGTTATTGAATGAATGTTTGTTCACTCAAGGGAGGAGTTATGCAGGTTGTTTGTCATTATCAAAAAAGGGGAAATTGATAAGTGCTTATGCTTCTTGATGTTTTAATGATTTCCTCACAAGTGCAGGGACCTGGTCCTCTGCAGAGTATGAATATTCGTCCAGTGGTCAAAGTGTTGTACAACTGGAAAGTTGTCTGCGTCAGAAGGTTGGTGAACCTGCAGAGTACTCCACCAATCAGAAGCGACGAGGTTGCTTGTTCATTGGATAATAACTTTTCATGTCTAAATATATCCAAGGAAAAAACAACAAACTAATTCATTCATTAAAAAGGAGAGAGCCAACACGTATTCTCAAGAACTTACTAAGAGAGGTTTGCAAGGGACCTGGTCCCTGCAAGACTGCGATGTGAAAGGATGACAAGACAGCTGTCAGAAAAGTTGCCACTTCTGATGTGGTAGGTGCACAACTTTTCTAAACAGCAGGCTCTCAGCCAATGTGCGGTCCCAAGGAGTTTGTATTCATTTTGATATAATCTCTCAACACAAAACACAAACTCAAGATTTTGGCAAGCAAAAAAAAACTCACAAGCTTAAAAGGAAAAAGCCATCTTCAAGGTAGAACAATACTCACACTCAACAAAAGGATCTGATAAAGTGCTGAAGCATCTTTGTTAAGTTTGAGTTTTGTGTCTATCATTTTATAGGTTTTTGCATCTTGAAAATTCTCAACTATACAAGCAAAGACTATCTTGGTGAAGTATTCTCAGACAAGCACAACAAGGACCTGATCGAGCTGCAAACGTCAGAGTGTGTCTTAGGAGTTTTACTTCTGTGCTTATATTGTAAATCTGTTCCTAATCTATAAAGGATTCAGATTCTTGTGTTCGTTGTAAAAGTCTAAGTCAGTTGAGGCTAACTGATTTAGTGGGCAGCATTGTTTGCTGCTTAGTAAAATTCTAAGTCATCTAGGAGCTAGTTGATTTAGTGGGCGGTGTGGTATCCGCTTAGCAAAGTCTAAGTTATCTAGGGGTGATAGCTTAGTGGGCAATGTTGTATCTACTCTGGCTCATCTAAGTAATAGGAAGTATTGCTTAGAGTTGGGATTAGTAGGCTAATCTCAGTTTGTAAACTTGCTTTTACTTTTGCTTGAGAAGATTAGTGAAAACAGTTTTTTGAAAAGTCCTGGCAGGCCAGGCCGTGGTTTTACTCCCTTAAGCAAGGAGGTTTCCACATAAAATTGTTGTGCAATCTTTACTTTCAGCACATTGTTTATTTTCTGTTATTGTAACTGTGCTGAGGACCTGGTCCCATCTAGACCAGTGGACGCATACATTCCAACAATGAGGTTCAAAAGAAATTCATTTGCTCAGTTGCCATGACTATTTGAGTATGTTTGTGTCTCTATCAAAGCTGTTTGTTGGTCCATGTGGTGTGTGATAAGTTTTATTTGTCAATGACGTTTGTTGAAAGGACTTATGTAAATGATGTATATAAATGTAAATTTATTATTCATATCTATTGGTGTCGTCTTATTTTTCATTGTCTCACCTGTGAGAGCTATTATGGTGTCCCGATTCAGTCATCTTTAACTATTATGAAGTTACCTCTTAGATTATTGTTTGGTATTCCAATTCACTTTAAAAAAAAAAAAAAAAAAACCTTTAGTTGTTAATAATATGTTTGCATAATGTAGTTGCTGCCACATAGATCTTGTTCACTCATTTGGGTAATTTTACTGTATGTGCTCTCTAACCTTAGAATTGAACATGCTTTGTCCGTATACGAGTCCTCCTTATTTGGATACTCCTTAATTTAGGGATTTAAAAATACCATTATGTGTTTCCTTAATTAGTTTTAGATAAATAAGATTCTTATGTGATTTTATCGGAATTCAACTCAACCCGAGTCTCTTTTGAACTCCCCTTGCATATCTTTGAGTTGAATTCCTTCGAGTCAGCCCCAGTGATGTCTGAATTACAGGTCTTAGAGGTAAAAAATGGATGATATATGGGCTGATATACAACAGCACCACAGTATATACATCAGAGTCTAAAACAGCTTATTTCAATATTTTTTAACCTTCAAAGTAAACTAATATTGCAGGTACTATCATTACAGGTTTTATTGTTTGCTTCTCAAATCACAATTGTCAACAAAATGATTCAAGAGAATAAAGATGAATGCTAGTATCATATCAATGACAATAATTTCCCTAAAATTCAACCTTAGTTTGATTTTTTTTCATTTCAGCCGCATCAGGTTTTCGAGAAAAAAAGAAAGCATTGCATTTAATTTCCTATCGGCCCTCTTCTCTAATGTTTTCGGAGGAAGCTTGAGAAAAGTCATTTTGATTATGGAAAAAAGACGCATTGCCAATTATTTTGAAAGCATTGTATTGTTTGCCTTTAGTTCTTGCTATTTTTGTTTTTACCATCCCATATTTTAAAGAAAAAATGACCTAAATTCACAACATATATATTTTATCATATTCTTAAAATTTTCTACTATTTAAAAAAATTACAAAAATTTCTACTCTTTCCAATTCTCGGATACATCACTTTACGTGATGTATTGAGACGTATGTGATGTATCAGGACGTTTAGTGATGTATTCGAAACAGAGACGCGATGTATTGTGATGTTGAATGGTGTATCCGAAATCAGGACGTGATGTATTGAGACGTTTTGGGATGTATCCGAATTCCACAAAATTTAAGGAAGTTTTGTAATTTAGAAAAGATTAAGGATATGATGTAATTAACTCTTAACACTATTGCCCTCTCTCCTCCATCTCCCAATCTTGCTCGCCAGATATTCAAATACATATGCGGCCAGTTACATATATACAATTATCTAACCAACATATATATATACAATTCACCTCGCTTGCCACTCTCCTCCTTATAACATGTAGCTACGAATCGTAATTAGCAAATTATAACTATAAAGCATAATTATATTATTTTTAAGTGGCTATATGTGAAAAGTTTCCCCTAATTAATTTGCTTATATGGAGCATGAAGTTTAGTTTTCCCAAATATTGTAGGAGATGAATCATAAGTAATTTTTTTCTTTTCAAAATAAGAATGTAAAGGATGTCCGAAACATAATGGGCCTGACAGTCGTACCTATTCCAAATCCTTATGAATATAGGAAGTCCTGCTTTGTCTCCCTCCCTATTATAAAAACGCCCTCAAATTGTTCAATTCTTACAATCCTTGTGTATGCCCTAGACTTGAATCCCATACATACCAGATCTCTCTTCTCTGCTATGGCGGCGGGTTGGGCAGGACTGCCAAACGACCTCCTTGTTCTTATTGCAAAGCGTGTTAAAGTGATGGAAGATTACATTGCTTTCCGTGGTGTTTGTACCTCATGGCGAATGGCTTCTCCCAAGGACAATTTCAATGTGATTTCTCCTCAGTTTCCTTTGTTAATGCTTCCTCAGAAAGATGACGATTATCGAGAATTCTATTCTCTTTCCAAGGGTAAAGTCTCGCGCAAATTGTACCTCCCCGAGGCTAAAGGCCGAGAGTGTTTCCCATCTCATCAGGTAGGATGGCTTCTCACCCAATCATTCGATGGAGAAAACGTTAATTTGTTGAATCCTTTCTCCCGTACCCAAATTCGACTTCCTAATCAATTTGCCCTAATTGATGAAGATGAGGAATTAATCGAACAAGAAGAGTATAACTACATCAGAAATGCTATTTTATCTGCTAATCCTTCTTTTACTTCAGATTATGTACTCGTCATTGCATATAATACAGATGTTAATCATTTAGCCTTTTGGCGACCTGGAGATATCAATTGGAATAAATTCCGCATCGGTCACAGAGTAGGTGGAGTGTCCGATATGATTTACTTCAAGGGCCAATTTTATCTTGTTACTTGGAGCGGTGCATTAGGTATTATTGATTTTCAAGGACCTAATAGTGTTCCTGAGTCTAACGTAATTTACCTTAACGATGATAAGAAGTTGTTTCGACAACATTCAACTCAGTTCTATCTAGTTGACGTAAACGATGCACTCTTACTTGTTACCCGATTTGGTAGGAGGCGTTCAAATGCTAGCAGGGCTCTCGAAACTGTTAAATTTGAACTATATGAATTAGATGTAGTGAAAGGTAATATGAAAGAGATTAACAACTTGGGAGATTCAACGATTTTTGTGGGATGTAATGGAGGAACTTCTATCGACTCCACTAAATTTACAGGGGTGATCAAGCCTAATCATATATATTTTACTGATGATTGGTTTGATCAAAACTATCATTTGGAATGTGGCGGTGGAAAAGACATGGGATGCTACAATCTTGAAGATGGAAATATTGAATCTTTCTATCCTAAATTATCACTAAGTCATATCTGTCCGCCAACTTGGGTTATACCATCCTTATGAGGATGAGTTATTGTGTGTGCTATATATTCAGTTAGGTTATTCAATTTTATTTGTTTTGTAACTTATTTAAAAGTTAAGTTGTAGTATTTGTTTTATTTCATAATTTCACTCAATAAGAACTTTATGTTATTTGCTTTATTGTGTTGATTTTTTTGTAGCATGATCGATTTTATTTTGATTGACTTGGTTGCTTTGATTATTCGGAAAAAAAAAAAACTGAAACTTTTTGATAATTAGTCTTATTAACAACTCCAATTAATCAGAAGGAATTATCTAGGACAAAATTATATATGACACAAAATTTCTCCGCCTATTCCTTTCTAGTCGAGCCTCTTGGTCTAGGCAGGATTAAAGAGAGACGTGCATAATCTTGTGAATTTTCTGATGTAAATTGGACACTCTTTTTCTATTATTTCTTTCTTCATACGTATCCTTAATAACAAGTTGGTTACACCTACAACGGTTTATCTTAATGTTTGTTTTATTATATAACTTGTAAAGAAATTAAAAATAAAATCACTTGTCTCTTGATTACCTAATATGATCAGAAAATTTGATTACGTATTCCAAATCCTTGTTCACATAGGATTTGGTTTATAAATATAAAAAGAATGACGTCCAATAGTAACCTATGGCGGATTGGGCAGGATTGAACAACGACCTCCTTGTTGAGATTACAAAGCGTGTTAAAGTGATTGAAGATTTCATTGTTTTCGGTTGTGTTTGTAATTCATGGCGAATAGCTTCTACTAAGGACAATTTTGATGTGCTTTCTCCTCAACTTCCTTTACTAATGCTCCCTCAGAAAGATGATTATCGAGAATTTTACTCTCTTTCCAAGGATAAAATTTCACGGAGATTGTACCTCCCTGAGGCTAAAGGGCGAGAAAAATAAATTTTGAGTCAAGTTAAAAAATAAATAAAAAAAGCTTTAACAATATGATCAACTAGCATACTATTCAGATATAATTTCATCCAAAGCAGGCAAGGGGTAAGTGATAAGGGTGACAACTACAATACCCCGAGATGAACTCGAAACACACACGACAGACGATGGCAATGAACAACAAACTGGCCACCAAGCGGCACACAAACTTGCCAAATACAACACTTTAGGGGATGAACAATAGACAGCAAACCTGAAGAGAAAAAAACAGAGCATATAGCAACTCTATTCCAGAATATTTTTTAGCTCTTCTA
This sequence comes from Solanum verrucosum, assembly GCF_900185275.1. Taxonomy (NCBI): domain Eukaryota; kingdom Viridiplantae; phylum Streptophyta; class Magnoliopsida; order Solanales; family Solanaceae; genus Solanum; species Solanum verrucosum. Next base: position 270,392 of record NW_026020259.1, read on the forward strand.
CATTGTGATTGAACGATACTCCCTTCAATTGACCGACCTACATTCAAGTAAAACTTGTCAAATAATCAAATAAGAAAGTGATTTTTCATTCGAGACTGCGAGTTATTGGGGTTTATTACTAAGCACTGTATCAGTTCTCATCCACGGATGCATCAATGTTACTGGCTTCAAAACTAACATTTAGGGGTTGTTTGGTACAAAAACTAATAATGCAGGGTTTATTTTTATCAAGTGTTTGGTTCATTATTTCCCACCTCATCTTGTGTTTGGATTAAAACTTTATAAAAAAGTTCTTTTCGATTATACCCTTAAATTATTATGTAATTGAGTTAAGGTAAATAATTGCCAGACAATATTATTTTTTTATGGCCTTCTAACTAGCTATGAGAAGAAAATTTTTGTTGTCATGTTTGTCTTTTTTTCCATTTAAATTATTTGAGGATAAATTATTACCATCTTAGTAAATTGTTCACTTACAAAATGTCAATTTTCAATTTAAAAAAGATAAACTATATATCACATTAAAAATTGAAAAGGCGGTAAACAATAGTAAAATTGAATAAATCATCTACATTTATACATAAAAATTGCAAGTTGTAGTTTTAATATGTATGCAATTTTATAAAATTTTCAAAATACAAATATATATATATATAAAGGTATTAATCATACATCCTATAATACCATGTAGGAGGTATAACTAATCCATGGATTAGTTATACATAGGCCCAAATTTCTACTAAACATAGTACTAAATAATACCACACATAATACATGGACTATTTATTTTAATGTGCGCCTACCAACGACCCCTTAATACTACAAACTAATAAAATTGAACTACTATAAATATAATTTAGGCTTAAGTCATTAGCGGCCCCTTAAAGTTGTCCGCATAATTTACTTAGACACCTCAACTAAGACTAGTACCTATTGAACACTTTTATCAATTCAAAAATTGTTCTTATTAGGCATTTTTTGATAATCAGCAAAATATATGAAGAGTGTGTGATACACTTGCGGTGACGTGGCAAAACGGCTAATTAAAAAATAACACGTGGCATTGGGCCCCGTAAATTATAAAAATAATAATTTTGTTTAAAATTATTTCAAACACTTTTTATATCTAATTTTTTTAAAAAGAAAAAGAAAAAAATGAAAATGTCAACTTATTCTACCCAACCCCACCCCTACCCAACCCCTATTCATCTTCATCTTCTTCCCAAAACACATTCTTTCTCAAATCACAAAACCTAATTCTTTTCAAATAACTTGAAGATTAACTGTTAAAAAAGATATATATACATTTTCATACTAAGAGTGAAGAAGAAAGAAAATTTTGCCGGCGATTATTCATTTCTACATCGATGACAAAATGAAATTGATAGCTCAAAAATTAATTCTTTCAAATTTTTGAATGTCATTTTTGATAAATTTAATGGGTTTGTATATGAATTTGAGTAAAAATCTTTGTTCGAAAATTGTGATAAACAAATATCGGCTAACTTTTTTTTATAGGTAAAAATCATTTATCTTTTTTCTTCTTCTTCTTCATATTTGTTCCTTATTTTTATGAGATTTGAAATAAATCATACGAACTTTCAAATCTGAATCTTTATAGTTGATTTTCATTTATCTTCATATTTGGAAGAAATAATATTCCTTTTTTTATAAAAAAAAAAAGAAAAAGAAAAACAATGTTGGAGCTAAAATGAAGAAAGTTTTGCAAACTAAAGTATGAAGAAGATGATAGGTAGAGAGTGGATCCTTTTCTTTTTTCAAAAAAGTGTAAATGAAAGAAGAAAAATGTTTTTAAGTTAATTATAATGTCAAGTGTCAATAAAAGAAGAAAAAATGTAAAAAAATTTCAAAAAGACACTATTTTGAATCTTTTCACACGTTTTAGGGAAGTGCAAAACACATTTTTTGCCATATCAGCATTTTGTGTTTAATAGATACATGTTTTGAACAATTTAGGTGTTCAATAGGTACAAGTCTTAGTTGAGGTGTCTAAGTGAATTATGCGAACAACTTTAAGGGGCGGTCGATGACTTAAGCCTATAATTTATTAATTTACTATCAGAACCTCAAATTGTTAAAAAATTGATAACCCTCAAAATATGAATGTAAATGAAGTCCAGTCGTACCTATTACAAGTCTTTTATTAAGAAAAAACAAGGAAATTAAAAAATAAAATCACTTAATTCATATTACCTTATATGAGAAACTTTGATTACCGTAATTAGTTTGACTTTTCTAAATCCTTGATTTAAATTAGGATTTGGTTTATTAATACTTATTATAAATATAAATAAATCCTTCCAATTGTTTTGTAAGTTTTTCAATCCTTCTTTCTTAGAAACCTATGGCGGATTGGGCAGGATTTCCCCATGACCTCCTTGTTCTGATTGCTAAGCGTGTTAAAGTGATGGAAGATTACATTGCTTTCGGTTGTGTTTGTAATTCATGGAGAACCGCCTCTTCTAAGGACTGTTTCGATCTTCTCTCTCCTCAACTCCCTTTGCTAATGCTCCCTGATGATGATGAAAAAACTTATTATCGAGAATTTTACTCTCTTTCCAAAGGTAAAGTCTCACGCAAATTATACCTCCCTGACGCTAAAGGGCGAGATTGTTTCCCAACTCATCACATGGGATGGCTTCTCACCCAATCATTAGACGGAGAAGAGGTCAATTTGTTCAATCCTTTCTCCGCTACCAAAATTCATCTTCCTAACCAATTCGCGTTAAGAGCTTTACAGAGTCCTGACGACTTAATTGAAGAACCTGAGTTCTATCGCCACATCAAACTGGCTACGCTATCTGCCAATCCATCTTTTACATCTGATTATGTACTCGTAATTTCATATGACACAGATGTTAATTATTTAGCTTTTTGGCTACCTGGAGATATCAATTGGACTCTATTTGACATGGATGAAAGACATGGTGGAGTCTGCAATATGACTTACTACAAGGGCAAATTTTATCTTCTTACTTGGGGAGCTGAAATCTGGGTTGTTGATGTCCAAAGTCGTGACCGACGCGTAGAGTCGCACTTGATTTATCTTAACGATAACAAGGACTTGTTTCGACATTCAATTCAGTACTATCTAGTTGTCGTAAACGATGCACTCTTATTTGTTGCCAGATTTGGTAGAAATCGCTCTAATGATAACAGTGCCGTGGACACTTTTAAATGTGAAGTATATGAAGTAGATGAAATGAAGTGTAAATTGAAACGGATTGACAACTTGGGAGATTCAACAATTTTTTTGGGTCTTAATGGAGCAACTTCCATCGACTCCACTAAATTTACAGGAGCGATTATGCCTAATCACATATATTTTACCGATGATTGGGACGAGCAGAACTTATCGTTGGAATGTGGTGGTGGAAAAGACACAGGAGTTTACAATCTTGAAGATGGAAATATTGAATATTTTTATCCTGAATTACCACTAAGTTGTATTTGCCCACCAACTTGGGTAATACCATCATTGTGAGGCCAACTTGTATGAGGAGCTATTGTGCTATATGTTCAGTAATTTATTCATTTTTGTTGTTTTTTGCAATTTATCATAGTATTTGTTTTCTTTCGTGATTTCAATCAATAAGAACTTTATTTTATTTGTTTTATTGAGTTAAACTTTTTGTAACATCTGTGTAACGATTTCTCATCTCAATTTATATGACATGCTTTTTGAATATAATAGTTCATAGTTTTCTTGACTAATTTGATAGTTATTCAAGAATGGAAATTGTCAATACATATAGCACTCATTGTTATGTATTGGATACATAACTAAACACACCTAATACAAAGATGACACAATACATATGGTTATGTATTCATGTATCAGATATGTATTAGGTGTGTTTAATCATGTATCAAAATTATCTTCTACGATACATATCAATATCATATACTTACCATATTTGTATATTTGCAAGCAAAATATAAAAACTGCAGCCTCCATAGCAAATAGAACTATAGCTATGGAGCGCAATTACTAAAACTATAGCTATATTGGAATAATAATTAGAAGTTGGAGTAGGTTTTCTAAGTTGTTTAGAATTTGTTATTTTTGGTATTTATTTAATTATGTCTAGTTAAGATTTGTTTGTCCTAATTTATATAGGAATAGATTTTTTCTAGTCCTAGTTTAATTTGGTTGAATACTAGTTAGTTTTCTATATATAGAAAATACAAAATACACAGAATAGATAGAACTTGAAGTAAGATTCAAATAATATATTTTGGTTCAGAGTCTTATTATTTCTAAAATTTCTCTTTCCTTTTTCTATTCCAAATCCTTGTGAATACAAGGAAAGTCCTGCTTTGTCCCCTTATATATAAAACGCCCTCAAATTGTTGCAATTCTTACAATCCCTTGCTATGGCGGATTGGGCAGGAATGCCCCATGACCTCCTTGTTCTGATTGCAAATCGTGTTAAAGTGATTGAAGATTTCATTGCTTTCAATTGTGTTTGTAATTCATGGCGAACAGCTTCTACCAAGGACAATTTCGATGTGCTTTCTGCCCAACTTCCTTTACTAATGCTCCCTGATGATCATGAAAATAATTATTATCGAGAATTTTACTCTCTTTCCAAGGGTAAAGTTTCCCGCAAATTGTACCTCCCCGAGGCTAAAGGCCGAGAGTGTTTCCCATCTCATCAGGTAGGATGGCTTCTCACCCAATCATTCGATGGAGAAAACGTTAATTTGTTGAATCCTTTCTCCCGTACCCAAATTCGACTTCCTAATCAATTTGCCCTAATTGATGAAGATGAGGAATTAATCGAACAAGAAGAGTATAACTACATCAGAAATGCTATTTTATCTGCTAATCCTTCTTTTACTTCAGATTATGTACTCGTCATTGCATATAATACAGATGTTAATCATTTAGCCTTTTGGCGACCTGGAGATATCAATTGGAATAAATTCCGCATCGGTCACAGAGTAGGTGGAGTGTCCGATATGATTTACTTCAAGGGCCAATTTTATCTTGTTACTTGGAGCGGTGCATTAGGTATTATTGATTTTCAAGGACCTAATAGTGTTCCTGAGTCTAACGTAATTTACCTTAACGATGATAAGAAGTTGTTTCGACAACATTCAACTCAGTTCTATCTAGTTGACGTAAACGATGCACTCTTACTTGTTGCCCGATTTGGTAGAAGGCGTTCAAATGCTAGCAGGGCTCTCGAAACTGTTAAATTTGAACTATATGAATTAGATGTAGTGAAAGGTAATATGAAAGAGCTTAACAACTTGGGAGATTCAACGATTTTTGTGGGATGTAATGGAGCAACTTCTATCGACTCCACTAAATTTACAGGGGTGATCAAGCCTAATCATATATATTTTACTGATGATTGGTTTGATCAAAACTATCATTTGGAATGTGGCGGTGGAAAAGACATGGGATGTTACAATCTTGAAGATGGAAATATTGAATCTTTCTATCCTGAATTATCACTAAGTCATATTTGTCCGCCAACTTGGGTTATACCATCCTTATGAGGATGAGTTATTGTGTGTGCTATATATTCAGTTAGGTTATTCAATTTTATTTGTTTTGTAACTTATTTAAAAGTTAAGTTGTAGTATTTGTTTTATTTCATATTTCACTCAATAAGAACTTTATGTTATTTGCTTTATTGTGTTGATTTTTTTGTAGCATGATCGATTTTATTTTGATTGACTTGGTTTTTTGATTATTCGGAAAAAAAACTGAAACTTTTTTATAATTAGTCTTATTAACAACTCCAATTAGTGTTTTAAAAAACTCTGTTGGGATTCGCCCTAGGGGGTACTCTAGCAAAGCGCTCTGAGTCTCAAGTGTGGGGCTTAGTTCTATAAGACATACGCCCTAAGAGCCCGACTGTACACTCTAAGCACGCCCAACGCTCAACGGTCGAGGCTCGCCTAACAGATCTTACACAAATTATGTGTTAAAATCTTAAGTTAACATTGTTGACCCTCATAATTCTTGAATAATTGAATGATACATAATAATTTTTAATCTATAGAGATAAAGAAGATTGATAATAACGTTCTTATTTGGTAACACTGTGAAAGTAATTACATATTACATAACATTTCTTTTATAAATACGTCGCTTAATTTTACCTTTTCACCTATCATTGGTCTTCATGGTTTTGTCATATGTCTCAAAATTATTGTATTTTATTTAGCTATTTGAAAGTAATTTTATTTTTATTCAGTATGGAGTGATGTTTTTATTATAATACTAGTAAGGCTATTAATTATTTTCTTTTAGGGGGTAAATCGTATAGTATGATAAAAAAATATTTTTGAGAAACAATGATTCTTTTATTGATAGAAAGTTACGATATTAGATTATTTATACTTGTATAATCATGTTAGAACTTTTATTTTCTATTAGTTTACTTAATCATATTTGTAATTATTTCAAACTATTCATTTATTTTTATAATTTTGTGTTATTATATTATTATACTATAATATAAATAAAAAAATTTAAGATCCATAGGGCTTACGCCCCAAGTCTCGAGGCTTACAACTCACCCTATACTAAGTAAAACGCCTCGTCTCACGCCCCGCCTTTATATATGACACAAAATTTCTCCGCCTATTCCTTTCTAGTCGAGCCTCTTGGTCTAGGCTAGATCAAGAAGAGAAGTGCATAATCTCGTGAATTTTCTGATGTAAATTGGGCACTCTTTTTCTATTCTTTCTTTCTTCTTACGTATCCTTAATAATAAGTTGGTTACACCTATGGCGGACTGGACATAATTGCCCCATAACCTCCTTGTTCTGATTGCAAATCGTATTAAAGTGATTGAAGATTTCATTGCTTCCGATTGTGTTTGTAATTCATGGCGAACAGCTTCTACCAAGGACAATTTCGCTGTGCTTTCTCCCCAACTTCCTTTGCTAATGCTCCCTGATGATCATGAAAATAATTATTATCGATAATTTTACTCTCTTTCCAAAGGTAAAGTCTCACGCAAATTATACCTCCCAGAGGCTAAAGGGCGAGATTGTTTCCCAACTCATCAGATGGGATGGCTTCTCACCCAATCATTAGATGGAGAAGAGGTCAATTGTTCAATCCTTTCTCCGCTACCAAAATTCATCTTCCTAACCAATTCGCGTTAAGAGCTTCACAGAATCCTGACGACTTAATTGGAGGACATGAGTTCTATCCCCACCATCTCACGCCAGTGCTTAACATCTGGTGCATGGGTTTGGGTAATTTTTGATTATTTTATTTTGGGCCCCAACATTTGACCGACGAAATTTCCTCTTCATTTTCCAACTCTAAACTCCATGGGTTTTTTCCCCAAATACTTAGAATTGATTAAATGTTCAAAGTACAACAGATTCTACTCAAAATCAAACCTAAAATCACGGATTCGGATCAAACAACTCCTCAACGATTTCAACAAATCAATAATTTAATAGAACTTCAACAAATCCATCAGGAACTCAATTTCTAAGCTTTCAAGAACTTAAATTTTGCTGAAATAAATCATGATTGGCAAGTGGGTGACCTAACCCAACGCTATGTGATCTCACATACCTTGTAGGGATCACCCCCGACGAAATCCACAAGCTAATCTCGACGAATCTTGAACGTTCTTCTTCTTTCTTCTCTTTTCTCCTTTCTCCAAGCTCTAGCGTGAAATTCACTTTTCTAAAACGGACTGAAATCTGACTTTACCCCAATTAAACTCCTAAAAACGGATTAGAATAATTAGATAAGGAAAAGACTAAATTACCCTTTTAAAATCCGGATTTAGACTTTCCTTAATCCAACAACCCAACTTCCAAAGGGAATATCTTACTCATACGAACTCGGAATCGCGCAAACTCGGCGGCGTTGGAAAGATCATTCCAAGATATTTCCTACCATATCTGGAAGTACCTCTAACTCATCCTGAACCAAAAGTTATGGCCGTTTGAAGTTGGCCAAAACTCAACTTTTCCTAACTTAAACAAATTTCCAGAAATGACTATTTCCAGTTCTTAGCTTCTTCCTAGCTATTTCAAATTGCAAGATGTTCCAACAAACCTGCGAATTTATACAAATCCGCGAATTATACAAACGTGATAGCTTAAATTGTAGCTACAGCCCATAAATATGCAAACTATAGTTATGGAGCATAATTAAGTTTATTATAGTGGCTATTTGTGAAAGTTCCTCTTTTTTCCCCTTATCTAGTCATGACATTAGGGAGATAGTAAAAAAAAATCAAATATATAACTTTTTAGTTATATGTCAAAGAGTCTTATCTGATATTTTAAAACTTTGAATTAAATTAGTTGAAACTTATTATCTACCTATAACATTTTAGAAAAGAATAATCAAGGTATTGTACTGCAACAAATAACTAATCTTTAATTCACTTGAAAGAACTTTTGTCAAGTCTTCCAATATATATGTGAAATTTAAAAATATCAGAGATTGATAACAAAACTGTCATCTAAGTGCGAAAAATGAAGAAGAGAACTTATACCATAGATCTTCTTTTCCACGGTCAAAAGGCTTGAAAAAAAAGTAGAACGTCATATTTGTACTCGCTCGGTGCATAGAGCGGCATTAGTTCCTAAATATTATTAAATATATCATAGATGGATAACAAAATTGTTATGTAAGTTCAAGAAATGGAAGAAAGAATTTCTTACGGTAGATATACTTTTCCACAGTCAAAAGACTTGGAAAAAAAAACAGAACGTCAAGGGGCATTAGTTTCTAAATATTATTAAATATATCATAGATTGATAACAAAACAGTCATGTAAGTATAAAAAATGAAGAAGAGAACTTTGTAGATCATCTTTTCCACGGTCAAAAGGCTTGAAAAAATCAAAACGTTATATTTATACTCTCCCGGTGCATGACATTAATTCCTAAAAATTATTGCAATTTACAAAAACAAATAAGCTTAGTATTGTGAACCTTATTTGCTACTCGATGCCGGACCTACATTCTAATAATGATTTTCAAAGTCATTTTACATAACAGGGAAACAATTGTAACATCTCGCAACTAGAAAGAACTAGAAGAAGTTTAAAATCTGGAAATAGTCATTTTTTGAAAGTGTAAGGAAATCTGGAAAATTTTAAGTAAGTTAAGTGAGTTTTTGGTCAACTTCAAATGACCATAACTCCTAGCTCAAGATGAGTTAGGTGTAGTTCCAGATATGTTGGAAAGCTCTTGGGATGATCTTTCCAACGCCGCCGAGTTTGCGCGATTCCGAGTTTGTATGAGTAAATTATACCCTTTGCAAGTTGGGCTGTTAGATTAAGGAAAGTTTAATCCGGGTTTTTGGAAGGGTAAACTAGTCTTTTCCTTACCTAAGTTGTCTATTTCGTTTTTAGGAATTAATTGGGGTAAAACAAGACTTTATTCAGTTTAGAAAATTAGAATTTACGCTAGGGCTTGGAGAGGAGAAGAAAGAAGAGAAAAGAGGAGAGAAATCAAGAAATCGCCAAGAACGTTCAAGCTTTGCGGGTGGAATTCGTCGGGGGTGTTCCCTACAAGGTATGTGAGATCACATAGTGTTGGGTTAGTTCACCCACACGCCAAACTTGTTTCAATTCAACAAAAATTGAAGTTGTTTGAATGTTAAGAAAGTGAAGTACTTGAAGAACATTGTTGAATTCTTGTTGGTTGATTGTTGAATGCCTAGTGTTGATTTGATTCGTGTTTTCGAGTTGTTTTTCGAGTTAAATCTATTGGGTATTGAGGGTGCTAATGATCCTAAGTGTTTGGGGAAAGAACTATGGAAGTTTAGAGGGTTTAGAGATGAAAAACGAAGGAGGAAAGTTGGAAATTTCTAGGGAAAAGGGTGGGGCGTCGTGCCAGCCAGCGCGCCCCAAAAGAGTCTCTGAAGTTTACCCCTTGGGGCTCCGCGCCAGCCAGTACGCCCCAACTTGTCCTCTGAAGTTTGGGGTCTGGCGCCCCACGCCTCTCAGAGCGCCAAGGACGCCAGTTCACCCCATTCTTCCCCCATTTTTTCGTACTAGTTTCTAAGTGATGTACCTATGTTTCCTAGTTGATTCTAACACTCTAAGGTACATCTAAACATCATGAAATCATCCATAAACATGAGATCATGAACCTTGACTCCATAATCCAATTCAAGGAAAGTTAAGATCAAAGTCAAAGAAGTCAAGAGTCAAGTCTAAAAGTTACGAAGCAAGTCAAAGCAAAGTTTCCTAAGTTTTCAAGAGTCTTTAACAATGTTTTAAATTCATTTTAAGACTCATGTTTTCAAGTTAAGCAAAGAGTAAGAAGTTGAGTTCATTTCTCAAAATAAAAAGCTATTAGGGAACTAAGTATTCCCAAAGAAGTTTATAAATATTTTCATATTTGAGCAAAAAAGGGGAACATCGATTCTAAGAGAGCCTTTGGGATAAGCTTTGAGTAATTATCTCAAGCTAAAGAAAGAGTTATGTTTTAAAATAAATGAGTAAGTATATATTTGGAGTAGTATTGAGCACCGATATGGGGATGCGAGATCATATTAACTCAAGTCTCCATAAACCATGTAGTCATCATGAGTACTAATGGGTCATACTTTCTAGATGATCACATAAGTTAAGCTAATGGATCCACTAAGTTAAGTAGGTTCTATATGACGGCAAAGTATAGGACCGTTCTAGCAGCGTGTCAAAAGACGTATCACCACTTAGGCTCATAGTGGTGGTTGTTAGTTAGAGAAACTCTCACATAAACTATATTACTTTGTATATGAGTAAAGTTGAGTTTGTTATTGCATTTTCTTTAATGAACTAAGTTGCTTTTACTGTTTTATAAAGCTTTTCATATAATGCATGTGTTTCATTGCTTTATACTGAGTTAAGTTTATTAATGAGTTGAGAAGATCCAAGGTAAGTGTTTTCTTCAGATTTCTTTCAAGCCTATATCTTGTTTTAGCATTTCAACTCGCATACTCATACATTCAATGTACTGATGCCAGTTGTCCTGCATCTTCTTATGATGCAGACGCAGGTAACCAAGATCAGCATCTAGCGCCTCGTTAATCCAGCTTGAGCACTCAGAGTCTGTGGTGAGCCTCTTTGCATTCGGAGGACTCCTTTTATTTGCTTTCTAGTTTAGTTCATTAGGATGTTGTGGGGTTTGTCCCAACATCCATCTCAGTTGTTTTAGAGGCTTCATAGACAGTCAATTATTAGTTCTTTAGTCTTCTCATTTTTTTCATATGCTAAGACTTGAGTTGCCATTTTGGCCAAGTTGAATGTTAACCATTAAACATTCTAAGTTATTTCACTAATGTTATTTGAGCAAGTTCATTTGATTATAGTAAAATGTTTAGAGTCTTCCGCTGAGTCAGTAAGCCAGGCCAAGGGTTCGCTTGGGGCCAGCAATGGTCTTCAAGTGCCAGCCACGTCCAGGGTGTAGGCTCGGGGCGTGACAACAACATATAGTACAACAACATAAAACTTGTCAAATCAAAGAAGTTTTCCTCTGTTGATTTGGAATCACAAACTGAACAGGGAAACAAATACAGGAACAACAAAGACAACATCAATAACAAGACTAACACTACCTGCCCAGTGTTGCTCCCAATGGCATACGCAAGTATACGTTAGACTTGTGCGCAAGTAATATAGTGGCTCTAAAAGAGCCGAATTATCGAACCCAAAAGACTTGTTAATTAACTATTTTACTAAATTATACTAGTTTAATTATGTATTCAAGAGTGTCAAAAGAATTTTGACTTTTATTTGAGACAAAAGAATGCAAGAATAATTAACTAATAAAATTAACTTACAATGTTTGGACAATTCCAGGGTTGAAGCATACTAAGAATTCATGTATCACATCTTTTTCATGGATTTCATACGGTTATCAAATTATTGGTTTACAAAGTTGATATTATGATCATGATCTCTCGACCTCTAACTGCCTACCCTAGTTGACTGTCCAACTACATCGTTGAGTGGGGATAGAAAGACTCAATTGGTGAGCATTTATATTTCATCATGTTTCGTAACCAAGTACGGTGTTCGTCTGGGTGTCAATCCTAAACATGAATCTGAACAAGTGTTCATACTATAACAAGAATATAAGAATAATTTATATGATAATCAATATTCATCCAAACAAAATCAATGTTCGACAATCATTCGTATCCGCAGCCCCAGATCAAGGGTTTTTAGCTACTAATGTCTAAGAAAAGAAGAAAAAAAAAAGAACCCTAAAAAGTATTGATGATTTTTTCTTACAATGATAGAAAAGTTCCCCAATAATTATTCTTATGGGCTATTTATAGATATAGAAAACCTTAAATAAAATAATTGAGTCCAAAACAATTTTTTTTTTTGGTTTCCCACCTGGTGTTCGAAGTCCACATTGAGCTCTAACTAAATCTGGATCGCGCTCTGCAGGGCCCATTCGGGGATGGCGCTCCCAACAAAATTTTCTCCATACCCAGAGCTCAAACCCGAGACCTCTGATTAAGGGTGAAGCACTCCCACAGTCCAAAACAAATTAAGAACTCAAAACCAAAAGGAACTGGGCTTCCTAGCTGTATGTGTATGTCCAACCGCCTCAAATTGCCACGTGTTACATCTGATGTTCATGCTTGACTGGTATTATTTTATGGTATTATATTAATAATAAATTTGATGTTCATGAGAATAATAGTTATATGAAATATAAATTATAAATTTTAGTTACATATGAATAAATGGTTAGCAGATATAAATGTGGATGTTTTTATAAAATATAAATGTGTGAGTTAATTTTTGTATTTGAAAAAATAAACATTTATCATTAAATAGATAAAAAAAGGAAAATATTTGACTCAACTAAAAGTTGGATACTTGTTACGCGTGTCTGATTTGATATCTTTTACGACCTGTTTAGAAAGCTAGCCCAATAATTAAATTTGGTGTTATTGAGTGTAATGACACGTTTGGTTGGCTATGTAATTACTTCGTCAACGGGTAATTAAGTGTAATTTGTATTAGGTAATTACACTCTTCAATTCATAGGGAGGAGTTGTGAATTGCTGGTAATTACATGGTGTAATTACAAGTTGAATACTTTTTTATTTTTTATTCTTATTTTTTGTTTTAATTTATTTTTATTTCTTTTATCTTAAATTCTATTTTTTTTTATTATTCTAAAATTTTCTAAAAATATATATTTTAGTTTACATTATTAATATTTCATTTCTCTCTCATTTTCAACCTTTACTTCTTGTGATTTCATGTGAATATTTGTATTATCTATTTTATTTATTTATTATGTATTTTTTTTTTTCATTAGCATAATTGTGCTAGTATTCTAATTTTTAAATTAAAGTAGAATTCATTATTGAATAAGGTTATAGGTTTACGTTTTCCTGTTCTTTTAAATCAATTTATGTACATTGTGTTGAAATTTGACATAAGAGTATTATATTAACGTTTTTATAGTTGAACTTAGATCTTATGTTATATTTTCAGTTTCATTTGTTTTGTTAGTGTTGACTTGATATTTCATATTGCAAGTCATTTAATTTTTAGTTAGACTTGATAGATTATCTTTTGTCAAATATTTTCATAATATATGACATTATATTTATAATATTAATCTTTTTATCAAACGTGTATTTTATGATGTTCATAAAAATATTATACTTTTAATTTTTATTATTAATTTAATTAAAATATACTACCTTGAAAAATATAATTTAATCCTCTTAAGTTGTAAAATATTTATGTTAATTTTTTGGGAGTTGTAAATTTGATGGAAGAGGATGAGTTTTACTTTTCTTTATATACATAGCTCGAGTCAAGACCAATGATTTTCACTAGTACATTCAATTTCACTACCATACCAACTGAAATTTTAGACAAACACATGATTTTTACAAGTACATTCAATTTTTTGGGCTTTAATGCAACAACTTTTGTAGACTCCTCATCATTCTTTTTGCTTTTTGTAGATTAGATTTTCGAAAAAAAATAATCAATTTTCTGTCGTTTATTTTAAATTTTCTTATACATATGGATTTGGTCCATCGTTTAGTATTGATTTTACTTAATTAGTTCCACAAACGGAAGATCTAGTCCCTCATGTTTTTGTTTCCGATAATGATGATTTTCATGAAAACTGATCAAAAAAGTGGGAGAGAATCGATGGTTTTACTGTACGGGCGGCCTTCTCTACCCTAGGCTCATATTTCTAATATGCGTGTGTTTACTTATATATCATGTTAATGTTTTAACTATCATATACATTATAACTTTATTTGTGTACAATGTATTTGATACAAATGTTCATGTTGATACATAACCCAATTATTTCAAACATAAATCAATATGAATCTTATTTATAGTCATGTATCTGATACATAACTATGTCAACTTTTATTATATTTTAGTACATGATACATATAGTACTCATTGTTATGTATCAGATATATAACTAAATACACCTTATACAAAACTGACACAATACATATGTTTATGCATCATAATTCATGTATCGGATTTGTATTAGGTGTGTATCAAAATTATTAATTTCTAATTCAGCTGCAATTGCTGATTTCAGATTCACAAATGAAATACTCTCCAATGTGATTGTGTGTTTTATGAGATTGTAATTTAATTTTACGTTAGTTTTCTTTTTTTAGCTTGACAGACGGAAAAGGGAATGTATCAGGAGCTATGTATCCAGACATCTAGTGATGTATCCAAGATTCTTAAAATTTAAGGGATTTTTCAATTTGAAAAAAAAGAAGAAGATATAATTAGCTCTTAACACTATAAAATATAAGAAATATATACATGTTTTAACTACTAATGCGTGTTTACGATTTGAAATTCCAGTCCAAAACATATTGGGCCTGCCACTCGTATTCCTTTTTCTATTCCAAATCCTTGTGAATACAGGAAAGTCCTGCTTTGTCCCTTAAATATAAAACGCCCTCAATTTGTTGCAATTCTTACCATTCTTCCTATCTATAATAGTGCTCCTGAGTCTAACATAATTTACCTTAACGATGATAACAAGTTGTTTCAACAACATTCAACTCAGTTCTATCTCGTTGAGGTTAATGATACACTCTTACTTGTTGTCCGATTTGGTAGAAGGCGTTCAAATGCTAGCAGGGCTGTCGAAATTGTTAAATGTGAAGTATATGAATTAGATGTAGTGAAAGGTAATATGAAAGAGATTATTCGGTTGTTAACCATACCCAAAAATAAAAGAAACAATCCATTCAAAATGTGAAAAAAAAAGTGACAACAATCCATTCAAAACAAAAAATAGTTAGAATGACTTAAATTATCGAACTTTCGATCGTCACTGAATTTACTATCAATAAAGCTTTAAAATTCACTATATTAGACTAGAAGAAAGAGACAACAACATTTTCAATCTCACAAAAATTGTCATAGACACTCATATACATGAAATCAATAACATAAATGTTTTCACCTTGGGTATTCTTGCTTTCAATAAGTAAAGTATAAAGAATTTTAATGAAAACATATATTATTAGATCTTTAAAATTGTTTATAAAAACAACTTATTAAGTATGTATATTAATAAAATATATGTATATAATTTATCGGTTTGGTTTGGTTATTTCTTCGGGTTTTTTTCGAATAAAATCATAACCAAACCAAATACTACTAGTTTTCCAAAATCTAAAACCAAACCAAATCAAACCCAAATAAAATCGGTTTTATTTTATCGATTTGGTTTGATTTTTCGGTTTGGATCGGTTTTTATCCAAACCGTAAACTCCCCTAGTTGTAATACAATACCTTGGTTCTTCTCTTCAAAAATCTTATTGATATATAATAAATTTAAAGTAGTTTAATTCAAAGTTCTCAAATATCAGACAAAATTTTGTTGTCATTTAACTAAAAACTTGTAAATTTGAAAAAGAAAATTATTGTCGGCTTAATATCATGACTAGATAAGGAAATAATTATTTTTTTAAAAATAGTATTTGTAACTTTGTAACACACATCATAGTAATTTTCTAGGGGTTATCAGAAAACTTTTATTGAAAAATTAAAATTGATTATAAGTTGAGATATTACCATATAACACAAATGTTAATCATTTGGCTTTTTGGCTACGTGTGGATGGATATATCAATTGGACTGAATTTGACATCGTTGATAGAGCATGTGGAGTCTCCAATATGATTTATTACGAGAGCCAATTTTACCTTGTTACTTGAGCTCTAAAATATGTACCGTTGATGTTCAAGGTGGTCCTATACCACGGCGTAGAGTTGCGTATAATTTATTTTAGCGATAATAATTTCAACAACATGCACCTCAGTTCTGTCTAGTTGAGGTAAACGATAATCTATTACTTGTTGTCCGATTTGGTACAAGTCGTCCAAGTAAATCAATTATTTTTTTCAATTAGAAAAGCTTATTTATGCCAATTGCTACCATTTAAGTGTTTATAGATCTTTGGTCACTTGTGGGATGTATATGGTACGTTATCTAATTGCTTTATTTCTTCTTCTTCCTGTTATAAGATTGTTAAAAAAAAATTATTTTTACTATAATTGTGATATTTATGAAAGAAGAGTACTCGTATCTAATTTTCATTGCACATTTAGTAAATTATAAATGCATATCTGCACTATGTTTCATTGTATGATGTAATTTTCTTTTTACAAAATTATATAACATGAATATGAGATACACGTGCTTCGTACGTGCTCAGAGACTAGTAAATCTTATAAACATAAACAACTTAAAGGAAGTGGTACCATATTTTTAACAATTGAGGATCATTAATATTCAAGAATGTATTGGTTGTGTATAATGTACATTATTATTTCAATTACAATAACAAAACTGAGTTTATAATTAATTCACCGTGGAGCAATATTTCCTTATGTAATTGTTCCTGGCAGGTGAGCAACTCTATGCAAAAATGGTTAAACAAAAAAAGCACAGTAAACTTGTTGATATGTTTCGAGAACCTGAAAGTTTTTTAATGCAAATTATAATGAGATACATGTTTATTCTATGCTGAGGATGGAGGCTTGTTGGTATTGTGCATTAACGTCAACCTTTAATAAAAAGAGTAAATACATATGTCTCAACTGTTGATTGAGGTTGTCGTCAATGTGTTGACCTATGAGTGTTGGACAGTATGGTAGCGCTCTATTGTAGGGCAACAAAAACCGTTGTTAATTAAATACATATGTGTTTGAGTGTTCTATAGAATGGAAAGCCATGCGGTGGAGGCCGCAACGCTTGCAAAAGAGCAAGTGCCGCTAGGATAAATTAGTAATTTAATATTTAAAATTTTGGAGTTCATACTTTTAAGGTATTATGCATGTTATGAGATATGATGATTAATAAAGAAAAAAAATCATTAGTACCAAACACACCAAATTAACAAATGTTTCAACTTTAATTCCACCCTAGTTTTATTTTATCTTAATCTTATATAGGAAGAGAAAGAAGATTCAGTCATAAATCTCAAAAAAACAGTAAACCTTGTGGATGGTCACTGTATGATCAGTAATTTACCGGATACAACATATACAAATTCCAAAATAATTTTACTTTTGTAAATGATGAAGGTTTATAAGTTGCGATGACTATTTAATTAATGTTTCACGGTTATTTTTGTGAAAGTTAGGCAAGATAAAAAGGGGTGAACAAGGGATTTAAATTTATATGTTTCTCTGATATTATGGGTCAAGTATGAAAAGAATCAAAGTTTAATTATATAACTTTGAGAATGATTCATACATGTTAATAAAATGTTAGTCATTTGTTGCAATACAATACCTTGAATCTTTTTCTCAAAAATCTTATTGATAAATAATAAGTTTAAAGTAATTTATTTCAAGGTTCTCAAATATCAAATTTTGTTGTCAATATTTAGCTAAAAACTTGTAAATTTGAAAAAGTAAATTTATTGTCGGCTTAATGTCATGACTAGATAAAGAAACAATTAGTTTTTAAAAGTAGTATTTGTAACTTTGTAACACACATCATAGTAATTTTCTAGTGGTTATCAGAAAACTTTTATTGAAAAATTAAAATTGATTATAACTTTTAGATATTAACATATAACACAAATGTTAATCATTTGGCTTTTTGGCTATCTGGATATATCAATTGTACTAAATTTGACATCGTCGATAGTTTATCTTAACGATAATAACAACTTGTTTCAACTACATTCACCTCAGTTCTATCTAGTTGAGGTAAACGATGATCTGTTACTTGTTGTCCGATTTGGTACAATTCGTCCAAATGGCCCTCGACACAATTTTGTACACTAGCTTATGTGGCATTCAAACATCTCCCACATGCATCAACTATGTGGAGTTACGGAGTGTGCCACATAAGCCAATAGGTATACAAAATTTTAAAAATAATGAGTTCGGGGTAGTAAGATATTAGTTTAGTTAAGATGTGTCTCTGAGATTTCGATCATAGAGGTTACTTGTGTCTTATCCCTATTTGTTTTTTAGCTGTTCATCGTATTTGCCTCTATTCCTTCCTTATTTTTAATTAAATTTGTATACATTTATTTGCATTGATATATATTGGTTTGTATTCACCTAAGACATAAGTGCCAACGACTCAAAAATAAAAAAAATAGAAATTAAAATGGGCCATCTTACCAGACAATTTAACATCTGTAAAGTGTAAACTCCCTAATCTAATCTGGAAATTGTATTATTATTATCTCAATAAAGGTAAGTTGGTGAAGATGTGATTTTTTTAGTTTATTTATGAAATCACAACTTCTCTTCCTTTTTATTTTATTAAAAATCATATTATTAATAAGCGACCAAAAGTTTTCATCAAAAATTATATTATTAATAAGCGATCAGAAGCAGACAGTTTTCCATCAATATACATGTTTTAGCAGAATATAACATATATATTGGATTTGTGATAGCACAGGCTCCGATATCTAATTCTTATAGTAATATATATGCATGTGCCTAATGTATATCTTGTTAAGTTATTGCTTCATTGTCAGTTAGTTGTCAAAATATAATTATGTAGTTTTGATTATTATTTCAAATAATGACTAGTTAATTACCCACAAACCTAGATGCAAATGACTAACTATTTATACTATAATAATTTTATTACACTTTTGAACTATATATACTTAAATTTGATATAATTTTAACTCTTACTTAGGGTCTTAAAGAATCTTATATTTTAAATTAATGTTATTTGATATTTTTTTGACTTAATCCGAAGCCTACAAATTTGTTTTCATTGCTCAAACTCGAGAAATTTAATTACTTGAATCTGACTTTATAGAATTTTTCGAGCCGTTTACAGTGTTATAAACAATAAAAGGAACAATTGTTAATGAATATTCCTTTTTATTGCTTAATTATTTCTTGAAATTAATTGTCTAACGTACCTTATAATCCATTTCTTAAAAAGAGGGTAGTTAATTAGTCATAACTATGTATTTTTTTAAAAAGTTTTTCAATAATTGTAATATGATTGTACAACTACTGTCTACTAGTCCTGTTTAATTATTGAATTGGTGGGAGGTTAAAATTATATTTTTAATTTCTTATTAATCGGTGTTGTTAGTGTATATAATTAAATTTTTAATTATAATATATATTAGTAAGAAAAAAAAGGATCAAGACATCAAATATTATCTGTATTTAAAGTCGAAGTGATTAAGAAACATTCTTTCACAATATAAACTCGAAATATATATGACCAGATACTTCTTAACAATCAAATACTAAAAAAAAAAAAAAACTATAACATCCTATGCCCTAGAGATATGCACCACTTTGGCCCTCGATTGATGAAACATAAGGGACGACCAAGAGAAGTTGTTCCTCATGTTGAGTTGATAAGACACTTTTACAAACACTGATTTTTTATTTTTTTATGACAAGGGAAACCCACTGTCGTTATCCTTTGAATGCGCACAGGGTAAAATTCCCACTCCTATGCAATAGAAACCCGCAATCGCTACCCTTTGGGTGCGCACAGGGTAAAACCCCCGCTCTTATGCAATAGCTCGCAAACCACATAGGAGAGGTAACCCGCACTAGGCAAGCCCGGTGCGACGAGCTCAACCCAGAAGGCAAACCCCTTACTTTCGCTGGCAAGGGATTTCGAACTTGAGACCTCCAACATGGAAGTCCCAAGCCCAAACCACTGGGCCACCCCGAAAGGGTCTTTTACAAACACTGATTGTCGTTGAACACATGCAAATGTTTCATTTTAATGTTGTTTTGACAATTATTTTTATACTAATTTAGTTTGTTTGGACTTTTGGATCAGGGCGAAGCTAAAGTATAGATTTGATCGAATTTAATAATTTAGCCTTTATTTTATTTTATTTTATTTTTTTGAAAAATTGTCAAATACTATGAGAGGTGGTGTGAGGATAGAAGTGTGGGATGATGGGAAAGGAGTTGGCTATGGGGTAAGGGTGATGATGAAGATGCAATGTGTTGGAGGATGAAGAGCACACAACCAATATGAAATACAATTTAGAATTTATTTTTTCAATCATACTAGGAAAGTCCATTTCCACATTTTATAAAGAACTTATTTTCCTACAAAATATGTTTTTCAATTTTTTTTATCAATTACCAAACACTATCCTCCGTACATAACACACCCTTAAAAGGTTGTACTTAAACGTCGATTGGTTTGAAGACAAATTATGTTGGGATATGTTATGTTGTGATTAGTTATATACAGTGATATTAGTTATGTTGAGATTAGTTCTTATGAACATAAAAAAAAAATGTTGACTATATCGATACCTTCTTAAATTTTTAAGTGAATTTATGTTAAACATTTAAACTATGTTTTATTCCAATTAAGCACTACTATTCATTCATAAATCCTTTTCACCCTTAACTAGTCACTAGATGGGACGTCAACAATGGAAACACCAAAGAAAGACCTGAACCTAATTCACGCAGTCAAGCGACAAAGACCTCTTTCTCTTCGGAAACTTTTATAACGACTATAAAAAATATTACCCACCTCATAAAAGGCTATTAAAAAAATCGATTCCTTCAACTCTCCTTGACGTTGAAGGTCGCGAGAGAAAATAAAACTATTCTTCGTAACATTTTTTTCAACTTACCTAAAATAAAGAAGAAAAACAACTATCATAAAATATTTTAAAATTTAAATCGTAAATATCTAACTTAAATGTGTTATAATATAATCAATTGAAATGAATCATAATTCGAATATTTAAATAAAATTCACTAAAATAAAAAAGAGTTCACTTTCACTACAATGGTTGTGCAAGTATACATACATTTCTCACTGTCAATTTTAAATAGACCAAATTTAATTTTCTTGACCAACAAAGTACAAAAAAACAAGTTAAATAAATTTGAAAGTAGAGTTACACTGTCAAAAAATTAAATAAATTGACAAGAAAACAAGAAGGAATCTAATCTAATAACTCCATGTGTTTTGGATTTTTGGTAAAAAGACATGTTGGAAATTTCAGACAGAGGAGCGGGACCAAGCGCGTGTTTCTCGAGTATACACATTTAATTGATTAATTCTGTCTTTCCGTTACTTTTACTTATTTATTTTGAATTTTATACATTTTTAAAAAATAATAATTAATATAAATATATTACTCCTCACAAGTCATAGCTATCTATATTAATCGATATTTAGTCTTAGATCTTAAAAATCGTTAATTTCCATCTCAATTTATGTAATGCAGTTTGACTTGACACGGTTTTAAGAAGAAGAAAAAATATTTGAAATTTATAGTCTAAAATAAGTAATATATTTTGGTGTGACTGTAAATCGCTTCATTAAAGATAGAATGAACATTTAAATTGTTATTAAATATACATATATGTCATTATTTTTTTGGGACCGACTATAAAAATGATCAATAGAAATTGAGACGGAGAGGTATACTCTATATCTAAAAGTAACAAGTAAAAATAAACGGAGGGATAGTAGAATGTTAAAATTCAAAACTTATTAGACATATAAAGAGACACTTTTTTTGAAATCAATCAAAATAGAAAGCAAGATACTTAAATGGAGACGAAATATATATATATATACTACTTTTTTTTTTTTTACCAAAAACAAAAAATTATAGAGGGAGTGAAACAAGAGAGTGAGAAAAATTAAAGAGAAATAGTGTGTGTGTTTCTTGGGAAACTGTGTACACTATTACTCTCCTTCTCAGGGGTTATATTGTAAGCAAAAATCTTTGAGCTCTTCACCTCACTTCTTTCTCTATATCTAAAAGTAACAAGTAAAAATAAACGGAGGGATAGTAGAATGTTAAAATTCAAAACTTATTAGACATATAAAGAGACACTTTTTTTGAAATCAATCAAAATAGAAAGCAAGATACTTAAATGGAGACGAAATATATATATATATATACTACATTTTTGTTTTACCAAGAACAAAAAATTATTGAGGGAGTGAAACAAGAGAGTGAGAAAAATTAAAGAGAAATAGTGTGTGTTTCTTGGGAAACTGTGTACACTATTACTCTCCTTCTCAGGGGTTATTGTAAGCAAAAATCTTGAGCTCTTCACCTCACTTTCTTTCTCCTCTTTTAAGGATATACTTCTTTTCTTGGATCTTGAGTGAGTTTTTCCTTTTTCTTTATTGAAAAATGTATGAATGACTTGTTTTTGGTTTTCATTAGAAATCTTGAGTTTCACTAGTCTGAGATCTTTCTGGTAAATTATAAAAAACTGTGAGGTACTTCAGATGTTCTTTCTTTAAAGTTTGAATCTTTTTCATGTTTTCATGGTGTTAGTGTTGTTGTATTTTCTTAGAGCATTGATTTCTCATGTGGGGTAGTTTCTTTTTTTGATAAAGTTTATGTCTTTGAGGAAATATTAATTTGGTTTTACAATGTGGGATGAGTTTTTGGGAAATATTAGCTGTTGGTTTGTGTTCTGACAAATCTTAAGCCGAGTGAGACGAGGTAGTGATAAGGTCTGCGTGCACTAAGTTTCCACAAGAAAACTTGAGTTCATCTTTCTGGTAATGTCAGATTGTTCATTTATTAATGTGTCATTGTTGTTATTTTTGTTAAAGTTTGAATCTTTATCATGTTTTCATGGGTTTAGTGTATCTGTATTTGCTTAATTTGTTGATTTTCTCATGTGGGTTGGTTTCTGTTTTGATAAAGTTTCAGTCTTTGAGGAGATATTTGTTTGGTTTTACAATATGGGATGAGTTTTTGGCTTCAAAGGCTTTGTCTATTGACTGTGTTCTGATGAAAGTGCTTTACTTTTTCTTCTTCTGTTTTTTTTCTTTGCCTGTTTAGAGAGGAAAATGATGTGTTTTTAGTTTCTTTAGATCTGTATAATTTTTCCCAAATATGGAAATAAAGAGAGATTACCATTATGATTGAAGTTTAGTTAATGAAAAATTGGTTTAAGTACCCAAAGCCTAACTAACTTTCTTCTTCTTGAAACATGACTGTCTGCTTTGCTGTTGGGCTAAATGGTCCTATTTTGCTGTTGTCTCTTTGCAATATCTTCAAGGGTTGGAATTGTCTTTTTTTTTTTTTGGTTTCCCACCTAGTGTGCGGTGGCACTTCCAACACGATTTTCTCCATACTTAGATATTGAACTTGAGAACTTTGGTTAAGGGTGGAACAATCCCACCACGGACTGCACGACAACAAGTAGACGTCTACATTTTCTCCTTGTGCGAATGTTGTTTAGTTAAAAAAGAAATGTTCTTTTTTCTTTATTGTCTCCTTGCTTCTGTTTTTGGGGTTTATTCTTAAGTTTTGGCAACCTGTGGGTTGCTGTAGATATCTCCATTGAAGTAGGTTTTAGTTCATATGTTTTTTGAAAGTAATATAAAATAATAAAGATACCTAAGTTTAGGAATCATTTCATCTTATTATGTCTGAAAAAGTCTTTTGGTGATTACTATGTTTCCTGTCCACTTTTGAGATATTTGTTGCAATATGATTTCAAATGTCATTTTCTTATGCACCACATACCCAGTCTAATCCCACAAGTGGGGTCTGGGGAGGGTAGAGTGTACGCAGACCTTACACCTACCTCGTAGAGATAGTGAGAGACTGTTTTCGACAGACCCTCAGTTTAACTAAAGCATGTAAGAGCATGAGTAAAGATAAAGGAAAAAGAAAAAGTGGATATATGGCTTAAGTAATGATATTTGTTTGCAACTTTTCTTTTCCTTTTTCTTTGTACTCTCATTTTCTCCTTTCCTTTTTTTGGTTTCTTTATTTTTCCATTGTAAGGTTTGGTTGGTGGAGTGGAGGTAGTTTATCTGGAGTTTCTTTGAAGGGACAGTGTTGTTTGTTTAGTTTGATTTCCGCTTTTGAGTGTTTGATTAACGTTTACATATACTTCATGAATCTTTATTTGTCTTTTGCATATGTACATATATTAGAATTCGTTCTCAGCCACGGAATCCTCTGAACTATTTCATGTGTTGTGGGTCAGGTGGACTTTAGTACAAAGCTCATTTAGTTTCTCATTTCTACATTTTGCTGCTGAGAGGAAATTGATATGCAGACACCAAAAGGAAGGTATTTTGCATCTGTTTTGTTTGTCATCCCGTCTTCATGAGACCAGAACATTGATTTGTTTGTCATCCGTAAATGTAGATAAATTTGTCAGTTCTAGAGTGTTTCAACTAATAAGTTATCAACTACCCTTTTTCATATTAAATTATCACCTTCTTGTTTTTAGTGCATTCATTCACTAAGTCGGAGGAAATTGTTCGTCTAGAACTCAGTGGTCTTTTAAGCAAGAGTTAACACTGTTGAACTTTTGAAGAAATTATTCTCGAAATGCTCGTAACTATACTATATCATGAAATTCACATGGTATCGAGGTTGAAGATTGGCAGATCCATTTTTTTCTGTTTGGGAAAAAAAATTATGTGATGTGGCCTTGCAAGAAGGAGGTTAAAGCATTAGATCAGCTTAAGAAATGTCATATTTAAATTTCTGCAACATATTAGTGCTACTAATGAAATGGCTTTAAGACTCTGATGTGTTCTAAATGAAGCCATTGGTGAAGTTTTCGCCAAAATATTTGGTGTGTTGTGCGATAAAAAGGAAACTTGACTTACATTATTAAAAATAAAACAAATTGTACTTATCGGCGAGTCTGTACTGTCTCTTTAACTAACTTGTTCTCTTTCTCCCATTTTGCTGAAGGACTGTTTCTGTGGAAGTGCCTCAAAGGACATCTGCTGCTACACTAAAGACAGCTCGAAAGCTCAGGACTCCAGGATCAGATGGTGATTCTGTTTCGTCTCCGAATCCAGCCAACAGAACACCTAAAGATAGGAGTCCGAAAGTTGTTTGTCGCCGGTCACCACGGAGTCCAGTGATAGAGGTGCTTGAGTTATGTTATGTGTTCAGATGTGCTAGCCACTTCTTTCTGTTTCTAATTATTCGTTCTTTTCGTAGGTAAAGGTACTTATAATATTATTCTAATGCTCATTGTTCTTATTTGACAACCTAGAAGAAGCGTCCTGTCAAAGCATCTGACTTGGAAACACAGCTTGCTCAACTCCAAGATGAGCTAAAGAAGGCGAAGGACCAGCTGAGTTCTTCTGAATCATTGAAGAAAAGGGCTCAACAAAATGCTGATGAAGCTAAAAAGCAGCTTGCGGTCATGTCAGAAAAGCTCGAGGACTCTAAGAAGCAGCTGCTTGATCTCTCAGATTCAGAAGAAGCTCGACTGCTGGAGTTGCGCAAGATATCACAGGATCGAGACCGAGCATGGCAATCTGAGCTTGAGGCTATCCAGAAGCAGCATGAGTTGGACTCTGCTGCTTTGTCCTCTGCCATGAATGAAATACAGAAACTTAAACTTCAGCTGGACCGGGTGGCTGATTGTGAAGCCGCTCAAGCTCATCATGCTGAGTC
The DNA here is from genome assembly GCF_900185275.1 of Solanum verrucosum. Taxonomy (NCBI): domain Eukaryota; kingdom Viridiplantae; phylum Streptophyta; class Magnoliopsida; order Solanales; family Solanaceae; genus Solanum; species Solanum verrucosum. The sequence continues at coordinate 296,297 of NW_026020259.1, forward strand.
AGCTTATGTTGAGATACAAAGCTTAAGGATTGAACTTACAAAGACCCTTACATTGGTTGATAAACTGAGAAACCAGCTTAACGATAGCAAGGAATCTGAGGCTTGTTCATTTGAAGAAGTGAGCAAAGCTCAGATGCAGCTGGAAGTGGCCAAGATGACCGAGGATACTCTACGTTCTGAAGGTCTGAAAGCAATGGAGGCTTGCAGGACCTTGTCTTTGGAGTTGGAAAAATCAAAGGATCGAGTAGCTTCATTGGAGGAACTTGTCAGCAAACTCCAGTCTGGTCTGGTAGACTCTTCAGAAAGTTCTGTAGCCGCAGAAGGAAACAGCTTAAATGTAGAAGCTGATAAACTAAACATTGAGCTGAGTACCATCCAAGTTGAGGTAAGTCAATTAAGAGCTGCTTTGGAGGATTCCGAGAGAAAGTATCTGGAAGAATACATCCAGAACACCTTGCAGACACGAAGTGCTTATGAGCTAGTGGAGCGCACAAAATCCGAATCACTTCAGAGGGAGGCTGAATGGGAGGCAATACTAAATGAAGCAAAATCCGAAGTGGAAGAGTTGAAAGAAAAACTGATGAACATAGAAGCTCAACTTGTTGATATTTCGGATGTGAATAAGGGACTAAGTCTGCATGTTGAGCAAATGCAGTCAGCTGATAAAGAGTTTGAATTAGCTGCTCAACTGAAGAAATCAGAGTCAGTTTTGGGAGATCTGAGAGCAAATTTATTTGACAAAGAGACAGAGTTGCTGAGTCTTATGGAGGAGAATGAGCAGTTGAAGTTGGAAATCAGTAAGAGGGAATCGGAGAGTACCAAAATTAACAACAAGGCACTTGCCTTAGTAGAAGAAGCAAAAACTGCAGAAAGAGAGGCCCTGATAAAGCTGGGAGATTTGACTGAGGAAGCAGACAAAAGCAGCAGAAAGGTAACTCGTGTCACTGAGGAGTTGAATGCAGCACAGGCTGCAAACTCGGAGATTGAAACCGAGCTAAGGAGGTTAAAAGTGCAATGTGATCAATGGAGAAAGGCTGCTGAAGCAGCTGCATCTATACTTTCAACTGGAAATAACGGGAAATATGTCGAGAGAACAGGTTCTTTAGACTACCACACTATCGGTGGAAAGCTTGGTTCACCACTCTTGGACGACTTGGATGATGACTCGCCAAAGAAGAAGAATAACAACATGTTGAAGAAACTCAGTTTTTTATTGAAAAAGGGACAGAAGTAAATAATGTGCTATCGTGCAGGTTGCTTTCGCATGATCATTGTTCCATTTCTGCAGTAATCTTGATCATGTAAACATTTTTCATCATTTGTTAATAAATCTACTAATTTTCCTTCTCAGGACTTGCTGAGCTGATGCCTTCATGGAATTAATCGTTTTTGCGGATTTTTGTATAGCTGTTTGGAAATCTTCAGTTTGTATGGCAATTGGTATTTTTAGATACAGACTGTTGTATTTTCCAAGTATTTGTTGCAAGTGTAATGAAAGCTATGACAGATGATTAATGGTAAAATTTGTTCTGTTGCTTAAGATTTTTCATGTCAAAGATGGCATTTTGATCTTTATCTTTATTTTTACTCTGTGAAGAGTCTCACTGGTCATTTAATGGACGAGTGCTGACTTAGCTGATGAACTAGTTCTTGGGTTGAGTTTGATCCAATATTCATTTTTTAATGTAATATCAGAGCAGATTTATCTCAATTCTTAGTTCTAATATTGGGTTTCCATATTAATTTATTCACACGCTATATGTCTAGCCACAAGCGTGTGGAGGGATGTTAAGAGTCTCGACCCTTTAAGGGATAGATAGGGTAATTCTCACAAGTCACCTTTTGAGTTAATTTTTGAGATCAAGTTTAACTTAAAATTCAAATTCTTAAGAGAAAAAAGATACATATAAAAAAAAACTAAAGTACTCCAAATTTTTTGAGTTTCATACTTGAATTATAATGTGTGTGTGTTTTTTACTTGAACTATCTCTAAATGTTGATAGTTTGAAGTGTGTTTTTAATAAACAATGAGTGATAATTCAGATAGGACAATTCTCATAAGTCACCTTTTGAGTTAATTTTTGAGGTTAAGTTTGACTCAAAATTAAATTTCTTAAGAGAAAAAAAAATATAAATATAAAAAAACCAAAGAAGTTTCATACTTGAATTATGAGATGTGTGTTTTTTTACCTGAACTATCTCTAAATGTTGATAGTTGAAGTGTGTTTTTAATAAACATTTAGTGAACAGATAGAAAATTTACACACTGATAGTTCAAATATGAAACTCAAAAAATTAGAATGTTTTAGATTTACTTTTGACCTTTAGCTCTTTGTTTAAATGAACTTATACTTTGTGATTTTTTGTTTTGTTTTTACGTTGTTAGGAATATTTTTGGCTATTTTTTTAAAGTTGAAGGTATAAAGGGTAAAGAATATGTAGATTTAACACAAATTTTATAGTGTTAAGAGTTAATTACATCTTATCCCTATTCTTTTTCAAATTACAAAAATTACTTAAATTTGGTGGAATTTGGATACATCCCAAAACATCTTGATAACATTGCGTCCCAGTTTGGATACATCCTTCAACTTCCTACTACACCGAATCTTGATTTCGAATACATCACTCAACGTCCTAATACACCGAATCTCATTTTCGGATACATCACTCAACGTCCCGATACATCGTGTAAAGTGATGTATCCGACTGATACATCGCATAAAGTAAAGTGATGTATCCGACTGATACATCACGTAAAGTAGAGAATTATTGTATTTTTTTCAAATTGTAGAGAATTTTAGAGAATATAGTAAAATAAGTTGTGTATTTAAGTAATTTTTTCCAAAAATTAAAGATCGCCTCAAAATACGAACATTTGTGCCAATGACCCAATTATTTTCAAATCAACTCTATTGGGCCCAAATATTTGATCCAAACAATTTTATCAGCCCAAATGTAGCCCTCTTCGTATATACATATATAGTCCCAAAATTCTTAGAATTAGGGTTTTTATTAGGCGGCAGACTCTTCTCCTTCAACCTCTGTAAACCGGAGTAGTCATCTTCAATCAGCAATCATGGGGTATGCTTTATTTTTCATTTGAAATTTTATACTGAACTTATTTTCTTGTGAAACATTTTTAAATTCTGTGTTTTTATAAACTAATTTTCTTAGTTCTTGATAATTGTTTGGTCAAGTACTAGTGTGATTGTTTATAGTAGTGAAATCTATGTGTTTAAGAACTTTTTTTTCATTTGGGTGTGTGGGTTTTATTCGAAAATGGAACTTTTTTTTATAGTTAATTATCTTAAAGGAGCCATTTTGATCAATTTTGCTGAGTGTTTGAGGAATTGAGATTATCGGATAGGTGAAAGTAGGAAGTTGTAATTTGTAATGACTGTAAAGAAGTGGACTTCAAAAGGGGGGTTTGGTGTTGGGGCAGTGGCAGTGGCAGATCCATGATTTTCATTTTCAAACAAAAATGTAGTGCTTAAGATTTGAACTTTGAATCTCTGGATAAATTTTGAACTTCCAAACCATGGAGCAAACTTCTAGTCTTGTGTTCAGGGATTCAAAATGTATATATATATAGGGTTCTGGTGGATTCATATAACTGACTCTAACTTATCTGGGATTTAGGTGTAGTTAATTAATAATTGGGACATATGTATGATGGATTGTGGCTGTTGGGAGTGGCGTACCCTGTGGTGGTATAGTTGAGGTGTGCTCAAATTGTAGATGGTTCCAGCACTGTTATTTTGAAATAAATAATAGATGTACACACATGGATCAGTGCACGAGCTTGTAATGGAGTGTATTTAACAAAAGTCCTTTGATTTTCTTGCACCTGATGCTCTCCAGAAGGAGCCAACATAGCTGCTGATGCAGAGTTAGCACTACCCTGCTTCCATCCCCTATCTCACCTTCTTTTCCTTTGTTGACATTATCGTTTGGTCACTAACGGTCTAATTAGTCATATTATCCTTCTTTGGAGGGTTGGTTTGCCTTCTCATCCAGCTTGAGGTTGGCCAGATGGGCTTTTGCTTTGATTACTCGTCCAAAATGGACAGCTCACATGTGCTCGAACTAAATTAGGAATATCTTATAGAGCCATGATTTAACTGATAGAGATTCGATGTGCTTCTCGAGTTCTAAGCTTGTGATAATTGTCTATGAACTTTTTCAATTCTTGTATAGTTCTATACAATTTGTCATCCAAATGATGAGTAACATCTTAGGTGGGAAGCGCATTAATAGAGTATTTCTACTAAGTAACTCCTGACATGGTTAAAAATACAGGAAGACACGTGGAATGGGAGCCGGACGCAAGCTGAAGTCCCACCGCAGAAGACAAAGGTGGGCTGACAAGTCCTACAAGAAGTCCCATCTTGGTAACGAGTGGAAGAAGCCATTTGCTGGATCTTCCCATGCTAAAGGCATTGTGCTTGAGAAGATGTACGTTCATCTTTACTCTAATTTTTCTGCTTATGTATCTTAAAAACATCGAAAATTGTATCTAACCTGTGAAGTTGCTATTATGTATTTGCAGAGGTATTGAGGCGAAACAGCCAAATTCTGCCATTCGTAAATGTGCTAGGGTTCAACTCATCAAGAATGGGAAAAAGATTGCCGCATTTGTCCCTAACGATGGTTGCTTGAACTACATCGAAGAAAATGTGAGTCTTTTGCTCTTTACATGTGTAGAGCGTTTTGCATTTTTCTGGTGTACGTACTGACTTTTTGAGTTCTTGATTTTGCAGGATGAAGTGTTGATTGCTGGATTTGGTCGTAAGGGTCACGCTGTGGGAGATATTCCCGGAGTTCGGTTCAAGGTGGTGAAGGTTTCTGGTGTCTCTCTTCTAGCTCTCTTCAAGGAGAAGAAGGAGAAGCCAAGATCTTAATTTACCTCTCTTTTTTCGCGAAAATACACCCTCAAGCCTGCAATGGACTTTTTAGCTTGTATTCGAGTTATTATTTTGTCAACTACTATTTAATTAGACATTGTACTGGAATTTTGGTTCATTAATTTTGAGTTTGACTGTTACCTTAATGTGCCATCCAACAAAAATTTGGTCTCTTGTTTGTGTTTCCTTCTTGTATGTCTGCTTTGATACATGAATCAGGTAAATTATACAGAAAAAAGTACAACTGCATAGTTTAGGTGTGTAATTGATAATTTCACCATACTTTGGTGTGTTTTTATGTTTTATTCTGAAAAATGTGTTCTTCGAGCCTTCTTTCTTGCTCTCATCTATGATGATTGGTCTCGAATGTGAAACTATTTAACACCAGTAATGTCGTATCAAAGATCCCCTCACGAGATGGGACACAAGAGTAATAGTCAGAAGGTCAATAAGGCAAGGTCTCAATGTTAAGTACTTGATGAGTTGAAAAAAAAAATTATTCTCATTGAATGTTTATAACATACTAAGTAACTTAACTACATGAATCATTTAAAGTTGATATGATAGGCATGATAAGTGGAAAATAGGAAAAATTATAGAAATTTCACCTTTTAGTTTACTTATTACCATTATCTCCTATAAGTTTTATAAATTTCCAAAATTCCTCATTTTTGCGCATCAAATTAGTGTATATCGGGCATCAAATTAATGTATCAACGCTTATATTATTGTATTTCGCGCATCAAATTAATATATCATGTATAAAATGTACATCAAATTAGTGTATCATGTATAAAATGTAATGTATCTTACTTAACGATTAATGTATCAACGCTTATATTACTGCATCCATTTGAGGAAATTCTATAATTATAAACTTTTAAGGGATAAATTGTAATTTTGCCTTAAAAGTATGTGATTTCTGTAATTTACCCAAAATAGGAAAATACTTGCCAATATTTATAACACATCAAGCAATTTAACTAGAAGAATCAAAGTTTATGTGCAAGGTGTATCTAACTTGCATGGACTCTTCCATATCGATGCAGCACATGCTGACATTTTTTAAGAGTCCGAGCAACATAGCAAGATATCCTCATGCAACATGATATTTATACAGCAATACATGTAATTCAAAACAGATGCATTTATCAGACATCTCCAACGAGGGTAGGAAAAAATGTACTTACTGATAGAAATTTTCTTGCATCTAGTGAGGTTTGACTGTGAATCTTACATAGAAAGACATTCAAGGTTTTTACATTCATGTAATACATAAATCAGTGCTTGCACAGACATATGTTCTCAAAAACCTTGATCTTAGCTCAACACGAAAAGAAAAAAAAAATCATGCATCACTTAAGCCTTCATCATGTGTGCTATACAAACGTGATGCTTTTGCCACCCCCGGAAACTAGCCTTGTTCTTGAAGCCTAAAAATCTCTGAAGATCAAAGTTAACACGCAATTAGCACATCAATATACCATTATATAAAAAGCAAAAGAGGTTAAAGATTAAGGTTTTCAGAAAAGTTCACTACATTTGGGAGAAAGATCTTTTCATGATAATATCAGGATTCACATCTTTTACCTCGCAATGAAGCATGCTTGGCTATCCTCATAAATTGTTGTTCTCTTTATGATCGATTTGCAAAGAAGGCAAATCTAAATCAATCTTCCCAACTACATGTCCAGCTCCTTCACAAAAATCAAGACAATCACCGGAAGAATTCTTAACAGCAAAGGGCATCCTTCTAACTGCTACCTCAGGGGTATTTAGAGACAAATACGCCAATTTGTTCATTAGGGATTCCACCTTATTGCTAAATGGGGTCATGCTGACTTCTTCTACCTGACTGTTTAATTGGTCCGCTTGATTTGCACACACATTTTTCTTTGCATTTGTTTTCTCAGGAGTATTCAAATCATCCTTGAGATCTACTCTACCTTCATCACCCCTGAAAGTTGAGTCATATTCTCTCTCAACATGATCAATCTTGGTATGTTTGAGGTCACCATTTACATCATCCTCCAGGTTCATCTCATTCATCTGGCTAGGCACGTCCAAATTATAATTAACATTGCACTGAACACCTACTCCATCTTCATCCTCTGTTTGACAGAGTCTAATGTTTTCAGTAATAGAAACCTCAACAGCCTTGATGTCAATCTTCTCAATAGTATCCAAGTTCATTTCATGCTCCATAACACCTTGTTTTTGACCCTTAGTTGCAGCCAAACCAGCAAGGATATCATTGTTCAAAACACTATGATTTTCACTCTCAATTGCAACCAAACCATCACCTGGAACATCTTCAACTGTATCAGGTCCTTCAGCCACAAAGTCCTTATTGTTCAAAGTACTTGCTACTCTTTGGCTTTCGCTCTTAATGATAACTGTATCATTGTTCAAACTGACTTGGTTTTCACTCTTCATTACAACAAAACCATCACCTGCAACATGTTCAACTGTGTCGGGCTCATCAGCCACAACTTCCTCTATTCTTTGGTGTTCACTCATAATCACATCTGTATCATTATTCACAATGACTTGATTTTCACTCTTAATTGCAAATAAACCATCACCTGCGACGTGTTCAACTGTGTCAGGTTCATCAGCCACAACTTCCTCTATTCTTTGGTGTTCACTGTTAATCACATTTGTATCATTGTTCACAGTGACTTCATTTTCGGTCTTAATTGCAACCAAACCATCACATGCCACGTGTTCAATTGTGTCAGGTTCATTGGCCACAACTTCCTCGTGAATATCATTGTTAACAATGACTTGCTGTTCACTCTTAATTGCAACCAAACCATCATCTGCAACATGTTCAACTGTATCAGGTCCTTCAGCCACAACTTCCTCATTGTTCAATATAGCCGCAACCAAACTAGCATCTGCAACATGCTCAACTGTATCAGATCCTTTGGCTATAACTTCCTCATTGTTCAATATAGCTGCACCCAAACTATCATCTGCAACATGTTCAACTGTAACAGGTCCTTCAGCCATAACTTCCTCATTGTTCAATATAGCTGCAACCAAACTATCATCTGCAACATGTTCAACTGTATCAGGTCCTTCAGCCACAACTTCATCATTGTTCAATATAGCCGCAACCAAACTAGCATCTGCAACATGCTCAACTGTATCAGATCCTTTGGCTACAACTTCCTCATTGTTCAATATAGCTGCAACCAAACTAGCATCTGCAACATGGTCAACTGTATCAGGTCCTTCGGCCACAACTTCCTCATTGTTCAATATACTTGCTATTCCTTGGTTTTCACTCATACTTGAAACCAAACTAGCATCTGCAACATGTTCAACTGTATCAGGTCCTTCAGCCATATCTTCCTCATTGTTCAAAGCACTTGCTATGCCTTGGTTTTCACCTTGAGTTGCAACCCAACCAGCACTTCGGATGTGATCAAATGGATCAGGTTCTTCAGCCAGAACATCCATATTTTTCGAAGTATTTGCTCCACTTATTGCATGTTGAACTTCAAGAGATAACTCAGGAATAAGAGTAATATCACTTGGACCACCAATGTGATTATCTGAAACATTTGACTTGTCTGAAGAAGATGCAGGAGAGCGGTGTTTCAGAGTTTCAGGCCTTTTATTTGCCCTAAGAGGAACTCTTACACTCTTAGCTTTCGTGTTTGAGTTTCCTTTTGGGCTACAGACGATAGTTTCAGTTTTGGGCACTGGACTAGCTGAACTGGATTGAGTGCCAGAGTGATTATCTGAAATATTTGACTTGTCTGAAGAAGATAAAGGAGAGAGGTGTTTCAGAGTTTCAGGCTTTCTGTTTGCCCTAAGTGGAACTTTTACACTCTTAGCTTTAGTGTTTGAGTTTACTTTTGGGCTACAGATGGTAGGTTCAGTCTTGTACAGTGCAGTAGACGAATTGGAATGAGTACCATTAGGAGTCCGGACTGCCTTCACCTGCTTAACAATGAGTTTTAACATTAAAATTTGGAAGCACACAGATTCAAGAATTACAAAGATTATTACATGTAACGCAAGATACTTTCATGAAGCTGCCAGAAAATTCCCTTGACTAAATGAAAGTCCTCCACTTGGTAATCATTTTTTCCAGACAAAAAAATCAGCAGACTTAAATACACCTATTCTCTTTCCACTTGGTAATGATCTTATCTCATAATACTAGATGTTGTCATCACATAAATCATTTCTAATGCAAGGACATGAAAATAGATACATATAAAAAGAACACTAAACTGACCCCATCAAAGTAACCCATCTTCGGGGATGGCATGCGCAATCCTGTTGGTTTCATCATAGAGGCTGGACGAGAAACTGAGCCTGCTTGCTTTAAACTCTCTCTAGGTAAAGTTGTTCCCCTAATTTCGGGCTTATCTGACTTCTGATCACTTAAATGATTGTTTATATCCAAAGTTGAGGTGTCACTATCAAAAGATCTGCAGGAGCTGGTGTCAAAGCTAGTCCTTAACCTGCTTGACCTTTGGATCGCAGAAGATGATGATGATACAGAAGACCACTCACTAATAGAACTAGCAGGCGATATATTTGCGTTGATCTTAGAAGACATCAGATAAGCTGAGACAGCAGAATTCCCAGATGGTAGTTTACTCTTCACCGCGGCTTTTGAAGGGGTTTTGAGTTTTGCACTTGCAGAAGGTTGAGCAATAGGTTTGCTATCAACCTTTCTCCTCGCTACAGGAATTGAAGACTTAGCTGTCTTGTCAGATGAAGTACTTCCAGAACTATCACTTGAAGATCTTGTTGCATGCATTTTCATTGCAGGTGAAGATCCCACAGAAGATGGCTTCACCAACGTAGTAGGTTTGGGCAACACCCTACTAGTTTTATTTAAGGCAGATGCTTTTGGTGTCTGAGCCCCTCTAACAGAAGCTGCAATTTCCCATTAAACTATCTAGGTCAGAAAAAATGTTTAAGAAAGTGTTACAAACCATAAATGATTGAAGACAGCTATTACTCATCCTTTACTCAGAAATTAATCCAAAATTTCACAAAGTCTTTTACCACTTACCTGTACTGATTTTCATGCTGTCATTATCTGTTTTGACTCGTGTGATATCCAAAGAAGCCCTTTTGGATGCAGAAACAGGTTGCAACTTTGTGTTAACTTTTGGAGGCTTTAACGATGCTCCACTTGTCGTTCTACTGATAGACTTCATTAAACAACAGAAAGCAATGTCAGTAAAATATCAGAAGTCCCAATTCTTTTGCTAATCAATCAATACTTTCAAATCCTACAGCTAGCAGACTCAAAAAAAGGGAAAATTGAAGATGAATGATGATATTTTCTTTAAATATAAGGAATTTCTTTTAATTGGCTATAGAAAAGAAAATATGGGAAAAACAGTATTTCTAAACCTAAGGGAAAATATGAAAATATGATGACACTGTAAGGAATATTGTTTGAGCTGGCTAATAGAAATGAAACTTCAAAGACAAATTACATGCCTGTGTGACTTGTGCCTTATCCTGGTTCAACCCTTTACCCAATCTTTGTGTTCCTGTAATTTGCTTTGGCTGACTTTTTGGTATCCCAGCTTGTGCTCCAATGATTCTTTTTGGAGCAATTTTTGGCTTCATCTGACATTAGAGAATATAGACAATAATTGTTAAGAAATATAGAAAAGTAACTAAATTTTCAGATGTCATCTCTACAAAATTAAACTTACCCTATCTTTTGAAGCAAGATCCACTTTCTTTGCAGCTGTAAAAAAGATTAATATTAGATTGGAATAACGTGCGAGAAATATGCATATCTTTATGATGATTGAAACTTCAACTCAAAAGAAATCTGACCCTATAGGAAGTAACCCTTCTCCCACTCCCACTCTCAAATACTATTAACTTACAAGAATTAGCTCCATTATCGGTCTTTGCAAATAAATCCCCACTAGTTGGAATGGCCACCTTCTGGATTGAGGCTCTTATATCTCCAAATAACTCCGATTCAATATGTTCTAGTGTCAAATTATCACTTTCCAACGTGGAGATTGAATCAAGTGATTGTCGCACATCCTCCTCAATCATAGGTAAAGTTTGTTTATCACCTCCCTTAATCATGCAGGACAACTCATCGGCATCAAGCACACCTGAATATGTTGTTAGTAAACTTGAGTTTGCAGTACAGGATTAGATAAATAAATCCCCCTTAATACGAACTATAAACAAAAGCTACCTGCATCTGTAAAGAAAGCACTATCCCAAGCTAAACTTTTGCGTAAATTGACCTTTCCTTTTCGTCTGGCCTTCTCAGGTTCCTTTGACTCATGCAGCTGAGGGAACTGCTCGTCATGGTTACCTTTACCAGCCATGTCCATTTCCTCTTGAATATTAATAGCTCCTGAAAACACCAAGATTCTAGCCTCAGTCTGATTTGCTAAACAGCACAAAACAAAAATAATTCACACACAATGTACAATTTCGTGTATGCAGATGTGACTTAGTACCACTATCTGAACACAGATGAAAAAAGAAACGAATTGAAGCAGCATAAGCAAAATAAAAAGTTTTTAACTCTAATAAATTGTCATAAAAACCAAGGAGGAGAGTGAAAAAGGTCCACCCTTTGAGGCTTTATCGAGAAGTTTAGCAACTCTAAATCTCCATCAGGAAGCAACAACGCTAGCTATTCTTTAAGTTCTTTCAGTTACAGAATTCCACATACTAGAAAAGATCCAAATAGAGTTGAACAAAGTAACATCGCGCAGGCATAATTATAGCAGGGTCAGGATATTCCCATCCTTAGTATCGGATGTAAGGGCTTCCCCTCATCCAGCTCTCTACAGGGTAATCTCCACTAGCTGCTTCATAAAAGGTCAGCACCCTTTTTCATTTATGAGTTAAATGAGCTGGTTAGGTCCATTCCCACATTAAGTGATTATAATTCAGAGACATCCCAAATACAAAAAAGAAATAACACTCCATGAGCTCTTTAGCTCATGGGCCATCAATCAAATAGGATTAACAGATTACTTCTTTTCCAACAAAACTACTATCAAAAGGCTCAGAAAGCATGTCTAAATCCCTCGTAAGTGCTTCTCAGCCCCCAGCACGGGCTCAAAAGTTTAAGGAATAAACATGCATGAAGCCCAAATTAATAAACTCCAAGAAAATGTATATCAACCTCAAGCTACTTAGTCACTTTTTTCAATCAGCTGATTTGTTCCTTCAAGACATTTGAGGTGGGATGGATCAACCTGGAAACTCCTGATATTCCACACATTAATTCAAATGAAATCACATTAAACAGCCAAAGGGTGCGAGAAAACTCAATTTATTCCAGATCTTCACATACCCAGTGTAATCCCACAAGTAGTGTCAGGGGAAGGTAGAGTGTACACATACTTTACCTCTTACCTAGAGAGGTTATACCCTCAAAGAAAACTACTCTTTTTATTCAATAGTTCAAACACTAAACAAAGAATCAAAAACTATAAATAAAGTAAACAAAATCCACAACTGAAGAATTGAATTCATTAAAAACCCAAAAGGGTACAAGCTAATTTCCCTTCTTTTTCCAGATCTTGTCAGAAAGACTATCTTTTTCTCTAATCCCACAGTTTCAAATCTATCCAAAACAGCTTCTATATCACCCAAATTAGGGTAAAATCTGCATACACACTAACCTCTTCATACCTCACTAGTACAATTACACTAGCTATATCATCGTTGCTGTAATTTCAAGACTAAACAAAGAAAAAAAAACAGGTTTGTAAACAAAACTAACAACTAAAATCAACAATCACCCAAAAAAAAAATTAAAAAAATGGAATGGCAGGAACCTGAAGATGGGTATTCTTCAAGACCCCAAGAAGGGAGAGGAGAAGATGAATTTCCGATAAGATTGTCATTTTCCGATGAGAAATCAATGAGACTAAACTCATTCACTTCAAGATCCATTTTTTTCACTCTTTTCAATGAACCCCAACAGTACAAATCCAAGCTAAAATTTGATTTTGAATCTGAATTTGATTTCAAAATTGAATGGATCTTTGATGATAATAAGAGAAAAAGGATAAAGGGGTTTCTGAGAAAGAAAAAAAAGTGCGATGATAGAAATGGGAGCGCTACAGCCAAAGAGGGAATATTTTTTTTGAATTGCTAACAAAGCGGTTTTTCAAAGAATTAGGGGAAATGAAAAATGAAATTTAATATTTCACTAGCCGTTTGGACTTTGGACCTATGGAAATGTTACCATCGTCATTTTCGTTTCGTTTCAATTTGTTTGACCTAATTTTAATTTTTATTTGTAGGGATTCTTTAATTTCAACTTTTATATGAGATGTTTGAGATTACGAAATTAAATGGCATTTGTTGTATTAGTGATTTTTTCTATTTTCTTAAATTTCGTGTCAAATTAAAATAAATCAAATAAATTGAAACGGAAAAGAATTTGAAATATTGAGTTGGTCATATGGACAATTGAAGTAAAAAAATGATAAATTAATTTATTTTATTTTTTTTATTAAAAGTGAGAAAAAGAAAAGGGTGATAGTTTGATGTATTAAGCTTCTTGTAATCACCTTGGATTAAGAAAAAGATTGTACCTCAAAATGAATGTGATGTATGGTTTATTCTAGACTCGAATTATTTTATTCAAACTAATATTTTGAATCGATAGACTTTATTTTTTAACTATAATTATCTTAAACTCAATTTTTTATTTCACCTATCTACCTTTTATCGTTTGCAACTGTAGGTTGATGTTACTCATGTTTAATAATTATATAACTGAAACAAACTTATAATACCAAAAATGGCAAAGATATAATTTCATATCATATGTTGAATTTGTGAGATAATTTCAACAAAAATTAAATTTTAAAAAAATCCGTAAGATAATGTGTGATAAAATCAAATGAGCTCAAGTTAACAAATTCAGCTTGGCTAATTAATAACGAAGTCTATTCATGCTAATATCTTTTATTTCTTCCTCGTTTTCTTTTAATTTTTAAAAACAAGTTTTTTATAGTCACACAGAAGTATTATGATAGATTTGCAATATCGATTTTGAAAGTGTGTTGAAAGCATCATTTTAGTTTACAAGATGCCATTTATGCATGTGCACTCACTGACCCGACTAATCCAAATTTGCAAGGCCTCGCAGAGTGTCCTTAAAGGAGGAAGGCTATATGTTAGTTCGAAGTCAAGACCTCCGGTTTAAGAGCGGGTGATGTTGTCCAGTAGCCTTCTAGTATAACAACATTTACAATTAGAACTAATTGAGCAACTTCCTCAACCTACCTGAATCACCTATGATCGTCATGTTTCCCAAGTTCAAATGTGAGACTTCTATTTAAGGCAAGGCCGTCTTAATCCCTAGGTCACTAAAGTCATCGCTTGGGGCTTCATATTTTTTTTAAAAGTTACTTATAAATATTATTTAAATATTTATATAGATATATATATATATATATATATATATATGTGTGTGTGTGTGTGTGTGTGTACTATGAGTGTTATGATTTCTATTGAGAAAATTGCATATAAAATCTAAATTTCGTAAAAAACAATTTGATGAAAAAATTGATAACCAAATCACAAAGTCCCTTGAAATTAGAGTTGATTACTTTATGTATATAGTAGATCAAGCTATTTTTTTCACTTCAAAATAGATTTGAACCAATGTTTTTGGTTTCTCAATGGTAAATTGAGATCACTAGGTGATGAGAATTTTAAAAAAAACATAGTCTTTAACCTTGAACTTTTTTGACACATAATAGTTATTATGCCATTATATTTATTTTTTGAATTAAAAATGCTAAGAGGAATAATACAAGTAGAAAATAATGATTTAATGAAATACTCAATCAAATAAAAGACATGATTCTTTTCCAAATACACATATTGCTTATTGAATAATGTTAATAGTTCCTCTAACCATTACCTCATCCAAAAGAATTTTTTTAAAACTAAAATTGATTAAATTGTATTTAAGATAAACAATGTCTCAACAGAGATAGAATGGATTAACTATATTATGAATTGAAAAGGAATTATTAAAACAAATCTATTACAATAATTAATGATTTCGCTTCAAAAAAAGTTAGAAAAATAGATTTTAAATAAAAATATATATAATGAAAAAAATAACATATTAGGACCTATCCCTTAAGTTTTGCTTTAAATCCCCAATCTTGTTGAGTCGATTTAAGAATGTAGTAAAACAACATTTACGATTAGAACCAATTGAGCAGCTTGTGTTGCTCCTCTCCATTTAACTGAATCACCTATGATCATTGTGTTTCTCAAGTTCGAATTCGAGACCTATGAACAGTAGAGAAATCTTTTCCGGTAGTTTTCTACTAAAACATCATTTACAGGTGTATGTCGAAATTAATCCAACATGGTTATTACATTGAAAGTGTAAGAGTCCATGCAACTTAGATACAATTCATCAAGTATACTGTAAGGATTCGTTTGACCACAAATAAATGGAATAATATTTCCTGGCTAATCGTAGTCATGTGTACTGGAATCCACTATCTCTGAACTTTTCTACAACTTGAAGTTCCTAAACGTTCCAGTCTATTTTTCTACTATATAAAACATTCTAAGTAGACAAAACAGTCAGCAAGTTAATTTCAGCTATGGCCACTAAGTTCACTATAAAATCCAGCAAAACACCTAATGAGGAATTCATCTTACTTCAGTTTTGAACGTCTAACGATGCTGCATACTTCCTTTTACGTTTCCAGGTACACAATGCTTTGCGCGGTGATGGCGAATACTGTAGGCAGTAACTCATGAGTAATGTACCAAAAATACTAAATTTCCTGACTAGCTGAAAGTAGTTTCGCAAATTGGACCATACTGAATATATAGAACACCATAACTCCTCATGATCATAATGATGGTATAACCCCAAGTTGGCGGACAAGGACGACTCAGTGATAATCCAGGATAAAAAGATTCAATACTTCCATCTTCAAGATTGTAAGCCCCTGTGTCTGTTCCACCGCCACATTCCAAAAAGTAGTTCTCTTCAAACCAATCGTCAGTAAAATAAATATGATTAGGCTTAACTCCGGTAAATTTAGTGGAATCAATGGAAGTTGCTCCATTGAGACCCAAAAAAATAGTTGAATCTCCCAAGTCGTTAATCTCTTTCAACTTACCTTCTATTGCATCTAATTCATATACTTCACATTTAAAAGTGTCCAGGCCATCTTCAATATTTGGACGCTTTCTACCAAATCGGACAACAAGTAATAGTGCATCATTTACCTCAACAAGATAGTATTGAACATCACCTTGTGAAAACAAGTCCCGATTATCGTTAAGATAAATCAAGCGCGATTCTACGCGTGGTTCAGGACCGTCTTGAACATCAATGATACCTATTTCAGCGCTCCAAGAAACAAGATAGAATCTGCTCTTGTAGTAAATCATATTGGAGACTCCACCGATTCTATAAACAATTTCAAATTCAGTCCAATTAATATCTCCAGGTCGCCAAAAAGCCAAATGATTAACATCTGTGTTATATGCAATGACGAGTACATAATCTGATGTAAACGATGGATTGGCAGATAAAATAGCGTTTCTGATGTAACGATATTCCTTTTCTTCTTCTTTTTCTTCTTCTTCTTCCTCCTCCTCCTCTTCTTCTAAACCTAGAAAACCACTTAAGGCAAATTGATTTGGAAGTTGAATTTGGGTACGTGAGAAAGGATTCAACAAACTGACCTCTTTTCCGTCTAATGATTGGGTGAGAAGCCATCCCATCTGATCAGACGGGAAACATTCTCGGCCTTTAGCCTCAGGGAGGTACAATCTACGCGAAACTTTACCTTTGGAAAGAGAGTAAAATTCTCGATAATCGTCATCTTTATCAGGGAGCATTAGTAAAGGAAGTTGGGGATAAAGCATATCAAAATTGTCCTTAGTAGAAGCTGTTCGCCATGAGGTACAAACACCACTGAAAGCAATGAAATCTTCCATCAGTTTAACATGCTTTGCAATCAGAACAAGGAGATCATGAGGCAATCCTGCCCAGTCCTCTGCCGCCGCCGCCATAGCTGTATAATGAGAATTCTAGGGCAAATAGCAAGGATTGTAAGAGTTGCAGCAATTTGAGGGCGTTTTATAATAGTAACAATTTGAGGGGTTTCCTATATTAACAAGGATTTGGAGTAGGCAAGCCCAATATGTTTTACTTTACCTTTTTAAAAATAATTATAGGGTTATTGAAGTTGAATAGCTATAAGTATGCTATTTACCAAAAATAACTACAGTTTATGTTTATATTTAGCTGTATTTTTTTAAAAAAAATTATTTATACAATGATACATTTATAATTATAATGCACTAAATAAGATATTTTTAGATAGGGAAAAAGGACGGATTTACCCCCGAACTTTAATAAATGGTATGTCTATACTCTCCGTTATACTTTGCGTCCACATAAGCCCCTGCCGTCCAATTATAGGTACACACATGCCCCTCTCACTAACGGACCCCTCATTTTTTACACGTGTCTTAATCCTAATGAACTACCCGTTTGACCTTTTTTTTTAACCCATAAACCAACTATCCGCCCCATAACCCAATATCCACCCAATTTCCTCTAAGATATATCCTAATTAAAAGACCCAAATCTAAAGGTCCCGTTCCTATCACACAAAATAATACACAAAAAATAATTTTTAAAAAAAACACCTATTGTCGTCTTCTTCAACTCAGCCAGCAGAGCTCCATTTCTCAACTCCAATGGATCTGTAACACTTAACTAAATTTTCTCCTCTCTTCCTTACTGTTACATGGAGTTATCTTCATCTCTGCCGCTGAATTTCCGATCATACAATGATGCAACTATCAACGGCATTGCGTTCAGCTCACTCAAGTTCCTTCTTCTTCATCAAATCCATCACTTTTTCTTCTTCTTCTTCCTCCATTAACCAACACCTCCTCTTCGTCCTTTCGAACCCAAATTGGCGAAAACACCCTTCTCTCAACACCCTTATTCCTTCTTTATCCCCTTCTCATTTCTCTTCTTTCCTTTCGCAAAACCCAAATCTCAACCCCTACATTGTAATCTCCTTCTTCGATTATTTATCTACCCAAAATACCCCTTTATTCAAACCCAATCCTCAATCTTATTCACCCCTTTTACGCATTTTGATTTTCAATAACCTCTTCCGAGTTGCTGAAAGAACCCAACTTTCCATGATTAAATCTTGCGAAACTCGGGATGATGATGTTTTCGTGATGGGTTTTGTTCGGGAGATGATGTAACATCCGACAATTTAAAAATGAATATGAAGAAGCTTGAAATTTGGAAATAGTCTTTTTTTTTGAAAAAATTTAAAATCTGGAAATTTGGCAGTCCAGAATCTGGAAAATTTGGCTAAGTTCAAAAATTTGGAAATTTGGCTAAGTGTGGAAATCAGTGAGTTTTTGGCCAACTTTGAGCAGTCATAACTCCTAGCTCAGGATGAGTTAGGAGTAGTTCCAGTTATGGTTTCGAAGCTTGTGGAACGATCTTTCCAACGCCACTGAGTTTGCTCAATTCCGAGTTCGTATGAGCGAGTTATGATCTTTGAAAGTTGGGCAGTTGGCAGGGATTCCGTTCCGGAAATTTAAGGGCGTTTTGGTCTTTTCACAAATCATTTCTTTTGAGCTTATATTGTTGTATTAGGCTGATATTTGGATCATTCTGTCCCATTTTGAAAGAGAAAGAGTTAGGGTTCAAGAGAAGAAGAAGAGAAGAAAGAGGAGATCAACAAGATTGGTCAAGATCATTGTGGATTTTCGTCGGGGGTGATCCCTATCAAGGTATGTGAGTCTTTAGTGTGGGTTTATCCTTTCCCCCCACATACCAAGCTCGTTTTTATGATTTGAGAAGAGATTGGATTTGTTGTTGAAGTTGTTGAAGTTGTTAGTTGTTGTTGATGTTGTTAGTTGTGTTGTTGAAGTTATTGTTGGTTGTGGGACAGGATTGGGCTGTGTATTTGAGTTGTGACCTATTGTATATTGAGGGATTTTATGATCCTTAGTGTTGGTTGGTTCATACCCCCACACACCAACTCGTTTTTAATTCCAAGAGAAGATTTATTGGTTGTTGAAGTTGTAGTGGTGTTGTGTTGAAGTTCTTGCTGATTTAGTACAGATTTCTGGCTGTGATTTTTGAGTTGAATCTATTGTATAATAAGGGTCTTTATGGTTCTAAGTGTTGCTGCTGAAACCTTGAGGTTGAGAGGGTTTAGAATTGGAAAGAAACAAGGGGAAAAAGTCGAATTTTTGGGGAAAAAGGGGCTGGGCTGTTGCACCTCTCCTAGTGCCAAGGACACCAATCCTTCCCTTTCATTCACCATTTCTTTTTTCATACATGTTCCTAGGTATTATACCTATGTTTCCTAGTTGTTTCCAACACTCCAAGGTACTTCCAAAAGTCAAGTAAAACTACAAGTCAAGTGAAGTTAGTTTCCAAGTCAAGTGAAGTTAGTTTCCAATTCAAGTGAAGTTAGTTTCCAATTCAAGTGAAGTTAGTTTCCAAGTCAAGTGAAGTCAAGCTTAGAAGTAAGTAAGTCAAAGCAAGTCTTTAAGGTTTTCCAAGAGTCTTCATTGAGCGTTTTAACTTCATTCTAAGGCTCAAGTTCCAAGTTAAGTATTGAGTTTCAAGTCAAGTCAAAAGTTAAGAGTTTCATGTTAAGTTAAGAGTTTCACATCAAGCCAAGAGTTCAAGTAAAGTAAAGAGTTTAAAGTTGAGTTCTTTTCTCAAAGTTATTAGGGAACTATGTATTCCCAAAGAAGTTTTAAAGAAATGTTTTTACATTTAAACAAGGTTGGAAACTGAGATTTCCAAAAAGCCTTCGGGCTAGTTTTTGAGTAATTATCTCATATCAGCAGGAAGAAATATGTTTTAAAAACATAAGAGCCAGTACATTTTTGGGAGTAGTATCGAGCACCGAATTGGGGGAGCGTTCAAAGAACCCACAGCCCCCATAGAACCATGTTAGCCACCATGGGTAGAAAAGGATCATACTTTTTAGATGAATCCTTTTCAGATTAGACTAGTGGATCCATTAGGCAGTTCAGGTCTTATACCTTTGGCCGGGTATAAGATGCTCTGGCAGCGTGAGGTCGATCGCTGTATCATCACTATAGCTCTTATGTGATGGTTGTCGGTTAGAGAAGCTCCCACAGCAGTTATTGTATTTTTCATACACAGAGATTATTGTATTTTTATATACATCAGTTCATTGTATTTCTATATACATTTCAGGCTTATTGTATCTTTGTATACACACAGAGTTTATAGCATGTTTTAAACAGTCTTTCTTTATATCGCACTTGTTTTAAATTGCCTTATATTGAAAGAAGTCAGTCAGGTTGAGTTGAGTTGAGCCAGGTAAGCTATTCAGTTTCTTCCAGATTTCCTTCTAGCCTCTGTTGCTTAGTTTTCCAGCTTGCATACTCGTACATTCCATGTACTGATGTCAGTTGGCCTGCATCGTTTGATGATGCAGATTCAGGTACCCCGGATCAGCATCCTGCACGTCGTTGATCCAGCTGAGCACTCCAGAGTCAGTGGTGAGCCTCCTTGCATTCCGGAGGACTCAATTATTTTGTGTTCTTAGTTTTTGTTTTATTAGGATGTTGCGGGGTCTGTCCCAACATCCATCTCAGTATTTTAGAGGCTTCATAGACAAACAGTCAGTCAGTTAGTTTTGAGTCTCTCATCTATATATATATGTAAATATTCTATTTTGAGATTCGAGTTGCCTTTATGGCCATATTTTATAAGTTAAGTTGTTTTGTAATATTGCATTGCATTGAGTTATTCTGTTGAGGTTTCCGCTGAGTTAAGAAAGCCAGGCCAAGGGTTCGCTTGGGGCCAGAAATGGTCTCCGGGTGCCGGTTCCGCCCAGGGTGTAGGCTCGGGGCGTGACAAACTTGGTATCAGAGCACAGAGTTCAGGAGTCCTAGGGAGTCTATGAAGCCGTGTCTGTAGAGTCCTAGTTATCGGTGTGAAGCGCGCCACATCTATAATTGGGAGGCTGCAACATTTAGGAAGATTTCTCATTTCTTTCACACTCATTTCATGCGTTAGAGTTGATCTCTAAAAAGTTTCTTTCTAATCCGTGCTTGCGCGTGTTTCAGATAGTCATGCCTCCACGAAGAGTTGGTAGAGGGCGTCTTCCTAGACGTTATGTTGATGAGCAAGAGTTACCCTATGCACCGGGAGTGCAAGATCAAGGGGAAGTTTCTAATGCCGAGTTCAGAGAGGCAATTAGAATGTTGAGTCAAGCTGTAGCAAATCAGATTGGTCAGCAAAGAGGAGCTCGACATGAAGGAGCTGACACTTCAAGGATTCGTGAGTTCTTGGGGATGAATCCTCCGAGTTTCATGGGTTCGAGCACTACTGAGGATCCAGAGGATTTCATTGAGGAGTTGAAGAAGATTTTTGATGTGATGCATGTGGCAGATATTGAGCGGGTTGAACTAGCTGCTTATCAATTGAAGGATGTTGCTAGAACTTGGTTCGACCAGTGGAAAGGGGGCAGAGCTGAGAATGCACCACCTACAAGTTGGGCCGATTTTGAGGAAGCTTTCTTGGGGCATTTCTTTCCTCGAGAATTGAGAGAGGCCAAGGTACGTGAGTTCCTCACACTTAAGCAGGAGTCCTTGAGTGTTCATGAGTACAGTTTGAAGTTCACACAATTATCCCGCTATGCTCCGGAGATGGTTGCAGACATGAGGAATAGAATGAGCTTGTTTGTTGCTGGGTTGTCTCGGTTGTCGAGCAAGGAAGGTAGGGTTGCAATGCTTATCGGGGACATGGACATATCAAGGTTGATGGTTTATGTGCAGCAGGTTGAGGAAGAGAAGCTGAGGGACAGAGAAGAGTTTAGAAATAAGAGAGCTAAGATCGGGAACGAGTCCGGGCAGCAGAGAGGTAATTCAAACCGTTCCTCCTTTCAGCAAAGGCAAAAGGGACCTGCTCCATCATTTGCTAGAGCACCTGCACCCAGATACAGAGGTGAATTTAATGTTCAGAATTCGAAGGACTTCAGGGCTAGACCAGCACAATCTTCGGGTAGTGTGGCGCAAGAGAGTAGTAAGCCTCCTGTTTGCGCCAAATGTGGTAGGAACCACTCAGGTATTTGTCGAGATGGCTCCATTGGTTGTTTCAGGTGTGGTCAGAATGGACATTTCATGCGAGAGTGTCCAAAGAATAGGCAGGGTAATGGAAGCAATAAAGCACAGTTTTCTTCAGTTGTTCCACCAGACAGGACGACACCTAGAGGAGCTACTTCTAGTGTAGGTGGAGGAGCAAACCGCCTTTATGCTATCACCAGTCGCCATGAGCAAGAGAATTCTCCGAATGTTGTCACTGGTATGATCAAAGTCTTTGCTTTTGATGTGTATGCTTTGCTAGACCCAGGAGCGAGTTTATCTTTTGTAACTCCTTATGTTGCAAATCAGTTTGAGGTTTTTCCTGAAAGACTTTGTGAACCCTTTTGTGTTTCTACACCTATTGGGGGAGTCTATTCTAGCGGAAAGAGTTTATCGTGATTGTCCTGTTTCTATCAATCACAAGAGCACCATGGTTGATTTGGTTGAGTTAGACATGGTAGATTTTGATGTCATTCTAGGTATGGATTGGCTTCATGCTTGTTATGCATCGATAGATTGTAGAACTCGAGCAGTCAAGTTTCAGTTTCCGAATGAGCCAGTCATAGAGTGGAGTAGCAGTTCAGCAGTGCCTAAGGGTCGTTTTATTTCGTACCTTAAGGCAAGAAAGTTAGTTTCGAAGGGTTGTATCTATCACTTAGTCCGAGTTCATGATTCTAGTGTTGAGATACCTCATTTCCAGTCAGTTCCTATAGTAAGAGAGTTTCCAGAAGTGTTTCCTGATGATCTACCCGGAATTCCTCCTGAGAGAGAGATAGATTTCGGCATAGATCTCATTCCAGATACTCGTCCTATCTCTATTCCGCCATATAGAATGGCACCAGTAGAGTTGAAAGAGTTGAAAGAGCAGTTGAAAGATCTCCTAGAAAAGGGTTTCATTCGACCGAGTGTCTCACCTTGGGGTGCTCCGGTTTTGTTTGTGAAGAAGAAAGATGGTTCCCTTAGAATGTGTATAGATTACCGCCAGTTGAACAAGGTTACCATCAAGAACAAGTACCCTCTTCCGAGGATTGATGATCTTTTCGATCAGCTTCAGGGTGCCACTTGTTTTTCAAAGATTGACCTCCGATCCGGCTATCATCAGTTAAGGGTAAGGGAATGTGATATCCCAAAGACAGCTTTCAGAACCAGGTATGGTCATTATGAGTTTTTGGTCATGTCCTTTGGTTTGACTAATGCGCCTGCAGCTTTCATGGATTTGATGAATAGAGTCTTCAAACCTTATTTAGATATGTTTGTTATTGTCTTTATTGATGATATACTAGTCTATTCAAGGAATGAAGAAGATCATGCTAGTCATCTCAGAGAAGTTCTTCAGACTTTGAAAGACAAGGAGTTGTATGCTAAGTTCTCTAAGTGTGAGTTTTGGCTTAAGTCTGTGGCATTCCTAGGCCACATTGTGTCCGGTGATGGAATTAAAGTTGATACTCGGAAAATTGAGGCAGTGCAGAATTGGCCTAGACCCACATCTCCAACTGAAATTAGGAGTTTCTTGGGATTAGCTGGCTATTATAGAAGGTTTGTTGAAGGGTTCTCGACTATTGCATCTCCTTTGACAAAGTTGACTCAGAAGACAGTGAAATTTCAATGGTCTGAAGCTTGTGAGAAAAGCTTTCAAGAATTGAAAAAGAGATTGACTACAGCTCCAGTTTTGACGCTACCAGAAGGTACTCAAGGTTTTGTGGTGTATTGTGATGCATCTAGAGTTGGTTTGGGTTGTGTCTTAATGCAGAATGGCAAGGTTATAGCTTATGCCTCCAGACAGTTAAAGGTTCATAAGAAGAACTACCCAACCCATGACTTAGAGCTAGCTGCTGTAGTATTTGCTTTGAAGATATGGCGTCATTACTTGTATGGTGTGCATGTCGACATATTCACTGATCACAAGAGCCTTCAATATGTGCTTACTCAGAAAGAGCTTAATCTCAGACAGAGGAGGTGGTTAGAGTTACTCAAGGATTATGACCTGAGTATTCTTTACCACCCAGGTAAGGCTAATGTTGTTGCTGATTCTTTGAGCAGGTTGTCTATGGGTAGCACCGCCCATATTGAAGAAGGAAGAAAGAGTTAGCAAAAGATGTGCACAGACTAGCATGCCTGGGAGTCAGATTTACAGATTCCACAGAAGGAGGAATAGCGGTGACGAGCAGGGCCGAGTCATCATTAATGTCAGAAGTGAAAGAGAAGCAAGATCAAGATCCCATTTTGCTCGAGTTGAAGGAAAATGTTCAAAAGCAAAGAGTATTAGCTTTTGAACAAGGGGGAGATGGTGTTTTGAGATTTCAAGGTAGATTGTGCGTACCTATGGTAGATGGACTCCAAGAGAAGATTATGGATGAAGCTCACAGCTCCAGATATTCTATTCATCCGGGTTCCACCAAGATGTATCGTGATTTGCGTGAAGTTTATTGGTGGAATGGCATGAAGAAGGGCATTGCTGAGTTTGTTGCTAAGTGTCCAAATTGCCAACAAGTGAAAGTTGAACACCAAAGGCCCGGTGGTTTGGCTCAGAGGATAGAACTTCCAGAGTGGAAGTGGGAGATGATCAATATGGATTTCATCACAGGGTTGCCAAGGTCTCGCAGACAACATGATTCTATTTGGGTGATTGTCGACAGAATGACAAAGTCAGCTCATTTTCTACCGGTAAAGACTACCAATACAGCAGAAGATTATGCCAAGTTGTATGTTCAAGAGATAGTGAGACTTCATGGAGTCCCAATCTCCATTATTTCAGATAGAGGTGCACAGTTTACTGCACAGTTCTGGAAATCTTTTCAGAAGGGCTTGGGTTCAAAGGTGAACTTAAGTACTGCCTTTCACCCTCAGACGGATGGGCAAGCAGAGCGCACTATTCAGACCTTAGAGGATATGTTGAGGGCTTGTGTAATCGATTTCAAAGGGAGTTGGGATGATCACCTACCTCTCATTGAGTTTGCCTACAACAACAGTTATCACTCTAGCATCCAGATGGCTCCATATGAAGCTCTTTATGGGAGAAGATGTAGATCTCCTATTGGATGGTTCGAAGTTGGTGAAGCACAGTTGATAGGACCAGATTTAGTTCACCAAGCTATGGAAAAGGTGAAAGTGATTCAAGCGAGATTGAAAACGGCACAGAGTCGTCAGAAATCCTACACCGATGTTAGGAGAAGGGCGTTAGAATTTGAAATAGACGATTGGGTATATTTGAAGGTTTCACCCATGAAAGGCGTTATGAGGTTTGGTAAGAAGGGGAAACTTAGTCCCCGGTATATTGGACCTTACCGCATAGCCAAGAGGATTGGCAATGTTGCTTATGAGTTGGAGTTACCACAGAAACTAGCAGCGGTTCATCCGGTATTTCACATCTCCATGTTGAAGAAGTGCATAGGCGATCCTTCATTGATCCTACCGACTGAAAGTATCAAGATCAAGGATAACTTATCTTATGAGGAGATTCCTGTTCAAATTTTGGATCGTCAAGTTCGTAGGTTGAGAACGAAAGATGTAGCCTCAGTTAAGGTCCTATGGAGGAACCAATTTGTTGAGGAAGCAACTTGGGAAGCCGAAGAAGACATGAAGAAGAGATATCCATATCTCTTTGAATCCGCAGATTAAGGTATTAATTTCCTTCTTAGTGCTCTTTAAATTATAATGAGCATGTCGTTATTGTTGTTGCGTTTGCATGGTTGTTTATTGGGTGTTGAGTTGATGTTACACCCTTAGCTTTGTAAGAGTTACCTCATTCGAGGACGAATGTTCCCAAGGGGGAGATATTGTAACATCCGACAATTTAAAAATGAATATGAAGAAGCTTGAAATTTGGAAATAGTCTTTTTTTTTGAAAAAATTTAAAATCTGGAAATTTGGCAGTCCAGAATCTGGAAAATTTGGCTAAGTTCAAAAATTTGGAAATTTGGCTAAGTGTGGAAATCAGTGAGTTTTTGGCCAACTTTGAGCAGTCATAACTCCTAGCTCAGGATGAGTTAGGAGTAGTTCCAGTTATGGTTTCGAAGCTTGTGGAACGATCTTTCCAACGCCACTGAGTTTGCTCAATTCCGAGTTCGTATGAGCGAGTTATGATCTTTGAAAGTTGGGCAGTTGGCAGGGATTCCGTTCCGGAAATTTAAGGGCGTTTTGGTCTTTTCACAAATCATTTCTTTTGAGCTTATATTGTTGTATTAGGCTGATATTTGGATCATTCTGTCCCATTTTGAAAGAGAAAGAGTTAGGGTTCAAGAGAAGAAGAAGAGAAGAAAGAGGAGATCAACAAGATTGGTCAAGATCATTGTGGATTTTCGTCGGGGGTGATCCCTATCAAGGTATGTGAGTCTTTAGTGTGGGTTTATCCTTTCCCCCCACATACCAAGCTCGTTTTTATGATTTGAGAAGAGATTGGATTTGTTGTTGAAGTTGTTGAAGTTGTTAGTTGTTGTTGATGTTGTTAGTTGTGTTGTTGAAGTTATTGTTGGTTGTGGGACAGGATTGGGCTGTGTATTTGAGTTGTGACCTATTGTATATTGAGGGATTTTATGATCCTTAGTGTTGGTTGGTTCATACCCCCACACACCAACTCGTTTTTAATTCCAAGAGAAGATTTATTGGTTGTTGAAGTTGTAGTGGTGTTGTGTTGAAGTTCTTGCTGATTTAGTACAGATTTCTGGCTGTGATTTTTGAGTTGAATCTATTGTATAATAAGGGTCTTTATGGTTCTAAGTGTTGCTGCTGAAACCTTGAGGTTGAGAGGGTTTAGAATTGGAAAGAAACAAGGGGAAAAAGTCGAATTTTTGGGGAAAAAGGGGCTGGGCTGTTGCACCTCTCCTAGTGCCAAGGACACCAATCCTTCCCTTTCATTCACCATTTCTTTTTTCATACATGTTCCTAGGTATTATACCTATGTTTCCTAGTTGTTTCCAACACTCCAAGGTACTTCCAAAAGTCAAGTAAAACTACAAGTCAAGTGAAGTTAGTTTCCAAGTCAAGTGAAGTTAGTTTCCAATTCAAGTGAAGTTAGTTTCCAATTCAAGTGAAGTTAGTTTCCAAGTCAAGTGAAGTCAAGCTTAGAAGTAAGTAAGTCAAAGCAAGTCTTTAAGGTTTTCCAAGAGTCTTCATTGAGCGTTTTAACTTCATTCTAAGGCTCAAGTTCCAAGTTAAGTATTGAGTTTCAAGTCAAGTCAAAAGTTAAGAGTTTCATGTTAAGTTAAGAGTTTCACATCAAGCCAAGAGTTCAAGTAAAGTAAAGAGTTTAAAGTTGAGTTCTTTTCTCAAAGTTATTAGGGAACTATGTATTCCCAAAGAAGTTTTAAAGAAATGTTTTTACATTTAAACAAGGTTGGAAACTGAGATTTCCAAAAAGCCTTCGGGCTAGTTTTTGAGTAATTATCTCATATCAGCAGGAAGAAATATGTTTTAAAAACATAAGAGCCAGTACATTTTTGGGAGTAGTATCGAGCACCGAATTGGGGGAGCGTTCAAAGAACCCACAGCCCCCATAGAACCATGTTAGCCACCATGGGTAGAAAAGGATCATACTTTTTAGATGAATCCTTTTCAGATTAGACTAGTGGATCCATTAGGCAGTTCAGGTCTTATACCTTTGGCCGGGTATAAGATGCTCTGGCAGCGTGAGGTCGATCGCTGTATCATCACTATAGCTCTTATGTGATGGTTGTCGGTTAGAGAAGCTCCCACAGCAGTTATTGTATTTTTCATACACAGAGATTATTGTATTTTTATATACATCAGTTCATTGTATTTCTATATACATTTCAGGCTTATTGTATCTTTGTATACACACAGAGTTTATAGCATGTTTTAAACAGTCTTTCTTTATATCGCACTTGTTTTAAATTGCCTTATATTGAAAGAAGTCAGTCAGGTTGAGTTGAGTTGAGCCAGGTAAGCTATTCAGTTTCTTCCAGATTTCCTTCTAGCCTCTGTTGCTTAGTTTTCCAGCTTGCATACTCGTACATTCCATGTACTGATGCCAGTTGGCCTGCATCGTTTGATGATGCAGATTCAGGTACCCCGGATCAGCATCCTGCACGTCGTTGATCCAGCTGAGCACTCCAGAGTCAGTGGTGAGCCTCCTTGCATTCCGGAGGACTCAATTATTTTGTGTTCTTAGTTTTTGTTTTATTAGGATGTTGCGGGGTCTGTCCCAACATCCATCTCAGTATTTTAGAGGCTTCATAGACAGACAGTCAGTCAGTTAGTTTTGAGTCTCTCATCTATATATATATGTAAATATTCTATTTTGAGATTCGAGTTGCCTTTATGGCCATATTTTATAAGTTAAGTTGTTTTGTAATATTGCATTGCATTGAGTTATTCTGTTGAGGTTTCCGCTGAGTTAAGAAAGCCAGGCCAAGGGTTCGCTTGGGGCCAGAAATGGTCTCCGGGTGCCGGTTCCGCCCAGGGTGTAGGCTCGGGGCGTGACAGATGAGGTGCAAGTTTAAAGTTTATGTTTGGGGTTATAACAAGTTGTTGATGTGCTTATCGAGGTTTGTTATGATTGATGATATGAAATGTGTGTATGATGAGATGTTGATGATATGATTAAGCCTGATACTGGGTGATAGGAACGGGACCTTTAGATTTGGGTCTTTTAATTAGGATATATCTTAGAGGAATTGGGTGAATATTGGGTTATGGGGCGAATAGTTGATTTATGGGTTAAAAAAAAAAGGTCAAACGGGTAGTTCATTAGGATTAAGACACGTGTAAAAATGAGAGGTCCGTTAGTGAGAGGGGCATGTGTGTACCTATAATTGGACGACATGGACTTATGTGGATGCAAAGTATAATGGAGGGTATAGACGTACCATTTATTAAAGTTCGGGGGTAAATTCGTCCTTTCTCCCTTTTTAGATATGTTAAACAACTAAAATCACTCCTAAAAATCTGCCAATTTGAATATTACTCTAAAGTGACAGTCTAACATTGTTTATTTTGAAAATTCAAAAAATTAAAATCGAAGACGAAAAAATTTGTAAAAAAAAATGAAAAACGAGAATACTCGTATGTTGGAAAAACTATATCTCAATATTATTATTATACATATAACGGACATGTAGATGAAAATAGTATACATATACAAATACATATGAATACAATTATGTAACAATTAACTAATCTTCTGTTATATTGTATTCTATACTTGTACCTGAATACAAACACACATGAATACAATAATATAACATGTAAATAACTTTATTTATATTGTATTTGAAATCTGTATTTGAATACAGATACAAATGAATTTAAATTTATAACTATCGATCG
The DNA here is from genome assembly GCF_900185275.1 of Solanum verrucosum. Lineage (NCBI taxonomy): Eukaryota > Viridiplantae > Streptophyta > Magnoliopsida > Solanales > Solanaceae > Solanum > Solanum verrucosum. The sequence goes on from NW_026020259.1 coordinate 325,642, forward strand.
ACTTTAATTTAAATGGTTTGATACTTATATTTGAATACAAATACAGAGAAATACAATTATATAACTACTATTAATTTGCTTTCATTTATAATGTATTTAGTACTTACATTAGAATATAAATACAAATGAATACATTTATGAATATATATATATATATATATGATTACAAACATTTAAATTCATTTGTCTCTGTATTTAATACATCTATATATATAATTATATTTGAATACAAAATACATATGAATACAAATTCAGAACAAGTATAGTGTTTTGATTCAAAATACAATGAATACAAATACAACGCAAAATATGGTGCTTTGTTTGGTCTGTCATTAGAGATACCTCTTGTTAGCCTCTTCTGATCTGCCATTAGAGTAAAAAGTTTTGGAGTTCCTTTTGGTTAATTCTAATTGAAACTGTAGAAATTGAATGGCACAAACACACAATATTTTTTATCTCAAATTGATTTCCGCCATTGTAATGGAAAAAATCTTCAATCGAAACCCTATGAAAATAGATGAAACATATAGATATATACCAATATAATCTTCATTAAAAATAAAGAAAAAATGCAATTAGAATATACTTAATGAAGATGAATCACAAAATTACTCCTGCAATCATGCAAAGGATAGTGAATCGGAAGGATTTTTGAAAAAAAAATCAAAAAAAAAGTCGATGATATATGAATATGGAAAGAGAAAACATTGAAAAGGGTAAACATGGAAACCACACCGTAAAACATGCCTTACATAATTGATTAGGCATGTACTAATTACTCTGCTATTTAATATTTGTTAATATACATATAAAATTGGAAAGAAATGATTATTCATGTGTAATTGATTAACTTTGCTATTTAATATTTAATTATATCCATATAATATAAAATAAGTAAATTATAGCTATTTATCTTAAACTAGGTAATGTTGTCCGGCTATGCACGGGCACGGGCCCAATAATATAAATAGTATGTTTTGGGGGCTAATAACGGAGATTTTGAAGCGATTGTTTGCGTGGATAAAGGAATAAGTTTTTTTATCACAAACTTGTACTTTATTTGACGTTATTCAAGGCACAATAAGACTATCCACATACAACATTTTTGAAATTATTTATGTTGTCAATTATCATGATTTATAGTATTTTTACATAGATTCACTTAAAGAATGAGTGGAATTTTTTGTATTTTTTTTCAAAACATATTTTATGTTGTCAATTATCATGATTTATAATATTTTTACGCATTTTTTTAAATATAAAAAACCCAAAAAAAAATAAGACAAATAAATTAAATGGACCCAATATATGTTATTTTGTTGTCTCAATTTATGTCACACAAATAAAATTTGGAGAGTCATCCAAATTTTAATTTTTTTTTAAAAAATGTTTTAAGTTATTAATTATTGTGATTTATAATATTTTGATGTAACTTTCAAATAACCAACATTACTGGTCAATTTGTCATTAATTTATGTGATATGGATAAAATTACAAAATTAACTCTTTTAAAATGTCTTTCAGATATTTTAAGTTGTTAATTATTATTATTTATAATACTTTTTTGGTAATTTTAAAATGATATGTGTTATTTTTTCTGTCCTAATATATGTGAGCCTGAAAGAATTCTGAGAGTGAACTTATTTATTATATAGCTTTTAAATATTTTAAATTGGTAATTATTGTAATTTTTAATGCTTTTTAAGTCATTTGTAAATGATATATGTTGCTCCTTTGTCCCATTTTATATAGTATAAATAAAATTCCCGAAACCAACTAAATTTTAAATATATTTTTAAAAATATTTTTAAATTATTAATTATTGCGATTTATAATATTTAAAAAAAAAGTACAAAACTTGTATCAGCCTAAAAAATGACCACGATAATTCGAAGCCTACAGAAAGCAATATGGTTGTACGTAATTTTTAAATACTTAATATATATTACTCCACTTGTCTCAATGTATGTAGCATTGATAAAATTTCAAGATTCAATCAAATGTTGTTAATTGTTAACATTTATAATACATTTTACGTAGTTTTCAATAATTTCACATTAAACAATACATATTACTACTTTTGGTCTCATTTTATGTGACATTGATAGATTAATTTTAACAATTAGTCAATTAATTTTTTTCTGTTTTTTTAATAAATATTTTAAGTGGTCAAAATCACGATTTATTGTATTTTATACATAATTTTTAACGATAGATTAATTTCAAGAATTAATCAAATTTTTATATATGTATTTATTTTTGAAATTTTTTATGTTGTCAATTATCATGATTTATAGTATTTTTTTACGCAATTTTTAAAATATAAAAAAAAAATTAAGACAAATAAATTAAAATGGACGCAATATATGTCTATTTTTGTTTCTCAATTTATGTCACACAAATAAAATTTGAAGAGTCATCGAAATTTGCATTTAAAAAAAAATGTTCTAAGTTATTAATTATTGTGATTTATAATATTTTTATGTAACTTTCAAATAACTTACATTGCTGGTCACTTTGTCCTAATTTATGTGATATGAATAAACTTACAAATCTAACCCTTTTAAAATTGTCTTTCAGATATTTTAAGTTGTTAATTATTATTATTTATAATACTTTTTTGGTAATTTTAAAATGATATATGTTATTTTTTCTGTCCCAATATATGTGACCCGGATAGAATTTTGAGAGTTCAACCTATTTTATTATATATCTTTTTAAATATTAAATATTTTAAGTCAGTTGTAAATGATTTATTATATTAATATATAATATATATATATATATTATTTTATTTCTACTGGGGTTTTATTATGATATATTATATATTATATAAACTCCTTTTATTATATAGTAGAAAAATAAATATATATTATATATATTATATAGTAGAAAAAAATGATTTATTATATTATATATTATATAGGGAGTTTATGATGGGACACATAGAACGTCCCATGATAAACTCCTCTTATATAATAGTAGAATTACAATTACAAAATTAACCCTTTTAAAATGTCTTTTAAGATATTTTAAGTTGTTAATTATTATTATTATAATACTTTTTTGGTAATTTTAAAATGATATATGTTATTTTTCTGTCCCAATATATGTGACTCGGATAGAATTTTGAGAGGAACCTATTTTATTATATATCCTTTAAATATGAAATATTTTAAGTCATTTGTAAATGATTTATTATATATCTTATTATATATTTTATAAACTCCCTTATAGTAGAAAAATAAATATATATTATATATAGAAAAAATGATTTATTATATTATATATTATATAGGGAGTTTATGATTGGACATCACAATGTCCCATTATAACTCCTCTTATATAATAAGAGAATATATATTGATGTTTGCTATATCTTGTAGTTTTTCCAATATATTTTATTGGTCTTATTGAATTATTGTTTTAATGGTTTATATAAAAAAGAATTATAGGATACTAGTTACTACATTTGCGTATAGGCTAAAGCTTCAATTCACATTATTATCCTAATTCTTTTATTTGTGTTATATTTACTATAGTTATTTTCATGTTAGTTACTATTGTTTTCATTTTCATTTTATGAGCATGGCGTAAAGTTACATATATTGCCATGTTGCGCCAAGTTGGAGAAGTCATATATTGTTTTATGAGCATTTCTTATTGGTTAAACCGAAAATCAAATCGTTAAAGACCAAAAATCGATAAAAAATAACTTATTAGTTTGTTTATTGATTTAACATATTTAAAAATTGAAAACTAATAAATCAAATCGACAATACATAAAATCGAACTACCGATTCATATCCCTAAAGGTAAGTGATAGTTAAAATGCTTTATTTTTGCAACAACATTAATATATATATATATATATATATATATATGTTGGGTAAATAACAATGCAAACAAATATATACAAATGTGTTGGGTAAATATGTAACCAAGCAAATAAATGTAAACCAATTTTAGATATTATCTCCTCTCAATATTTCAAATCTTTCAAAATATTATTCACTCAAACCGAATATTTCAAACCGATTCACGTTTACAGTATATTGATTTTAAGATTTGAGCTTTGAACATGAAAGAAGAAGAAGGTAAACAACGAAAGCATAAGGAAGAAGAAAGAAGGAAGAGAAGAAGAAGCCATTAATGGCTGAAAGGAAAAGATTCAAAGAAGTGAAGAAGAAAGCTTAATAGCTTGGTTTTAAATTAATAATTTTATCATAATTAGAAATTAAGTTAATTTAAAGTTGATATTTTGAAAAGCAATATGTATTTCTTTTAGTTGTAATTTCCCCCCATGAACATGAAACTTAATAGTTTTGTGAAAATTATTAAAATTCCCTCATCTCTTAAATATAATCTGGCCAAATGAGATAATAGCAAGTCATAGATAAGATATATGCATATTCTAAGACACCACATTAAGAAAATTACATATCTCACGGATGCATGTCAGCTTCTCCAAAAATAGTGTATTTTTGAAGAATCTGACAGAGATGCAACATCAAAGTGAACGAGTCCAGCAACTTAGATCTTTCAGTAGCAAAGACCAAGTAATTCAATAGTATCACACCCTTTACTACAAAAGCAAGTAACAACCAACAGAGGACAATCAATTGTAAGTGCATCTTACCTTTATTAATATGAAGAAATTCGAACTGTAAACACCAATTCATCAAGTATACTGTAATGACTAGATGCCAAATATTTTATATTTCCGGGTAAACGAATATATAGACACAAAATTCTTAGTTGAACACAAATAAATGGGATATTTCCCAGTCTATTTTTCTACTATCTAAAAATTTCTAAGTAGACAAAAACAGTCAAGCAGTTAATTTTCAGCTATGTGCAACAAATTCATATTAACATAGCTAACAAGTTAACTATTTAATCCGACGGGGAAAATCCAGCAAATTAGTAATGAAGAATTCATCTTACTTCAGTTTTGAACGCCCTTCACTGCTACTGATGCTGCATACTTCCTTTTACGTTTTGAGGTACAAGATGCTTTGCCGTGGTGATGGTGAAATACTGTAGGCGGTAACTGATGAGTGATGGACCCAAAAATACTGAATTTCCCTGACTTGCTAAAAGCAGTTTCAGCATCGGCACGCCTCTTGAAAACAACTTTTACTTGTTTTCTCTTGTGAATAAGCTTGGTCTCAGATTCACAAAGTGGACCATACTGACTAAATATTATGTTTAGATCTGCTATGGGAGGAACTGATTCTAAATCTGAAAAACTTAAGAATCAGCGTGGTTGGGGAGTATTCGGAACTTCCATCCACAAGATCAGATAGATTTTCTCTTTCTGAATTCTCAACCAACGGGCCTACTTCTTGTTTATGGTCCAAGATCGGACCTCAGGCCAGGAGAAGTCTCCCATTTAGCATTAGGAAAATCCACCTCGTTTTGGACCTCTGGTTCAAATAACACCTGATCTTCGGGGTTGCATTCAATAATTCCTATCAGTCCAATATGAGTCCTCAATACCTTCTATCGACAAAGTTTCAGCAGATGCTGAGTTGGATGAATTTTGTCCTATATGCTTTTCTGTCGGCTTTGAGAGGTCTGCTGACACGGTAGTTCCGAGCAAGTTAAATTCCTATAATCACAGAACAAACTAGCTTGTGACAGCAAAATACGACTCGCATTCATGGGATCCCTGGCTGCCGAATAGAGCTTTGAGAGCAATTTCTGTTGGAGAAGGGAATTCTTTTACTCAACTGTTCTCCTTCAGATTTCACGAGACCAAGAACTGAATCTCCAAATCAATATTTCTCAAGTTCTCATTATGCTCGCTCGTTCTTCGGGAGTTTCTGTCAATAGACTTGAGATTTCGCCTTGCAGCTTTATGAGGTAAAGACATCTTGTTACCACTGCTTGGTGACAATTCTTTTTTCCTTCTTTTTGCCTTTGAATTGCTAGGCATATATTCAAATGCTAAATGTCTCTTCTCAGAAGACACAGACTTCCTCTCTCGCCCAGCTATTCCTCTAGAATTCTTCTGATCATTTGATTTATGAACTGCTCCCATACACCAACACGGACATTGATTTTTACTTTTTTACCAGGTGCTCAGCAATCCCCGAGCAACGAGGACGCTTTGTTGAGGAAGTACCTTGGACATTAGAATTTTTCCTCCGACGCCACATCACTCTTCCCAAGCAGTGGTTCAACATCATTATCATTCTCAAACAAACCGCTAAATTCTTTCTATTACTGGGTGCTCATTATAACCATTCCAGCGATTAAAGGCCGCCAATTGAGCTTTTGCCAACACAAACGACAATCTGTCAAGCCGGGAATGTGGAGCTGCTGCTACTGACTTGAGTGTTTCTCACAAGTTCGGCAGGGTTAAATGGGGTTTTGATCTGAAAAGTTGTCACCTCCAATTCTCATGTTTGATTCCGCCTGGATACCAGCCTCTGCAACAATCTGAGATTCCATTTTTGCTCGGGCTTCCTCCGGCAAACATGGGCAGGCGAGCCCCAACTAACCCGTCTAGAGACTTCATCTAGAGCACAGTTCACTGCAGAGAAAGTGTTCTGAGTTGCTCTGTTTCTCCATCGAGAGAAGTACATCTTAAATGGCTTAATGCTAGATGCTTCATTCCATGCAAATGTCTGGTCACCAAAGTAAGCTATAAGATAGCAATTCTTTTTAAAGTATTTCATTGCGCTGTTTGATGCAGCAGAAGGGTCCAATATCTGCCCAGGCCACCAAGGATGACTCCTCACCTTACCCATACAATCGACACGTAAAACTTCCCTTCCTCTTCCATGGTCGGTGCTTAACCCCTCGTCTTTCTGGAACGATAGCATCAGGCCCACATTCTATACCATCATTAATGTTGACTGTTTCTACATCAGGAAACAGATCCATTTGTCCCACCTGATACATCTTGCATGTCATCGGCTCCTTCTACTACATTCCCCCTTCGTGCAAGATTGTGAAAATCCCATCAAATCAACCACAAGCTCACCATCAGCCGACTATTTACCCTGCAAAGGCCATTTCACCTTCGAGATCACATGGACCCAATCAACTCCACACCTAAACCTTCCATTTGCACTCTTAAACCCTTAACAACATCATTACCTTCTCCAAAAACCCTAACCCCAGCATCACATAACCGATTTCACAAACTAAATCCAGAGTTATTTCGATTTTCCATTAGGGTTTCATTTCCTGATTGATCATCAACACTAAACAACTCTGAAGTTTTGATCCGAATTCACCGACATTGGCAGAAATCCTAACACATATAACCACATACATAATAATAATAAAAAAACGCTGTAAAGCACATGACTTCAACAGCTAATTTCAACCATAGAACACATAGTTTCACATTTCTCGAAAATTCACCGACATGCGTGCGATCCTAACAATAGAAAACACTACTATTCAAAAAACGATGTAAGCACATGAATCAACAGCTATTTCAACAATAGAACCAAACGTTAATTTCACACATTTTGATCCAAATACACCGACATTGCAGAATCCTAACAAATAGAAAACCAAATACATATTCAAAAAAACGCCGTAAGCACATAAATCACAACAGCTATTTCAACATAGAACACCATAATTTCACACATACATAAAAAAAAACCGATGTAATCACATGAATCAGTAGTTATTTCAATATAGAACACATTAATTATACACATACATCAGGAAAAAAATTAAAAATCAAACAAACGTTACGTAAGCACATGAATCGGCAGCAATTTCAACATAAAACACATAATTATACACATACATCATAAAAACATACAAAAAAAACGCTATAAGCACATGAATCAGCAGCTAATTCAATATAGAACACATAATTACACAAATAAAATCAATTTTTTTAAAAAAAAA